>NC_047082.1:10604733-10977924 GCF_902459465.1 Asterias rubens
TTTTTTTTTTGTTCAATATACATAGATTTCTTACGGTAACCGACTAGCAAAAGTCTAAACTTGTTCCTAAAATTCGTGGACCGGGTTCATTTCAGCCGACGAGCGTGGACGACGAAAATAGACCGCCCGGGATTTGGAGTTATTTACGGGTAAAGTCACCTTGTTCGCGCCTGGGACCATTTGCCTAAACTAATTCCAGTATTTCGCGTTACGTTCGGAAATTAGACCATGACAAACAAAAACTCAACCGGGAAGTAAAACCTTATAACAAGAGCTACACAACTTTTTTGAAACCTTTTTTTTCAGTTATATATTCCTTGGGCAATGAAGCACATAATCGAAGCAAAACAACAAGGAACAGCTTCGTGTTTGTTCACAAACACTTAATGTCTAGTTTATATATTTGTTTTACAACTACATTACTTCAAAGGGGTAGACTCTAACCATGTTTATAATATCAACAGCTCTCCAGTGCTTTTTACCAGGTAATTTGTATCATACATTTTTGCAGTAATAACCCAAAGTACACCCTGCCTTTAAGTTTAGATTAGTTTTAAACGCTAATAATCGAACCAGTTCGATGTAACTGGATTGAGTAATTTTGACTTCAGGTTTATTGAGTATTGAAGTTTGGTTAGCCCTTTACTGATGTCTGAGTGCAAGCATGGCACCATGGCCCGGTGGTTAAACTACACAACTTGCAACACAAGGTCCTGGGCTCGAATCCTACCAGGGTAACCGTTGATCTCACAATGACTATAAAATAAGGATTGTCATCTAGTTTATGAATCACAACTTGTTTAATTTGTGGAATTCATACGCATAGACGCGTTATTTGAGAGAGACTGACTTTTGCCAGCTAAGCGTTTACTTCCCCGTGTGTTGTTTAAAGAGTTCACTTAAAATGAACATTATTGTTAAGACAGACTTTTAAGCCAGTATTAGTTATTTCGCCTCAGCCTCATGACACCCACCTTCTTTTAAAACAAGGATAGTTCTGGGTTCGAATCCAGGCCGGGCCACGCACAAATTTCTGCTGGCCAGTCGACAAGCTTGCCCCCTTAAGCGTATAATATTCGGTAAAAGGCAAACCTTAAACTTGATTACAATAAGTTATAAAAAAATCAGTGTATCCACTACGTGGATTTTGTTTGACCTTATATTAAGGCCGTCATTTTAAACAAAAGTAAGTTTGTTTTGTAAACTAATATTAAAAAGTATGTAAAAAAAAAAAAAATACAATTCTGTGGCTGGACCCAGATTGCTTAAAATCAGTTTTTAACTTTTTGAATCACCTAACATTTCGGCGCTCGTTAATTTCCTACTAAGTTTATTGCTATTGTCAATTAGTTTTTAGCTTAAATTGTCTATTTATTACAATTTTTTTACTAGTTTTGATAACTTGAATTTAGATTTTTACTATATCATTATTTGCATTAGATTCAATTTCAATGTATTTTGTTTGATTTATTTTTGAGTTTTGTTTTAACATTGATTAGCAAAGTCACGGAACACTTTAGTGGACAATTAAAATATGCAGCTGTTCTTAAATGAGCTTTCAACTGTTTGTTTGTATTATTATATTAATTAATGTGCCTATTTAATCATTTTGATGGTACTCTCTTAAAGGCAGTGGACACTATTGGTGATTACTCAAAATAATTATTGTCATAAAACCTTAATTGGTTACAAGTAATGGGGAGCTGTTGATAGTGTTAAACATTGTGAAAAACAGCTCCCTCTGAAGAAACGTAATTTTCCACGAGTTTGATTTCGAGACCTCCGATTTAGAATTTGAGGACTCGAAACCACGCATCTGAAAGGGTGTTTTTCTTTCATTATTATCTCGCAACTTCGACGACCGATTGAGCTCAAATTTTCACAGGTTTGTTATATTGTGCAAGTGAGAAGACTGTCTTAGACAATTACCAATAGTGTCAAATGTCTTTAATGTAAAAGAGTAAAAGAGTGAACCATTCGTTTTGTCCAACCCATTGCAAGCACCCGGTGCTATACACAAATGTTAGTCTTTAAACAAGAACCCCTTATCCCCCATCCTTCTATAAAAGTTATATCGAGAACTGTATCTGAAAATCTTTAGAAAAAAACACACACACAACAGCTATACTCTCTGTTGATACGATTGTGTTTACGATTTGGAAATTGTGAAAGACCATGACACGCTATGGCGATCGGGCCTTTTCAGTCATAGCTCCAACACTTTGGCACAAGCTACCAACCCACATTCAAGCAGCTCCTTCATTAAACAATCAAAATCCTTTCAAACCTCAACTTAAAACCCATCTGTTTTGTCAATCTGGTTATAGCGTTCAGAAACATCCGTATTTAGCGCTCTATAAACGTTGTATATTTATTATTATAGAATAGTTCTTGTGACTCACTCGAGAGATTAGGGCAAACATTTCACAATGTGTGTTACGTAATGCTACATGGCTGATCACACAAACATTGAACCATTGGACACTGTTGCGATTTAGCTTAAAGGCAGTGGACACTGTTGGTAATTGACAACGACTAGCCTTTACAGTTGGTGTATCTCAACATATGCATAAAATAACAAAGCTGTGAAAATTTGAGCTCAATCGGTCATCGAAGTTGCGAGATAATAACGAAAGAAAAAACACCCTTGTCACATGAAGTTGTGTGCGATTAGATGGTTGATTTCGATACCTCACCTTCTAAATCTAAGGTCTCGAAATCAAATTCGTGGAAAATTACTTCTTTCTCGAAAACTTTGGGTCTTCAGAGGGAGCCGTTTCTCCCTATGTTTTATACCATCAACCTCTCCCATTACTCGTCACCAAGAAAGGTTTTATGCTAATAATACTTTTGAGTAATTACCAATAGTGTCCACTGCCTTTAAAAAGACTGGTATACTACCAGCCTGATCAGAAACTGCTCTACCACGGAGCTATGTTGTTTATTATCGACTCTGTTATCAAAGCGACGTGATCCAACAAAAAAAGGGGTTTCCCCACACATCGGAAGTTCCGCTTCAGACGAGGCCATGGGTCCATTCATAAGTAACTGAATACACACTTGGGGTGGCTATTGTACACGTTGATATGCAACGTTGGACCGTTATGGAGCCTGTAAGAAATGTCAAAGGCTCGAGCTAAGAATGCTGCACAATTAAAACGTTGTGTGTTTCGTTTTCCTTTTCACTACCATAAATTATTGGTTTGAAAGAGTGGGGCAGAGAGCCGGTAAACAAAAGAAACTCTTGTTATTAAACATATCTCATAATTATTATAAGGACAATGCATTGAAATTCCTATATTTGTTAGCTTAATATTTGCTCCACGTTCCTGACACACGTCAAACAGGTAACAGCACAAAGCACTTGGTTTATTGACTATAGGTTTGAAAGAAAACAGAGCCATACAAAAGAACTAAAAGGGAACTGAATACCATTGCAATGATGTAGGAACTTTAATGATTTTAAAACTGGAAGATTCCTGGAATTATGAAGAAGATTTCAAAACGCTGCATGGCTAAATATAACGGACGAGGTATGACAAACATTTCATTGCAAATCAGTTTAAAACATCCTGTCGAGCTCGGTCCGGTTCAGAACAGTTCGGTATATTTTCACTCAATCAGTTTGCTTTGAATACATACTATAAAGTATGATGATTATCATAAAGTGTTATCTTGGAACAAACATATTGTGTTTCTTCTTTTCAGCCCCCCCCCCCAAAAAAAAAAAAAATAAAAATAAATAAATACAAATAAAATAAAATAACAATAAAATCTACCCACCACCTAACCATCCCCTATAGCGCCCACCATCCCACAACCCCCTTGGCTACCGATTTTATAGGTCTACGGTCTAAACTAAAATGAAAATAACAAGCAAAATCAACAGCTCTTGTTTAATGCATGTACAATGTTGTGTTTTACGGGGTATATATTTACCTATAGAGTCGAGTCGGAGCCCCCAAAAACAGACACATTAGACGTTGACTCACTGATAGCTGGATTCGGACCGCCATGCCAGCAGGGCTACACGAAGCTGCATTTTTTATTTCCAAACGACATTGCAATGATTTGGTGAAAGAGCAGGCCAATTTCATGATGACGTAATCTGACGGAAAGAGCCAATCACAGCGGCAGGGAAAAAAATGCAATGTCGTTTGGAGAAGAAAAAACAAAATCGAGCCCCGCCAGCGGCCCACGCCCTAGTGGTTTATTACGTAACTGATGAAATGTACAATTCACCACAACAATAATGTTGGAAGCAATTCATTTCAATTCATTTCAGTTCAATTCAAATCAGTTTATTGGGCATACCATGGAGGACAATAAAACAGAATGCGCAACATTTATGTTTGGTTTATGTGTCCCCTTTCAGCTTGCGGAGGTTGGGAGGGGGGGGGGGGTTGAAAAAGTTTCGACCATTCCAATTTAGCCGTCTTCTTTTTTAATCTATAGGGGCCACTATATGAGGGCAGCAAACCACAGAGTGCCATAGTATAGACCTTTATTATGCTGCCGCCATCTTGGTCATGTTCCTCGTATCGAATAACAATAACGAATGCTAATAATCATTTTGAAAATAGGAACCAGACTTTTTAGTTCTTCCAGCCTCGGTTTGGTAACATTAATATAAATGAGAGAAAATCAAGATGGCCGCACCGTGATAAAGGTCTACTGTGTCCACAATACCTCAAAATGGCTTATTTTTAGTGCAACTTGAACCATAAGTCTCTGAATAGTATGAACTCTCATATAAACACGCAATTACGAGTATCAACAGATCATGATTGAATAGATGGAAACCTTGCATCGAGGATACACTGGGTGCGTTGGTTTAGCTTCCCTAGGTCGACCCTGGACTGCCCCCGGTGCGTTCGAATAGCTTTGACGTCATTCCAGGGGCTCACCCGGGTCAGCCCAAGTTCCCTGCTTGTGGAGTGGGTCACTTGGGGGGGGGGGGCTGACCCCAAGTGCATGACGTCACTACGAGAGCGGTGAGTGGTCGTTCGTTTAGCTCTTGTCAGGGGCTCACCCGAGCGAGCATCGCGGTAGACCCATGAGGGAAGCTAAACGAACGCACCCTAAGATTGGTAAGACACTGCTCTAGAGTTACAAAGTTCGAAGAGCAGCGATTGAAAGAGATCAGGTGATGGCGGCGACTCCAGGAGTGCGCCCCCGTTACAATTTGAGGATGAGGCGGCAACGGACGCAAGCCATTGCCGAATGATTTTATGATGATTGGTTCGAATCCCGAGTAATATGCATGTGACTCTTTTCACAGGACTCGGGAACTTACGGAGTATACAGTGCTAACCCACATCGATATGGGCCACCCAAATTAAGTCACGATTTATTTTTGTACTATTTTTTTTTTGTCAAACAAAATTGTGTGAGCTTATACATTTCCGTTAAAAAGTTTGGTCATTAAAACCGGGTGTTTACGTCATTCTAGATCGCTCGGAAATGACGTCAGTCTCTCCTCTATATTAATACACAACTCATTATCATCACTGACTGATGACGGAAAACTGAAATTGTGTAAAATAAAAATAAAAATGTTTTGGTGGCGTTTTATAAACCTTTATCATGGTGCAAACATGTTGTGTTTCTTCCATTCAAACAATGTTGTGAAACGGAGGCTGGGAGGGGGGGGGGAGGTATAGTCTGGTACAATAAAAGTCAGTGTAAAGCCATTGCATAATATGGGGAACAAGACATCTTTATTACCATCTTTATAACAAGGTATATAGTCTGTCTGATATAGTGTACACGACTTCTATTTGGGGTCAATGTCGACGTATTACCTATGGACAGTATTGGTAATTACTCATAACTGTTTGCATAAAAACTTGCTTGGTAATGAGCAAAAGAGAGCTGTTGGTGGTGTAAAACATTGTGAGAAACGCCGCTCCCTCTGAAGTTATGTAGTTTTTGAGAAAGTAAATTCTCACTTATATATTCAAATTGAATTCAAGATCTCAGCTAAGGTACACAACTTGTGCGACAAGTGTTTTTTTTCTTTCTTTTTTTCTTCCATTGTCCTCTCTCAACTTCGACGACCAGTTGAGTTCAAATTTTCACAGGTTTGTTATTTTTGTGCATTTGTTGAGACACACAAAATGAGAAGACTGGTCTTTGACAATTACCATAGGTGTCCAGTGCCTTTAAAGCCATTGGACCCTTTCGGTTCAGAAAAAAAAAAAGTTCACAGATTTACAAATAACTTACAGGGTTTACAGAAGGCAATGGTGAAAGACTTCTCTTGAAATATTATTCCATGAAATGCTGTACTTTTTGAGAAAACAGCAAAACAATAAAAATTCTCGTTAACGAGAATTACTGATTTATTTTAAACACGTGTCATGACACGGCGAACCGCGCGGAAACAAGGGTGGGTTTTTCCGTTGTTTTCTCCCGACTCCGATGACCGATTGAGCCTAACAGGTTTGTTATTTGATATAGAAGTTGTGGTACACAAAGTGTGGGCCTTGGACAACACTGTTTACCGAAAGGGTCCAATGGCTTTAAGAGATTTTTTTTATTCAAGCGATGCACGCCGGATAAAACCCAGATCACAATGCAAACAAAAGCTTGATTGGCAAAGGTCGTGGGTTCGAATCTAACCCGAGTAGTATGCCTGTAATTGTTGTTGCACGGCACTCGGGGAAGTACTGACTGATTATACGTAAAACCAATAATAAACACAAAATACATTACATGCACATAAAATGCATAAACATTGTGACGGTTTTTCTCGTTGTAATGTTGTTGTTCTCGATCGTCAGGGCATGTCACATGGCGCAGTTTACAGGCAACAGTTCAATGTCACAAAACACCTTCTTATGCATTTTCTTGGGGATCGTAAGACATTACTTGAAGCATACCAAAGTGGTCCGGTGACAAGGCCCATTTTATGGAGCTGCTTAAGAATAAAATGTTTACGCACGAAAACACTTGCTTATTTTTCACATGTTACTGACAAAATTTAATTCCATATACATTGCTTGTGACTGGTATTTAGCTGTTGTTTACTTAGCATAACACTTGAGTGGACGTGGAGTCTTGGCTGGTAATCTGATTATACTAAAGCAAGGACACTGGTTGGTAAGACGCTGCTCTAGAATTGCAAGGGTCGTGGGTTCGAATCCCACCCGAGGTATACATGCCTGTGATATTTTTTTCACAGGACTCGGGAAAGTACTGAGTATACAGTGCTAACACTCATCGGTGTATGGGCAAAAAACAAAATTAATATAAGCAAGGATTGTTGTACTTAAGCACAATTTGTGCTTAAGCAGCTCCATGAGATTGGGCCAACAACTGTTGGTTGCCTCCAAGTTGCCTGTAAGAGTTGCCTCTTGTAACAAGCTTATAGACTGGAGCCCGTTGAGATGCATTGAGTTGCAACAGCCATTTGGAAAGGCTCAACACCATACTGCATCACACCGTCCTGTTCGCAGCCCTTCTGGCGCAAAACTTTAGTCGGGTAGTACACCACCTCGCACCTCGTATTAGGCAGCACCGTTAGACCATCCGCACTTAGGCAGGATTCGCATTTGGGTACGGCCTTGAGAAGAGTCGACGGATAGCGCGTTGCGTCGTATGTTGAAACCATCTTCCACGGGCACAACGCTCTCTCGCCCAGCGGCGCGTCATTGGAGATTGTCTCGCCTACGGGGCAGTGGTTGTCGTCCGGGGTGGCATCGATGACCTCATCGGTCGGAGGAGCAGCCAAGACAACCCCACCGTTCTCAAGAAGGAAGGTCAAGAGTTCCTTCTCATCGGGGATGACGCATCTTTCCACTGTGTACATGGACATTGTCGTCGAGATGCACAATATGGCGACCACAATTAAGAGACTCTGTTGGGTAATGGACCCCTGAAAAGAGACAACAGTTTGTTTGTTTTTGGTCTTTGTTTTCAAATAATAAACTACAAGGGTGACTGACTGGGTAACATAATAATGTCAAATGATTTGACGTTGAACAAAACACAATTGTTACACATAGTTTCGCATTGTAGCCCCTTATAATTATGTCCACATCCTTCTTTAGGCGAACTTGTGTAAACAAATAAATCAGTGAATAAATAACTAAACAAAATAAATTATGAACACACACATTTTACTGTTTATTGTTAGTGTCCTTTATTTTGGAAGGGATACGGTTGCGGTCACCTATATAAAATTAACGGAAAATATAAGTTTTTCAGAAAATCTCCAATTTCAATTGTCATTTGAGCGTCGTTAGTCAGGCCCGAGACTTCTGCGAATGTTGCGGACAGAGATGCGGTTGGTTCCCCGCTGCTTCTTTAATAAATTAATTATTACAGCGGGCGGCACGTTGAGTCCGGGACTAAAAGTTCAAATATGTTTACATAAGTACACTATTGGGTTTCAGGAATAACATTTCTATATCCATTGTTATGATCCGTTCGGTTGTTCGTGCTGTTTGACACTTAACACTTGACACCACTTTTCCGGGTTAACAATGCGAGTTCCGTGTGTGCAAGTGTATGATACAAACATACAGTGACGGTGCATCTTAAAGGCAGTGGACACTATTGGTCATAACTCAAAATAATTATTACCATAAAACCTTACTTGATTAGGAGTAATGGGGAGAGGTTGAAAACATTGTGATAAGCGGCTCCCTCTGAAGTAACGTACTTTTCGAGAGAGAAGTAATTTTCCACGAATTTGATTTCGATACCTCAGATTTAGAATTTGAGGTCTCGAAATCAAGCATCTGAAAGCACACAACTTGGTGTGACAAGGTGTTTTTTTCTTTCATTATAATCTCGCAACTTCCACGACCGATTGAGCTCAAGTTTTCACAGGTTTGTTAGGTTTGTTAAGATTGTATGCATACGTTGAGATACACCAACTATGAAGACTAGTCTTTGACAATTACCAATAGTATACAGTGTCTTTATAGGCACTGGACACTGTTGGTAAATACTCAACATAATTGTAAGCATAAAAACTTACTTGCTATTACGAGCAATGGAGACCTGTCGATATTATAAAACATTGCGAGGAAGTAAACCTAGTTTTTGAGAAAGAGGAAATTTCTCACTAAAAATAATAAAAGACTACTGGCCAGAAGCCTTTCATTCTTTTCAAGGCTTACCTTTCATTTTTTTGTTAATAACTGATTGAATCAAAATTTTCACAGGCTCGTTATTGTATGCATATATTGGAATACACCAAGTGAGATTACTGGTTTTTAACAATTACCAAAAGTGGTCAGTGCCTTTATTTGTTGTTAAAGCCATTGGACACTTTCGGTAAACAGTATTGTCCAAGTCCCCACACTTCGTGTATCACAACTTATATATAAAATAACAAACGTGTGAAAATTAAGGCTCAATCGGTCATCGGGGTCGGGAGAAAATAACGGGAAAACCCACCCCTGTTTCCGCACGTTTCGCCATGTCATGACATGTGTTTAAATTAAATCCGTAATTCCCGACATCGAGAAGCATTTCATGGATGAATTTCACGAGAAGTCTTTCACCATTACCTTCTGTAAACCCTGTAAATTATTTGTAAATCTTTGAACTTTTGTTTATTCTTTTTACCGAAAGTGTCCAATGGCTTTAAATCACTGACTGAATAAACAACAGAGGCGCTCTAGTGACAAAGTTCACCACAACGAGCATTTCGAAGTATCACAACGGAAACCATAACTATTTATAAATAGGGAAATTCCAATTTTAGTTTTGTCGGTTTTTTGTTTTTTTCACATAAATTTTACATAATGAAAGTGGTATATCCAAGTAACAGGCGTTTTTGTTTATATTATTTCAACTCAAACTTACATCGTGCATTAAAGACACCGTCTTTTCACTTGGTATATCTAAACATAAAATAACAAACATGTGAAAATTTGAGCTCACTTGGTCGTCGAAGTTGCGAGATAATAAACAAAACCACCTTGTCACACGAAGTTGTGTGCTTTCAGAAGCTTGATTTCAAGACCTCAAAATCTAATTCTGGGGTCTCGAAATCAAACTCGTGGAAAATTAATCCTTTCTCGAAAACTATGTCACTTCAGAGGGAGCCGTTTCTCACAATGTTTTATACTATCAACCTCTCCCCACTACTCGTTACCAAGTAAGGTTTTATGCTAATAATTATTTTCGAGTAATTTCCAGTAGTGTCCATCGCTTTAAACTGAGTCTACTTATAACAATTAATCGTGTCTTTGTATTGTTCCTTCAACATTATTGAGAATGAATTAAGTGTATAAATTAGTTTTGTTGTTCTCAATTAATTCCAGATGATGATTTAATTACCAAGTAATGGCCTTTGATATGAACAACGCAATCTCTGCAAGTGCACACAGCTCTGTGTGGGAGTCACTCTATGTACATTGCTTTGTTCTGTACACTAACTTGCAGAACATCCTACTTAACACCCTGTGGACGTGTGTAAGTCCACATAGTGTTCCAAGTCCCTACATTTAACTGGGACCTATAACGCATTCACTACAAGTACACACAGCTCTGTGTTGCAGTCATTCTATGGACATTCCTTTGTTCTGTACACTTACAGTAGAACATCCTACTCAACACCCTGTGGACGTGTGTAGGTCCACATAGTGTTCCAAGTCCCTACATTTAACTGGGACCTATAACGCATTCACTATAAGTACACACAGCTCTGTGTTGCAGTCACTCTATGGACATTCCTTTGTTCTGTACACTTGCAGCGAACATCCTACTCAACCTGTGGACGTGTGTAGGTTAACATAGTGTTCCAAGTCCAGGCTATATTTTACTTGGACCTCTTCTGATTTCAGGTCCATATTTCGTATGTAGCGTTAAAGACATCGGACACTTCTGGTAATTGTCAAAGACTAGTCTTCACAGTTGGTTTCATCTCAAAATATAAAATAACAAACCTGTGAGAATTTGAGCTCAATCGGTCGTCGAAGTTGCGAGATATGAATTAAAAAAAAAAACCCTTGTCGCACCATGGTCACACGAAGTTGTGTGCTTTCAGATGTTTGATTTCGAGACCTCAAAATTCTAAATCTGAGGTCTCGAAATCAAATTCGTGGAAAATTACTTCTTTCTCGAAAACTACGTCACTTCAGAGGGAGCTGTTTCTCACAATGTTTTTATACTATAAACCTCTCCCAATTACTCGTAATCAAGAAAGGTTTTATGATAATAATTAATTTGAGTAATTACCAATAGTGTCCACTGCCTTTAAAATACGCACACGTTCCAATGCGATGTTCACACAACGTATAGTTTAGTGATTGTCAGCAAACATCAGACGTAATAAGCGCACAAAATTTAAAAGTAAAGTGTTACTTGTGTGGTACTGTACACAAAACAATTAATAGTTTTTACTATAACACAGAAATCATCCAACACGACTTACCATTATGTTCTCCTCTGAATTGTCTGTTCTACGCCCTCTCAAAAAATGGTGAACTCTGTCAAACAAAGACAATCATCAAAAACAACACCCACACTCTTCAGTTGTCTGAAGGATCACTGTTCGGTATACAGCGAGACCGCTGTCATCAGCGCAGCTAATGCCCGGACTCGTTTCCTTCATTGAGTTCTAGTCACACTGAACCTAGACTTGGTTCCAAGTCTGTGATGGCTTTTAGTCTACCCGATAGCCGATACATTATTACCTAAAATAGCGCCCTCTTGTAGGTTAACTCCCGTCATTAGCCTGAGTTGTGGGGGTTTTTTTTCGTTGGCTGATGCAGAGGAATCCGCGATATCAGACTTGAACCAAGTCTACACTGAGCCTTGTTCCAATGCCTCATCGCAACCGGTGAGTCAGATTGTGCACCAATAAGCCCCCGTACAGGCATCACGTGCAGGAACTGCATGATACAGAGACATGTGGGGTCGATGTGGAATTTGCAACCTCGCAAAACGAAGATAAATAAATATTACGAAATTCCAAGCAGTTTAAAGGGGCTGGATACCTTTACTAATCACCGGAAATATATTTGACCATGATAGATTTAAATTTTTGATGAACCATCCGGAGGAAGCTCTATGTAATTGCCTGGCAAAAATAGTATACACTAGTATCTTTTTATTCAAAATGTCCATAGATTTACAATAAACTTACAGGGTTTGAAGATATAATGATAGTGGAAAGCTTCCCTTCAAATATTACTTACTGAGGTGCTGTAGTTTTTGAGAGTAAAACAATGTTATGAAAATACGTTTGTAAATAATTAAAATAATTTCGTCTCATAAGACGAACATTATTTTCATGACATTGTTTTACTCATTTCCCAAAAAATTACAGCACCTCAGCACGTAATATTTTCAGGGAAGCTTTCTACTATCATCAAAGTGTGTAAGTTTAGTGTACATCTGTGGACATTGCGTTTTTTGTTCTATAAAAGTTGCATAGACCCTTTAAAAGGAAATTAAGATCATGCTAGTTTTCCTAGTTTTCCGTTCGACTTCTTCACTATATTGTTACTTTATTAGCTGATGTTATCCTTCCCAGGGCTATGAAGTCTGTTCCAGTACCGGAATAAAAGACAATACAATACAAAACAATACAAAACAATACAATTATTGAAACAATTGATAACTGAATGTTATAGTCGAAAATAAAAAGTTACACTTTGCTGTAGGTAGACTGAACATCTGACGTCACACTTCGAGGCTCGTGAACAACGCCAGAGACCGGCCCTCCAGCCGGCGTGTTCATTCACCTTTGACCTACATTCATTTCACATAGAGATATGCAGTCAAATTCGTCACCAACATTACACTGCAAGTACATGCACATGCATGTACTGTATACAATACACACGTACGTGGACACAGCATGCAGACGTCCAAAAGTAAGCTTTCCATAACTGTGTTTTGATTGGTCGTCCGAGGTGACCTCAGACCAATCAAAACAAACCCAGCTACGGTAGCAATAGTCATTGCATCTACCCAATGATATCATTGTATCCAATGGAATCACTGTATCCATGGAGGATCTTCCTCCATGCTGTATCTGAGTAGCAGGTACCTGTCTTTTATCCTTGCGGATAAAGACAGGGCCCCCAGTCTAGTCTGCAGTACACGATTATTTACAGAACTGAATAAAAGCAATTACGTCACAAAACCCCGAAGGTTAACTCCAAACCGAAACTGCCCTCATACTCTGCACATTATTTATATATAAAGATAATGAGATAATGAGATAAAGATAACGAGACCATCATGAGACCTTGAGATTATGTTCACATAAACCATAGAGATGCATAAACTATGCAATAAAGTTTATAGGAAACGTCGAGTGAGGGCGCTATCACTGTAAAAATGTAGACGCGAGCATGACATCCTATTGTTGTTTGATGACTGCTATTTGGCTGCACCTAACAAATAAACCCTCGCCATTCAGTGCAGCGTACTAAATATTCAAGAATACGCGAAAAATACGTAAAGAATCACAGCTTGTTACAGTAAAGGAAAACATAATTATTATCCGCTGACTCTTGTAATTGTGTACTCTGCTGAATTTGATAAGGGGAATCCCAAGGCCCGGTGTCCAAGAATAGCATTCAGTCCGCCGGTACGTGTCCCACGAAATTCTGTCCACCGGAGATTCGGTAAATTAAATTAATGGGTTCGATGAGAATGAATCAAAAGAGGGCGCTATCAGAAGAAATTTGTACATAATATTGTTTGCCATAATAATATATGGGGACCGAATCTCGTGATGAACAGAATCTCCTGCCATACCGGCGAGTTAATCTCACTCCAAATAAAAACACCGCTACACTAGTCAAATTCTCCAAAACGTGCGAGCACCAATCTTGAAAAAAATCCTTCTCGGCAAAAAAGGACAATCTTTTGCAGAGCCTAATGTCATCTACAATACCTCAAGTTGGAAGTCAACAACCCCAGGTCACAATTAGTATTTTAAAGACACTGGACACTATTGGTAATTGTCAATGACCAGTCTTCTCACTTGCTGCATCTCAACATATGCCTAAAATAACAAAACCTGTACAAATTTAAGCTCAATCGGTCATCGAAGTTGCGAGATATAAACGAAAGAAAAAACACCCTTGTCACACGAAGTTGTGTGCTTTCAGTTGCTTGATTTCGAGACCTCAAATTCTAAATCTGAGGTCTCGAAATCAAATTCGTGGAAAATTACTTCTTTCTCAAAAACTACTCCACTTCAAAGGGAGCCGTTTCTCATAAGTACCAACATCTCCCTTATACTCGTCACCAAGTAAGATTTAATGCTGATAATTATTTTGAGTATTATTATTACCAATAGTGTCCACTGCCTTTAAAGTATTTTATTTGTTTAACAGGCGTACGTTGTCCTTTCGTGGTCACTAAGTTAAACAAAGAAAATGAAAAATATCGGGTGCCTAAATAACACTGGTTTAAAGTTTGTTACAACATAGACCTGTGACATTTCAAGTGCCTCACACTCACAAACTAAAGAGGGCGTACCATTAGGGTCGATTGCACAGCCGTATTACTGGGACAGTTACGGCAATTTTGCGATTAGAAGCCATTTTGTTACCAAGAAACGCATGGGTGAACACGGGGTGCCAGGCTAGTCTGCCCAATGGGTTGTGCTCATAGAAATAGAACCTGGGCCCAATTTCATAGAGCTGCTAAGCACACAAATTTGCTTAGCGCTAAATTTCTTCCTTGATAAAAACAGGATTACCAACCAAATGTTTATATTTTGTTGCATATTGCGTGTTACTGGTATCCAGCTGTTGTTGGCTTATCCTTATCCTAACCTTTGGTTGGTAATCCTGTTTTTATCAAGGAAGAAATTTTAATTCTAAGTTTTGTGCCCATGTTGTGCTGCGTTTGGAGACAACATGGCGTCCAGCAACCACGTGACCATATAAAACTGGTCCCTAATGTAGCAACTCCCTCAATACACACCTCTAGTCGTTTGTTTTAGTCTCAGCAATTTGAATGAGGACAAACATATTTAAAAAAGAATACGTTAGAACACAAAGCACAAAAACAAGAAGGAAAAACCAGTGTTAAGTTTTGTCATCTGTGTAACATTTTAAAGTTTAATCCATAGGATTTACTAATTTAATTGTGATACACCAACACATGTTTCTTTTTTGCTGTTAAAATATCCATTATAAAGAGATGTTCATTGACTTTCAACTGCAACTGTTTAGTCTCGAATAAATAAACTCTGAAATATATACTAGAAAAAGCTCAGTTTTACATTAGTCTAATAGAAGTAGCTGTCGGCGCCACGAGGGTGTCGGACATATAAACATGAACTGTGTATAAAAATACATATAATATTAAATAAGGTTTTTGTTTTACCAAAACAAACTGTTTCCACAAAAGACATTTAAGCTTATTTAAATCTCTATGAGCATCTTGAGAAAAAAATTGCTAAATAAAACATAGATAAAACACACGAAATATGTCAATAAATTATATAAATAATATACTTAAAAGTTTCAAAAATATAATGAAAGAAACGCACTTTCACTATAAAATACTCGTAAATGTTTCATTAAATTAATCGATTAACCAGAGTATTTAGGTTAATTGCATGTATACTGTAGAATGTAACTGTTCAGCTAATAATGTCTGGGGGTCGAATGGCAGAGCTAACCTTTCGCATACAGGTGCACGCTACTGGTACCTTATACCACTCAAAGTCATATTTCAAGACGCCTTCTACACACCCATTGTTCCTCAACACTCCCATAGTGTACATCACCTCTCTGCATTCTAAGTCAGGGGATGCTTTGCCAGTGTAGGGGTCTAAACAGCCCTGACAGCGACACACAGCCCTGGCGATGACGCTTGGGTACCGGTCTGCATCGTGGTCCTCCTCGTAGGTCCACGGGCAGGTTGCTGCCGCACTGGTGCTCCAATCTTCACGTACCTCATGCTCGGCCGGACAGGTTGTCGTAGTTGCTACGTCAGGGTAGGGCATGTCATCAGGGGTAATTGTCTGCCGTTGTTGGATGGTTTGGTTAAATGGAAGTACCCCAAAGGCAGGCTTGTTTGGGTAGAAATGTT
This sequence comes from Asterias rubens, assembly GCF_902459465.1. Classification (NCBI taxonomy): domain Eukaryota; kingdom Metazoa; phylum Echinodermata; class Asteroidea; order Forcipulatida; family Asteriidae; genus Asterias; species Asterias rubens. Next base: position 10,620,763 of record NC_047082.1, read on the forward strand.
CGCCGTTGTTAAGCTGCTGGTTGAGTCCGGTCTTTGAACAGTCAGATGCCAAGATACCGCTTTGAGCTGCGTGGTCTTCGTCGGATGGAGCGGGCAGCGGGCCGGCCAGTGCCGGTGACGATACGGCAAGAATGAACATGAGGAACCCGCTCAGAGTTACGAGGGACTGCAACCCTAGAGACGATGACGACTGAAATGACATGTTGCTGCTGCTGAAGGATTTCTTGGAAATAGAATACGATGTTTTCTCAATTTTGTCTGGTCACTTCACTCTCTGGTCTTGCAGATTGTCTGGAATTAGTATGGACCAGTTAGGTCTAAGATCAGTTGAATTCGATTTGATTGTGATGTTCCTCGTTTCGTTGACTGTCTTTTTATGTCTTTTTTTTGACCACCAGGGAAGTCCATATTCATGAAAATAGACCATTACGAATTGTTGTCCGTCGATAAATGTCCCTTACCATCACCTCCGAAATCCGTGTTGAAAATGTATTTGCTTGCTCGTATCAGACAAAATAAACAAAACTAACAGAACGGATTTGCCCGAGCGGGAAAACGCTTGACTTTATGACACTATTTACTCTCGATGAAACAATCAGTCGCCTTAAACCAATGAAAGGTTCTACTTCCCTGTTCGGACCTCATGACGTCATTATTGGTGTGTTGGTTTATCCACATGTTTTGTTTAAATGTCAATAATTAAAACTGAGTTAATACATATCGATTGCAAAAGATCGTTGATTTTGTTGAATCTTTTTAATTGAAGTTTACGTTTTACAATAAGCATTACGGCAGTACCGCTTCTCAGATTTAAAATTTAAAAGTTGTTGCATAAAAACAAATTTCTTAATAACCACTATATTTTTTTGCATTTTTTGTTGTTGCTCAGGACTCGGGAAAGTACTGAGTATACAGTGCTAACACACATCGGTGTATGGGTTAAAAACCAAAATTAATATTCTTTATCCCCGATGCAAATTTATTATTAACCACTATATTGTTTTGATAAAAACAAATAAAGTTACCGAGAACAAAATAAAGCCATTATATCGTACCCATGGGTAAAAACCATGCCAAATAATTTGTATTCCTCCTTTTTATCACCCATCATAAGTTCTCAAAATACTTGATTGTACTAGAACATTCTTTTGTGCTTTCATTTGACTCTGCATTTATCAGTTTCCCTTAGACTTTGTACACAAATTTTCTTATGGAGCATCCCAGTCTTTAAAATTCCCCCCATGGAGTCCTTTTGTTTCCTCCTTTTTGTTTAAAGGCAGTGGACACTATTGGTAATTGTCAAAGACCAGTCTTCTCACTTGGTGTACCTCAACATATGCGTAAAATAACAAACCTGTAAACATTTGAGCTCAATTGGTCGTCGAAGTTGCGAGAGAATATTGGAAGAAAACACGCCCTTGTTGTACAAGTTGTGTGCTTTCAGATGCTTGATTTCGAGACCTCAAAATCTAATTCTGAGGTTTCGAAATCAAACTCAAATATTTTAGTGAGAAGTTACTCAAAAACTACGTTACTTCAGGAGGAGCTGTTGCTCACAATGTTGTATACTATCAACAGTTGTATACTAACAAGCATTGGGGAGCTGTTGGTGTTATAAAACATTGTGGGAAACGACTCCTTCTGAAGTAACGTAGTTTTTGAGAAAGAGGTTTTTTTTCACTAAAATAATAAAAGACTTTTTGCTAGAAGTCTTTTATTCCTATCCGAAAGCACACAAATTCGTCTAACACGGGTGTTTTTAGTTTCATCATTTTCTCGCAACTTCGATGTCGATTGAGCCCAAATTTTCACAGGCTTGTTATTTTATGCTTATGTTGGGAGACGCCAAGTGAGAAGACTGGTCTTTGACAATTACCAAACGTGTTCCTTCCCTTTAACAAGTATTTTTTTTATAACAACTGTTTTGAGTAATATTACCAATAGTGTCCAGTGCCTTTAATGAGCACACCGTCTGTCACATCCCACTAACAGCTTCTGTTTGAGGTACATACATTAAAACGTACCGCCCACATACACGTTCACACAGCAGATTGGCGTTCGCTGCTGCATGCTGTCCAAATAAGTTGGGGTCAAATTCCTTTTTGGAAGTCTGTTACTGTTAATACTATCGGAGCAAAGTAAAACAATACTACGTCATCGGTTTGTTTACAATCCCACACTGTTTCTACTGTATACCGTAATTTCAATCCGGGTTTGTGTTTGCCTCTTGAAAAAAAGAAAAAATGAGAAAACTAAAACCACCACTTCAAAATAAAACTTCTCCTTTTTTCGAAGAAAAACCAAAGGCGTTTTCTGACGTGCCGAAAGAAGATTCTGTATCGAAGTTTCAACACCTGGGCCAGTATGTAGTGGGATGTAAACACTTATCGGTGACATTTGGGTTAAAGTGGCTGGTCCACCCATCTCCCGGATAGAGCAACGACGCCCTCCTCAAGGTAAAGTTTTACCTTTGATCAAGGGGCACACCAAACATTACCCGATACTTGTTTTGCGAGTATCGAAGTCTAAACACATACTTCAGTATAGGTAGTGGGATGTAAACACTTACCAATGACATTTTGGGATAAAGGGACTGGCCCATCCCTATCACGGATAGAGCAACGACTGCCGCCTTCAATGCAAACGGAAAGCCTTTGAACGATGTGAGCTACGGACAGACCAAGCACACACGGCTGAGTTGTCTTGCAAGTTTTGAAGTTTAAACACATACTTCAGTATATAGGTAGTGAGATGTAAACACTTTTTACATTTGACTTAAAGAGGCTGGTCCACCCATCCCCCGGATAGAGCAACAACTCCCCGCCCTCATCGTTGAGTAAAGTTTACCTTTCTAACTAATGATGTGAGCTATTGGCAGACAAGCATTACTCGACGCATGTGTTTTGCAAGTATCGAAGTTTAAACACATACTTTAGTGTAGTGGGGTGAACGAAACCGTGGTAACATTTTATTGAGTTGAAGTGGCTGGTCCATCCACCCTTCCCCCGGATATAACAACGACTCCTCCCTCACCTTTGGTAATCATTTGAGCTCATGAACAGTCCCAACATTAAAGCTGAGAAACATATTTGAAGGCTTTGGAGGTTGCCTCAAAAGCAAACGCTTTTCAAAGACCAACTCGACCGATCCAAAGCAACGTGTTCCTTTAATGTAAACATTTGAAACATACTATCTAATGCAACCCTAAGTTGATCTTTGAAATAGTTGTGAAACATTATGTACTCTTCCAGAAACATGCCAACAAACACGCCTTGAGTTTATTTTTCCCTAAACAGAAGTTTGGAATCTTTGCACCATTCCTGATGCACCCTGCACCCAATTGGTCGTCGAAGTTTCAAGAGAATAATGAAAGAAACAACACCTTAGTTACACAAGTTGTGTGCTTCCAGATGCCTTGATTTCGATACCTCAGCTGAGGTCTCGAATTCAAGTCAAATATTTTAGTGCGAAATTACTTTTTTTCTCAAAAACTAAGTTACTTCAGAGGGAGCCGTTTCTCACAATGTTTAGTACTATCAACAGCTCTCCAATATTCCTCACCAAGAAAGTTTCCATGCTTAAAATTATTTTGAGTAATTACCAATATTGTCCAGTGCCTTTAAAGACATTATACACTTTCGGTTAACAGTATTGTCCAAGTCCCACACTTCGTGTATCACAACTGAAAATTTAGGCTCAATCGGTCATCGGAGTCGGGAGAAAATAACGACATGACATGTGTTTTTAATAAATCCGTAATTCTCGCTATCGAGAATTGATATTGTTTTAATGTTTTATCAAGAAGTAAAGCATTTCATGGAACAATATTTCAAGAGAAGTCTTTCACCATTACCTTCTGTAAACCCTGTAAATTATTTGTAAATCTGTGATTTTTTTCCTTTTTTTTGTACCGTAAGTGTATAATGGCTTTAAAGGCAGTGGACACTATTGGTAATTACTCAAAATAATTATTAGCATAAAACCTTTCTTGGTGACGAGTAACGGGGAGAGGTTGGTGGTATAAAACATTGTGAGAAACGGCTCCCTCTGAAGTGCCATAGTTTTCGAGAAAGAAGTACTTTTCCACGAATTTGATTTCGAGACCTCAGAGGTCTCGAAATCAACCATTTAAACGCACACAACTTCGTGTGACAAGGGTGTTTTATTCTTTCATTATTATCTCACAACTTCGATGACCGATTGAGTTCAAATTTTCACAGGTTTGTTATGTTATGCGTATGTTGAGATACTCCAACTGTGAAGGCTAGTCTTTGACAACTACCAATAGTGTCCAGTGCCTTTAAATGTAGTACCAACCTCATAGTTCCTTCACAATGGGAGACTTTCTGGGACGATAGAGGGCAGCAGACTTACCGGGTAAATCCATTGTTCTCAGAATTATGCGCATGTTCAGAACTACGTAAACAATGGAAATTTACCCGGTATGTCTGCTGCCACCTAGCGTTGGAAAGTCTCCTATTGTACCTCATGTTTGTATCTCATTGGTGAACACAGGGAAGAGTGAAGTCACACATTGTGACCGTCAGCAGGCAAATAACGAAACAGGGAACTTTAAACTGTTTATTGATTAAGCCGCCTGATTATTTTATCGAGAGTATAGTGTAAAGTCAAGCGTTTCCCCGCTCGGTCAAATCGTTCATATCGGTTTTATTTACTTTGTCTGATAAATAAACACGAAGATTTTCAACACGGATTTCGGCGTGGGAGTAGGGACCATCGAGGGACAACAATTCGTCATGGTCTATTTTCATGGTTATGGACTTCCCTGGCGGTCAACAAAAAGCATAAAATGACAGTCGGCGAAACGAGGAACATCACAATCAAATCGAATTCAACTGATCTTAGACATAACTGGTCCAATACTGATTCCAGACAATCTGCAAGACCAGAGACTAAAGTGACGAGAACAATTGAGAAAACATCGTGATTTAGTTCAAGAAATCCTTCAGCAGCAGCAACATGACATTTCAGTCGTCATCGTTTCTGGGGTTGCAGTCCCTCGTAACTCTGAGCGGGTTTGTCATGTTAATTCTTGCCGTATCGTCACCGGCACTGGCCGGCCCGCTGCCCGCTCCATCCGACGAAGACCACGCAGCTCAAAGCGGTATCTTGGCATCTGACTGTTCAAAGACCGGACTCAACCAGCAGCTTAACAACGGCGAACATTTCTACCCAAACAAGCCTGCCTTTGGGGTACTTCCATTTAACCAAACCATCCAACAACGGCAGACAATTACCCCTGATGACATGCCCTACCCTGACGTAGCAACTACGACAACCTGTCCGGCCGAGCATGAGGTACGTGAAGATTGGAGCACCAGTGCGGCAGCAACCTGCCCGTGGACCTACGAGGAGGACCACGATGCAGACCGGTACCCAAGCGTCATCGCCAGGGCTGTGTGTCGCTGTCAGGGCTGTCTAGACCCATACACTGGCAAAGCATCCCCTGACTTAGAATGCAGAGAGGTGATGTACACTATGGGAGTGTTGAGGAACAATGGGTGTGTTGAAGGCGTCTTGAAATATGACTTTGAGTGGTATAAGGTACCAGTAGCGTGCACCTGTATGCGAAAGGTCAGCACTGCCATCCGACCCCCAGACATTATTAGCTGAACAGTTTACATTTTCCAGCTTACATGGCACTTTCGATACTCTGGTTTATTGATTTAATGCAAAATGTATTATATAGTGGAAAAGCATTACTTTCATTATATTTATGACACTTTTAAGTATCTTATTTATATAATTTATTGACCTCTTCCGTGTGTTTTTATCTATGTTTCATTTTGAAATTTTAAAAGATATTTATAGAGATTTTATTAAGTTTAAAGACACTGGACACTATTGGTAATTGTCAAAGACCAGTCTTCTCACTTGGTGTATCTTAACATATGCATAAAATAACAAACCTGTGACAATTTTTGCTCAATTGGTTGTAGAAGTTGCGAGATAATTATAATGAAAGAAAAAAACACCCTTGTCACACGAAGTTGTGTGCCTTCAGATGCTTGATTTCGAGACCCTCAAAATCTAATTATGAGGTCTCGAAATCAAATGCGCGGAAAATTACTTCTTTCTCGGAAACAACAAATAGTGTCCACTGCCTTTAAATGTCTATTGTGAACACAGTTTGTCTGTGTAAAAACAAAAACCTTGTTTAATATTTTTATATGTATTTGTTTATACACATTTTATGTTTATATGCCCTACAGCCTCGTGGCGGCAGCTATTTGTATTAGACTATAAATGTGAAGCTGAGTTTTTTTTCTAGTAAACACTTTATTTTAAGAGTTTATTTATTCGAAGACTTTTAACAGTTGCAGTTGAAAGTCAATGAACATCTCTTTATAAGGGATATATATTTCAACAGCAAAAAAGAAACATGTGTTGGTGTATCACAATTAAATACGTAAATCCTATGGATTAAACATTAAAATGTTACACAGATGACAGAACTATACACAGTGTTTTTCATTCTTGTTTAGTCCTTTGTGTTGTTTTGTCTTTGTAATGGTTGTTTGTATCCTCAAAGTTGTTGAGACCAAATGGAAGCTGAGAGGAAAAACGTCCTGCCCCTTAAAGGCACTGAACACTATCGGTTATTACTCAAAACAAATATCATCTTAAAAACTGACTTGGTAACAAGCATTTGAGAGCTGTTGATAGTATAAAACATTGTGAGAAACGGCTCCCTCTGAATAGCATACATTTTGAGAAAAGAGGCCTTCTCACTGAAATAATGAAAGACATTCCTATCTAAAAGCACACTAATTCGTCCAACAAGGGTGTTTTTTAAATATAATTTTCTCGCAACTTCGATGACCAATTGAGCTCAAATTTTCACAGGCTCGTTATTTTATGCATATGTTGAGAAACACCAAGTGAGAAGACTGGTCTTTGAGATCTACCAAACGTGTTCAGTGCCTATAAGGATAGAAACTATTATTTATATCACACAGAAGTGTGCCACTGCCCAAAATGCATGTCAGATGCAGATGCCAAAAAAGGGCGATGACATATTACCAGTTGGTCAGATCAACGACTGCTCATTGAGGAGTATGTCAACGTTCTGGTGGTTTTGAGCCTTATATTTTGGCAGACAATTGATTCGGGGGGGGGGGGGTCCATTCCAAACTTATCCTCAATGAGTTATCCCTTGTGGATGAACTTTCCCGCAACTTATCCTGGAATAGTTTTGAGAAAGTGCAATTTTTTATAGTTGTTCTGTACTTTTTCAGACCAGTGGTTGGCAAAAGAAATGCGGCCACGACGTCTAAAAAAGACTGACTGCTGGAATTGTGTTTGAAAGGGAGTGTACGAACAGCTTCTTGGGGTTTGGTTAAGTCCCCTCCGGGGCACCCCGACAAGGGCTTAACACACGCCCCTACCGGTACGCCCTCTGAGTCTTGGTGTAAGACAGATGAAAGGTCAAAGATCAAAGTTTACCTGAACATAAACTCTCACTCAAAAACAGTGTTTTAACCAGTTGCCTATACTAGCTTGTCCAACGGCGCCCATTACTGTTTATTATACATCTTATTAATTGAGTGTATGCGACAACATGCGTACACCATTCACTGTCAACAAGTATTAATTTTGTAGCCCTGCAGCCCATTTCACGAAAAGCTAGGATTAATCCAATCCTAAGTTAGGACGAGTAACTCGTCCTAACTTAGGATGGGTTCAATGCGTCCTAACGTCTATGGATACGGAATTTAACTCGTCCTAAGTCCTAAGATTAATCTTAAGTTATGAAGAGTTTGGTGAAAAATTTACGGCTGAAGGCCGATCGCCACTAGACTTGATTCAAGTCCCATTCTCGTGTGAGAGGTCCCTAGCTATTACCTCAACTTACTATGAAACTACCCGTACCATACAGTGCGCGCTCGCCGTCAAAATGTGGAACAGGTTTTGGAATGCAGAGCATCACAAAGCAGTAGTTTTCTGGGGATGGCACGGGATTGGGACTTGAGTCAAGTCTAGATCGCCACAAATGCTACAATGACTCTGTGACAGCACAGAGGAAGACCACATAAGGGCCCTATGACTGACTTTTCTATAGCTGTATTTAAAGGCAGTGGACACTATGGTAATATTACTCAAAATAATTATTAGCATAAAACCTTACTTGGTAACGAGTAATGGAGAGAGATTGATGGTATAAAACATTGTGAGAAACGGCTTCCTCTGAAGTGACGTAGTTTTCGAGAAAGAAGTAATTTGTCCACGCATTTGATTTCGAGACCTCAAGTTAAGAATTGGAGGTCTCGAAATCAAGCATCCGAACACAACTTCGTGTGACAAGGGTGTTTTTTCTTTCATTCTTATCTCGCAACTTCGATGACCGATTAAGCTAAAGTTTTCACAGGTTGGTTATTTTATGTATATGTTCACCAAGTAAGAAGACTGGTCTTTGACAATAACCAATAGTGTTAAGGTTAAATGTTTTAACATTACTGTATGCACGTTGACTATCTTATGAGACATCACAAACCTTCACCCATATACATCAAGAGGTTTTATTATTATTTTATTTTTATTTACGTGTGAATTAATATTCATCTATAATGGTCTTCTAAAAATAGAACTCTCTAGGTACTACCTTCTCAAAAACCGGTAAAATATTTTGCAATCGATTTGTATAAATCAAGGTTTCCTGATTGACTATTTAAACAGAGCACGCGTTGTAGTTTACAATCCTCTATTAATGACGTCACACAATGTCAAACAGGGAACTCTAAACTGATTCTTTTTAGGTTTATTTATTTTGTCTGATAGTAAACAAGAGGATTTTCAACACGGATTTGGCGTGGGTGTGATGGGGACCTGTATACAACAATTCGTCATGGTCTATTTTCATGATTATGGACTTCCCTGGCGGTCAACAAAAAAACATAAAATGACAGTCGGCGAAACGAGGAACATCACAATCAAATCGAATTCAACTGATCTTAGACCTAACTGGTCCAATACTGATTCCAGACAATCTGCAAGACCAGAGACTGAAGTGACAAGAACAATTGAGAAAACATCGTATTCTATTTCCAAGAAATCCTTCAGCAGCAGCAACATGTCATTTCAGTCGTCATCGTTTCTGGGGTTGCAGTCCCTCGTAACTCTGAGCGGGTTCCTCATGGTCATGCTTGCCGTATCGTCACCGGCACTGGCCGGCCCGCTGCCCGCTCCATCCGACGAAGACCACGCAGCTCAAAGCGGTATCTTGGCATCTGACTGTTCAAAGACCGGACTCAACCAGCAGCTTAACAACGGTGAACATTTCTACCCAAACAAGCCTGCCTTTGGGGTACTTCCATTTAACCAAACCATCCAACAACGGCAGACAATTACCCCTGATGACATGCCCTACCCTGACGTAGCAACTACGACAACCTGTCCGGCCGAGCATGAGGTACGCGAAGATTGGAGCACCAGTGCGGCAGCAACCTGCCCGTGGACCTACGTGGATGACCACGATGCAGAGCGGTACCCAAGCGTCATCGCCAGGGCTGTGTGTCGCTGTCAGGGCTGTCTAGATCCATACACTGGCAAAGCATCCCCTGACTTAGAATGCAGAGAGGTGATGTACACTATGGGAGTATTGAGGAAAAATGGCTGTGTAGAAGGCGTCTTGAAATATGACTTTGAGTGGTATAAGGTACCAGTAGCGTGCACCTGTATGCGAAAGGTTAGCTCTGCCATCCGTCCCCCGGACATTATTGGCTGAACAGTTTACATTTTTAATATTTCATCACAACCCTGAATTCCTTGTTCATCTAAAGTGGTTCAACTACTTAAAATACCGTTCTATTTATGTCAATTTAAATTTTCCTTATTTTACTTTATTTATTCAGAGTAATTTATTGTAGCTTTATTACGGTTGTTTTATTTATTTGTACAAATGAAGTTATTGCTCAAGTTGTGCAGAAGTTTGCTCTAAGTTTGCAACAATCCCTATGGGAGAAAGCTATCAAACCAATATTAATAAGTTAGATACGGTGTATCGATGAAAAAGTAAATCCTATGGATTTTATTATTCAGTTCATTCATTTGAGTATCAAATGAACAGTCATTCTATGTAAACACTTTTTGTTGTCTGTAAATACAGAATAAAAACAGGACGACAAGGTGTCGTAAAAAAAGTAATATTTTTTGAGAAAATTGAATTAACTGTTGCAAACAACTTTCAAACCAAAAGGACCGATGGTATAGATGCTTTCGAAGGTTTTCGAGAAAGACTCATTTAAAAAATAGTTAAAACTATTTGTTTGCATTAATGTTGTATGTACTTTGTTTCTGTTCACAATTTTGAATTTCTTTAACCTTCAAAGTATGCTTTAGTTTTCTTTTCTATAGGATGTTCCTATTTTAATTGACCTTTGTACATTATGCACATTTATTGTTTTTATGTAGGCTATATGACTATGTTTAATTGTGTATTATCCTTCCCTGTAATATTGACGGCGCGTCCGCTGTTGGTTTGGTCAATAAATATAAGTATAAATATATAAATAATATGTGTTTGGTTTTTCGAAAGCAAAGTGATGGAAAATAAAGGAACACGTTTCCTTGGATCGGTCGAGTTGGTCTTTGAAAATGCGTTTGAAACCGTTTGTTATAAAATGCATATGGTTAGATAATTTAAAAGTAGAAAATAAGGATCCATACAAACATGCTTTGAAATTGCCGGTTTTCCTTTTACGTCGCGAAGAAACACGATCGGCCAATTGACCCCACAAAATGGCCGACGGTGTTAGTTCACGTCGCAAAATAAAAACCGTGCAATTTCGAGTGATACCTTTGTGAATCAATATATTCTTTCTGACCATAACATGTATTTTTTAACAAATTGTTTCAAACGGTTTTTAAATACTAACTCGTCCGATCCAAGGCAACGTGTTCCTTTAAGTTCTCACATTTAAGTATCTTAAAAAAATCACTACAAAAATAATTGGTCGCTTACAAAAATATAAATCAAAGCATGTTATTATTATTTTAAATTGCTCCACATTGGATATTTCAAACTGTCAGTTTGAAGGTGGCCTAAAAAAAGCAGTGATTAGCGATTTATTCATTAATCATTTTTTAAATCTTCGGACATAAGAATATCTTCCTTTGTTACTTATTTTAATGTATGAAACAAAAATAAAGTATTTGGTTTTCAGTTCACAAATTATGTAAAGCCTCTCATTTGTCGTGGTTTTATTTCTAAAGGATTAATATATTATTTTGATTCTTAGGGGGTAGGTGGGTAAATGCCCTTGGTGATTACTCTAGAAACTAATTACCATAAAAACTTAAGGTTCATGGCACTTAAGAGTTGTTGATATCATAAAACCCTTCTTTTATTTCATTTTTTTTTTTGAAACGACATCCTTTCAGGTAGAGTGTAGTTTTACGGAAAGAGGTAATTCTTTATCCAAAAAAACAGTTTGAATATGAGAAAGACTCGGGTATGAAGCCTTTCTCATGCACCTGAAAGCACTCAATTTCTTGCAACTTCGATGACCAATTGAGCCCAAATTTTCACATCTTGCTATTTTATGCAATATGTTGTCATATTGTTCGCCAAGTTAGGATACTGGTCTACACAAACATTTTGATCAGAATTGATCAGAACTAACTTACAATTTTTTTTTAAATAATATTACTTAGAAATATCGAAACCATATTATTTGGCACTTGAGTGTAACTTTTATGGATTCTTCCATTACCCTTAACACTAAATTCTGATGGTAGGTAAGTATTCAACCTTTGCCCTCTGATTATGATGTAAGTCTGATCCCGTGTAAAACAAACAGTCATTTTGATTGGTCCTTAGTCCAACAGAAAGGAACACGTGTTATGGGCATAGAAACAATGGTAGTCGTTTTATATCAATGGGTAAACACTGCAATGAGAAAGAATTGTGGACAACATCAAAGCCCTGGTAAAGTAAAATTCATATGCAGATAAGAAATTTTTAACATTAAAAAAAATAAATAAAAAAATAAATATAGCATGCCGGAAAAGGGGTGAAAGAGTTGCTTGCTTTTATGACGTTATTGGTCCTTTGGGAGGAAGCAGCCCTACTATTGATACCATAATCACAGTATTACGTAATAAGCTCTCGGGCAAACAATGCAATATCATAGTTTCGTTTTTTGATAGATAAATGGGTGTGTTTAACCATTGCAATCAGTAATGCACCAAAAAGGCAAGAACATTAATTTTGGTTTTACCCATACAACACCGATGTGTGTCAGCACTGTATACTCAGTACTTTCCCGAGTCCTGTACCCATACTACACCGATGTGTGTCAGCACTGTATACTCAGTACTTTCCCGAGTCCTGTACCCATACTACACCGATGTGTGTTAGCACTGTATACTCAGTACTTTCCCGAGTCCTGTACCCATACTACACCGATGTGTGTCAGCACTGTATACTCAGTACTTTCCCGAGTTCTGTACCCATACTACATCGATGTGTGTCAGCACTGTATACTCAGTACTTTCCCGAGTCCTGTACCCATACTACACCGATGTGTGTCAGCACTGTATACTCAGTACTTTCCCGAGTCCTGTACCCATACTACACCGATGTGTGTCAGCACTGTATACTCAGTACTTTCCCGAGTCCTGTACCCATACTACACCGATGTGTGTCAGCACTGTATACTCAGTACTTTCCCGAGTCCTGTACCCATACTACACCGATGTGTGTCAGCACTGTATACTCAGTACTTTCCCAAGTTCTGTACCCATACTACATCGATGTGTGTCAGCACTGTATACTCAGTACTTTCCCGAGTCCTGTACCCATACTACACCGATGTGTGTCAGCACTGTATACTCAGTACTTTCCCGAGTCCTGTACCCATACTACACCGATGTGTGTCAGCACTGTATACTCAGTACTTTCCCGAGTCCTGTACCCATACTACACCGATGTGTGTCAGCACTGTATACTCAGTACTTTCCCGAGTCCTGTACCCATACTACACCGATGTGTGTCAGCACTGTATACTCAGTACTTTCCCGAGTCCTGTACCCATACTACACCGATGTGTGTCAGCACTGTATACTCAGTACTTTCCCGAGTCCTGTGATGGAAAAAAAGTCACAGGCATATTACTCGATTGGGATTCGAACCAACGACCTTTGCAGTTCTAGAGTAGTGTCATAACCACCGAGATTGCCTGGTAGCTAGAGGCTTCGAATCCAATGTGTTGGCAGCGGGTATACCGCAACGATACACCAGATGTTAAATTTGGATCGGGGATAAAGAATTTTAATTTTGGTTTTTACCCATACACAGATGTGTGGCAAAATTCTGTTATAATGAATACAATGGTGGATATAGTCTTAGAACTAACACTGATATGAAACGATATAATAAATAACAGTATTTAGATATTAGGCAGTTGTGTTATGTTTAATACTGTTTTGTGTCAATAAACAAAATGAAGCGAAGGTGTTAACTCTCCCTTTCAAAGTTGTTTAGGCTCATATCTATAAATGGAACCACGGTTTATTTGTCTAAAATATAACTGAAAATACCAGGAAGGAAACTGAATGTATATTGAGTGGTATAAAAGTGAACATTTTTATTAGTTATTTCAGGTATAAGGTGTTAACTATTCTTCTTTTGAATTGATTTAATATCTGACCGCAACATCAGCAAAGATATCAACTAAAATATTAAAAGACTTCTATACATGCAACTAAACTTTAAACTAAACCAGTTAAAGGCAAGTTCATACCAAGTTTTTTTTGTTTGAATCTTAGATATAATTGACTATTTTGGCCTCGGTTTTGGGATATCGACGAAAATCCGGAGAGAAAATGTAATATATTTGTGCATATAGCCATATTACTTCGAAATGTAATATTTCTCACAATGCTTTATACTATCAACAAAATAATAATTTTACAATTAAAGCCAGTGGACACTATTGGCAAATGTAAAAGACTAGCCTTCGCAGTTGGTGTATCTCAACATAAATATGCATAAAATAACAAACCTGTGAAAATTTGAGCTCAATCGGTCAACGAAGTTGCGAGATAATAGTGAAAGAAAAATAACCCTTGTCACACGAAGTTGTGTGCTTCCAGATGCTTGATTTCGAGACCTCAAGTTCTAACAAATTCGTGGAAAATGTCTTCTTTCTCGAAAACTATGGCACTTCAGAGGGAGCCGTTTCTCACAATGTTTTATACTATCAACTTCTCCCCATTACTCGTATTATTTTAAGAAAGGTTTTATGCTAATAATTATTTTGAGTAATTACCAATAGTGTCCACTGCCTTTAAGTATTTATGCTACAGAGGATTGTCATAGTTGTATAGAATTGTAATAATTTAAAGATATTACAGGGTTGGTCATCCAACAGACCTGTGAAAATTTGGGCTTCATCTTTTGTGTGAGTCGGGAGAACATTATGAAAAAAACATGCACATTTTCCAGCTTGTAAACACGTTATCCCGAAGTTGGAACAGCTGGGTTTTTTTTCAGATACGGTTTTCTCGACCTATGACTTCATTTCGGAGGGAAATATTTCACAGGAAAAAAAATGGTTCTGAAAATGAACTTCATAACCAGTTAGCTTTCAGACTTGAACAGCAAGTATCACTGGTTGTTTATGTAGGTTTTCAGATACAGTTTTTTTCGCGAATACAAATTGTGACTTAATTTCAGAGGGCATTATTTCACAAACAAATTGTCATTCTGGTAATTAAGAACTTCATAATCAGTAAGCTTTGAGGCTAAATTTAAACAATGATGTCGTTTGTCTTGACCAATACTGTATAAGACCTTTAAGTTTTTAGCAGACACAAAGGGGAATCCCCCTCCATCCCCACCCATACAGCAATACACTGTCGATCTGATGCAATGTGATGCATCACTACTGCCTCTCCCATAAACCCTCAGTGATGATGTAATAGAGTGGGGACTAGTCTTTTAATAGGCTATACGAACTCGGTAAATCTCTTTGAACCATTGACGTAGCTACACGGGTGAGGTTAATGGGGTGGGGAGGGGGGGGGGCAAAAAGCATAATGGGCTGGGCAGGGAAGAGGGGGATGCCAAATCAAACATCTCCACCCTTTATATTTTTTATCATAATTCGTATATTTTACTAATACGTGCTATACACACAATTTAAATGAGCTGTATACGTTTGGTATTGACTCTTCTAAGATAACGTATTCCAATTGCAGACTATTGCAAATAACCGCTCCAGATTTTCGGCATTATCTAAAAAACGCTACCACCTTTTAAAATAAAATGTTCACTAAAGTTGTAATGGTATATAGGTCTACAACTTTTTGGACAGACGTGGGTCCAAATACCAAAACGCATAGATTCCATTTAAAGCAGACTTCCCGCTATAACCCCCCCCCCTCCTTTGCCCGTTATCTTGGATAGCAAACAATGAAAACGTAACATCGTGCACTATTCTTAGCCAAATTAATCATGATAGCTTGTCACTGACCTCGATGGTGGGACTATTTTGGGCATGTGGTGTCACATTCAAGGGGATTGCTTGTGAACGCATAACGCAATCCGAATTTATTTTGGGGAAACCCCCCACCCAACACTTCCAAACAATTTCTGAATACGTCATTGCTTTAAGCCTATAAACACAACAATATTTTACTCTTTTGGTTTTAGAGTCATTTACAAAGCTACGTTGTATTTCAGCATCCAAATTCAGGCCAAAAATAATTTGCCTATTAATTTTACAAATTGTTGCCAGAAATAGGGGCATTTTATGTAAGGGAATAATAATTATGTGATTACATAGGATTGATAACGATTAAAAGAAAAATTATTGTTTAATTTTAGTCTGATTTTTTACTATTAGTCTGAAAGCTTACTGATTATTACTAGAACCCTTTTCTGCTACAAAATATATCCTTCTTAAAGTCATAACCAATGAGAAAACTAGAAAATCATTATAAAATAACAGCAATATTTTCTCCTTACTCCCACAACAGAATTCTACGGGTTTGGCATTACACGTAGGGTTGAGCTATGCAGTAAGAGAGTTGCGACCTGGGCCCAATTTCTAGAGCTGCTAAGCACAAACATTTGCTTAGCATGACATTACTGCCTCCATAAAAACAGGATTACCAACGAATATTCCAGATGATTTTCAGGATTCAGCAAACATCAGCTGAATACCAGTAACAAGCAATATGCAACAAATGGAAGTTTTGTTGGTAATCCTATTTTTATCAAGGAAGAAATTTCATGCTAAGCAAATTGTTGTGCTTAGCAGCTCTATGAAATTAAGCCATGGACTTCGAGGCACTGGGCACCTTTGGTTAACTCCTCACTTGGTGTACATGTATCTCAACATATGCATAAAATAACAAACCTGTGGAAATTTGAGCTTTAATTGGTCGTCGAGGTTGCGAGATTGGAAGAAAATTCGCCCATGTCGCACAAGTTGTGTGCTTTGAATTCGAGACCTAAGCTGAGGTCTCGAATTCAGTTCAAATAATATTTTAGTGAGAAACGACTTCATTCTCAAAACCACGTTACCTCATAAGGAGCCGTTTCTAACAATGTTTTATACTACCAACAGCTCTCCGTTGCTCGTTACCAAGTAAGTTTTTATGCTAACAATTATTTTGAGTATAATAACATAACAAATAGTGTCCAGTGCTTTAGTTACGTCACTGGTTGGTGGACGCCATTCTCGGTCTAAATAGAGCACAACGCCATGTGCAGTCTAGTCTGGCACCCTAAGTATGTGCACGTGTCTTTTTAAACAAAAACATGGCTTCTCATAGGCTCTTCTTCGAATCCACGGCTTCGGATCCAGATTCGGCTTATGCGGCGGCCCCCGGTCTCTCGTCTGAAGCCCCGGGCACGTACGCAAAAAGCAGGCGCCACAGTTGTCAAAACAACCACGGGGCCAAGCTACAATCCCAGCCATATCTCGTTTGGCCCCTTGCCCCCGCCTGTCCCCTATCAATGTTGGTTCTCAATGTTGCATGGTCTTCTGCGTTCCAGTCAACATTGAGCGGGGGAGTGGACAGGGATGGTTACCCCACCCCCCTCGCCCCACAAAAAAAAATCAACAATTAATTGCTCACGTGAAGTGAGCAAAATTAAATGCGACTAAATTTAAAAAGTGATGCAATATTTTGTCTATCATTTCCTGTGTTGTTGCACTATCCCCAATAATCATTCAATAAATAAAATAAAACTAAAAAGTGTAAATACAAAATAACAACCCCCCTTATAAGAAGTAACAAAAAATAAACAAAATAACTTAAAATAAACTCAAATTTAATCTGGTAAAAAATAATAAAAGGTTACGCTCCGGAAGTGTCAGGCATTCAGGCGCCTGGAGTCCAAGGGGGCGGGGCAAGCCCAACTAAATGGGGTGAAACGTTTTAACGGAACATCAATATTTCGTAGTCCTTGCAAGTGTTCTGGGTAGATTGATAAATACATGTTCATATCTTTAAAAAGAATAAGGCAAGTAAACAATTTTATAAACAAAATTACTCGATCCTTATTTAAAAAATAATAACAAATAAAGAAAATTCAAATATATTGCGAAGATAATAAAATTTACATGCGCCCTGGCAAATGTAGTACAAAGTGTTTAGTTACATGTATCTTTATATCTAAGTTTGTTTTAAGTAGAGTTTAAAACAAAAGAAACTTGGTTAAAATAAAATAATGTAAAAAACTGCCTTGCCGGGTGCTACATATTTCACGTCAGGTATGGCAGCCGACTCGCAGCGTGTCCTTATTTCAGTTCAGTTCAGTACAACATGTATTGCCAATTCCTCAAACAATATAAATACAATGTTAGCAAAGTGATACACAAAAATGCAGAAAATTGGAGGGGGGGGGGGCAACAACGAAGTAAGCACAGCTTGTGTTAGGGAGTGCCAATACAAAGAAAAGATCCAATACAGATACAATAGAGTTAATACAGACAGAGCAGACAAAGATCGAAGTCCACGCCCAACAAGGCACGGGACAGCAAAGACACGCACAATCGATTGGTTAGGTCCTCATTCAAGTAAGAATGAAAATTAAAACAGGATTACAGGGGGGAAAAAGAAAGTCAATTTTGAAGAAGGTATGACGATTACGTTGAAACCGAATAGATTCTGTCTATTCCTTTATAACCAACAGGTATTTGGAAAGCTCTTGTCACTGCACGTATCCAATGGAACCACTAGCGGCGGGGACCTGTCTTTATACTTGCGGATATAAAGACAGGGGCCCAGTCTACCACAACGTTTGAATAGGGAAGTGGAGTGCCCCCCCCCCCCCCCCCCATCCTCACTTTATAAAGTTTCACTATTCTAAACACAGGAAAATAAACAAAATACTCTTCTTTCCGGGATAAAAAAGTTAACTGTTTCGTTTGGAATGCTACATGGTGTTCGGCGTAATTTTGTTTGGTTAAATAATATTGCTGGGTCTGAAAAAGATCTGTGAGACACATGTAAAATAAGCTTTGATCGCTGTGGTTGGAGTGTTTTAAAATGCAGTGAGACCTCAACCGCTGAGCATTGGCCAACTTTGAATAATGATAAAAAGAAGTAACCATTACAGATGCTAGTTAACTTTGGTAAAAACCACGTATACATCTTATGGGATGAGTGTTTGCTCAAGTTTGAAAAGAGCCGTCGTGGTCTCGAAGTTTCAAAAAGTATGCTCCGCTTGTCTTCGGAAGAATTCTCATGACGAGCATTCTCTTCAAGAAGACGAACCGGTGTGGAAGGAGATGAACCGGTGTGGAAGGAGATTCCACCCTTGTCACACGAAGTAGTGTGTGTTTATGGTTGATTTCGAGACCTCAAGTTCTAAATCTGAGGTCTCGAAATCAAACTCGTGGAAAATTACTTCTTTCTCGAAAACTATGGCACTTCAGAGGGAGCCGTTTCTCACAATGTTGTATATCATCAACCTCTCCCCAATAATCATCACCAAGTAAGGTTTGATGCTAATAATTATTATGAGTCATTACCAATAGTGTCCACTGCCTTTAAAACAATTATCAGTTCTCGTTAACGAGAATTACGGATTTATTTTAAACATATGTCATGACACGGCGAAACGTTCTGATACAAGGGTGGGTTTTCCCGTTATTTTCTCCCGACTCCGATGACCGATTGAGCCTAAATTTTCACAGGTTTGTTATTTTGTATATCAGTTGTAATACACGAAGTGTGGGCCTTTGGACAATACTGTTTACCGAAAGTGTCCAATGGCTTAAACTTGTTATTTTGTATTTAATATTATTTTTTTGGGACCTTGTTTGCTTGGTATGTTGTTCGGTGGTTGGCTGGTCGGTTGTTTGTTAATAATGGTTTTGTTTGTTGGAGGTGGGGGGGGGGGGTCAGAGGAAGGTATAATCTCATGAAGAATTTCGCAAAGCGTTTTTGATTACACTCTATAATCAGCTAAATTACTAAAACTATAGTTGTTCCATGTATATATATCAATCAGGTCATCCCACATATTGTTGTTCTAGCGTGGGGCGAGAGGGAGCAATCCTCATAGTATGAAATCAGAATTGCAGAGTCAAACGTAATGTACAAATAGTATGCATAATTAGGATCAAGTCTTGTGTTATTTTGGCGTTGTATACTTTCACTTTCTACCACCTTTCACCATCCCAGTAGACTTGTGGACAAGTCGTTATGTCTGTTGCGGTGATAGCGTTCCGACTCTATTCCGAATCTCCCCGCGATTCCAGCGGGATTCTCGCGAGACTGCTGGCCCCGTGAGACTATACTGCTCTCACCAGTAGCTATGGGAGAAGTCGTCAACCAGCAGTTCGCAAGAGAGCAGTGATCTCGCGAGAGCACCGCCACAACTCGACTGTCTCATCGCGTGGGACCATTAACGACCTGTCCACAAGTCTACCATGCCAGCCATCGATATTGATGAAGAACATCAAGGTATTCCATTCTACAAACGTCGGCTGCACCGAAACAAAAACCGAAAATTTTAGTTATTTTTATAAGATTCTTCAAAATGAAAAGGAAAAACAAGGCACGAGTGCATTGGTAACAAATTACTATTGTTTTTAATACCGTTCATAATTATTATGATCATACAACGATCATTATTTGATTCACAATATGTGATACTATAGAATTTTTCACGATAACAGTAAATTACACATCGACAGGGCAAAACCGAACTAAAAACTACCCACAATCCAATGACATTCTGGAAATAACGTCAAGTAATTAATGAAAATATCCAAATCTTTCAGATGTTTAAATGGAGCTGCATCTATCTATAGCGGACTCCTCCACACACAAAAGGAAAGATCTTTCGCAACTACATTTCCGTTTCAATAAAATGCCTCAAATAATAGAGAGTTAAATTTTCATCACATAAAAACCGACTATTATTAAGAAAAACTTTAAGCTAAAACGCAGAGATATTTTTGGTAATTATTCCACAAGTTACCGACCATAGCACTGGAGAGCTGTTGATGGTTTAAAATATTATTAGATACACTTTGAAGTGTAGTTCTCGAGAAAGAGGTACATTTTTCACCCCAAAAGTTTTTAATCTGAGAAAAACTTCGTCTGGAGGCTTTTCTATGACGTATGAAAGCACACAATCCCATGTAAAAAAAGGGAAATGTTTTCGTTCATAATTTTTTTGGAACATGTGGATGACCAATGAGGCTATTGGGCCCAAATTTTTAAACGTATATTATTTTGCGCATGGGATACAACATGTGAGGATACTTTTGGTAATTTTGTCAAGACCATGGTCTTTGACAAAATTACCAAAAGTATACCCTGCCTTGGCTTGATATTAAAGGCAGTGGACACTATATTGGTAATTGTCAAAGACATGCCTTCACAGTTGGAGTGTCTGAACATATGCACAAAATAACAAACCTGTGAGAATTTGAGCTCAATCGGTCATCGAACTTGCGAGATAATAAAGGAAAAAACACCCCTGTCACACGAAGTCGTGTACGTTTAGATGGTTGATTTCGAGACCTCAAGTTCTCGAAATCAAATTCGTGGAAAATTACTTCTTTCTCGAAAACTATGGCACTTCAGAGGGAGCCGTTTCTCACAATGTTTTAGACCATCAACCTCTCCCTATTACTCGTCACCAAGAAAGGTTCTATGCTAATAATTATTTTGAGTTCTACGCTAATAATTATTTTGAGTAGTTACCAATAGTGTCCACTGCCTTTAAACTAATCTACTATTGAATATAAAAAATTTTAGCTTACCTTATTTTCATTTCTGGATTAGAATAGTAATAAATGATCTGGTAAAATATATCTAAACTACATCTATTAACACTGTAATTCCTTTAGACAATAACATCCCTGAGGAAAGTAATAATAATATTATTTAAAAATATTGTTCTACCCATTTTAAATGTTTCAGCTGCAATAGTTGTTCAATAATGTGTTTTTGTGTGTGAAATGTAAGAACCCCACCAATGGATCCTGAGTTTGTTGCTAAATATCTCGCTCAATCTGTAAGCTAAATTTGTAAGAGATATTTTTTTATCTTTGGTTTTGAAAAAAAGAAAAGAAAAAATGAACGGATACCTGGTCCAAGCTCAGGTGGTGGCTATAGACCTTTATCATGGTGTGGCCATCTTGATTTTACTCCATTCCAACTCATTGCAACCAAACTGAGGCTGGACGAACTAATAGTCTGGTGCCATGTTTGCGCAATGAATGTTAGTATTCATTACTGTTCTTGGAAACAGGGAACATGACCAAGATGGTGATAGCGTGATAAAGGTCTATTGTCATCAAGGTGTGGGTTCGATTCCCGATTATCCCTGGAGCAAAGACGCGTTATACTGTATTTGCTTCTCTCCACCCAGGAGTGAATTTGTACCTGTGAGTGCAGAGATGGTTCTTGTGCGTTGATTGAGTCTTATGCACTGCAAACTTGGCAGCACAGTCTGTCATACTCCTCAGAGAGCTGAGATGGTCTTTAAGGGACATTATAGTGACAGAGTTAATAGTGTTATAGAGTGTCATGAGCGTCACTGTGTAAATATATACAAGAAACTCTTAATATTATAATATAAATATATAATATATAATATATATTTGGTATATCAAAGACAAAAGTTTCACTATTTTACTACATATAAAAATATGGAAGTCCCTGAATTAAAAAAAATAAATGCTTTCAAAAAGAGGTATTTTTGTTCAATGAGCTAAAATTTCAAAGTTATTGCGTATGAGTAGAGCTCATTAAAAATTCAAAACTACACCATCCTGGTCACACTGTAGAGCCAAATGAACTCCCGGGAAATCCCGGGAGTTTATAACCCCACCGCCACCCGGCAACCGTTCTCCCGGGAGTACTATTTCCCAAGAATATGCACGGTCGTCTCACGGAAAAACGTTTTACCTCCCGGGAATTTCCCAGGAGATACCTATGGTGCGAAGAGTGTTGTAGATGATCAGATTGACTAAGACAAACCTAGACTTGTTTCAAGTCCCGTTCTCGTGCGGGGGGTCCCGTGCGGAACAAGTTGGTGGATGCAGAACCATGCTGAACATCATTTTCTGAGATTGGCACGGGATTGGGACTTGAGTAAAGTCTAGAACAAACCTTTCTTCTGTCTCTCTAGTCTAAATCATAATAAATTCGAATGAATAGTATTACTATTGAGTTGATTGCACTTGTCATAAATTAAAAAATTTGTAAGCTATAATAAAAAAATGTCTATTTCGTTAGCCTCTTCTCAAAGTTGATGTAAGAATCATAAAACATACTACGGGTTTGTTGATTAAAAAAAAAAAAAGTTAAAAAACCTTTAAAATGTGCTTCTCTGTCAAAATGGACGGACTTATCCTGTATTTTATGGCAACTTTCATAACAACTGGTTATCTGTTTCTGGGTGTTTTTGGTTTCCTTTTTTATATTTTCTGAACAGCTCTTTGACATGTTTCAATCTTCACCAGGCTTCGGTTTCAACCACGCCGAACTAGACAAGCCATCATGTGCCAGCCAGTTTACCTGGCTCCTCTAGTTTGCGTCTGTAGTCGACCCGCCAGGCTGTCGGCAGACGCAAGCCGTCGGTACGCTCTCCTCCGCCATCTCCCACACGTTCGCCGATGGATCGCTTCGCCGGAGTACCATCATAGTGTAGTACGTCTTGCGGCAAGTGTCATCGGGCCCGCAGCCGGTGTCGACATCGGAGCAGTTCGCGAAGAACATCTCCCGTGGTATTCTGTTGTCATCTTCGTCTATGTAGAATGTCCACGTGCATTTGCAATCGCTGCAGGTCGGTGGAGCGGCGGCTGGCTGACCGGGGGTTATAAACCTCATGGCGTCATCGTTGGTGTGCCTCTTCGCCGGTCGGTCTGATTTATTCTTGGGGCAATCCCGTTTCGTCTTGGTTCGGGTGCTACTCCTCTCTCGATGTTTGCTGGCCAGTGATGGAGTGGCGAGGACGAGGATGCAGATGCTTAGTAGTGTGATGATGCCGGTTAAATTCTGATGAAGAAAAAAAAAGAAACAAAACAAATGACGTCTTGGACCTTTAAGGATTTGGGTGATTTTTTTGTAGGACACAAAACACAACGTCAACAGATTTTATTAAGTTTTATACACGGTTTAAAGATAATGATAGTAGAAAGCTTCCCGTTAATTATTACTTGCTGAGGTGCTGTAGTTTTTGAGAAATGAGTAAAAAAAAAAACTCGAAAATATTTTTCGTACCAGTGAGACGAAGTTCATGTTAGCATGTACAAGGTATCTAATACCAGTTCTGGTATTAGATACAATTTTTTTTAGATTGTTGTGTCAAAGTTGTACACTGCTAACCCAACATCTGTGGTCGAGACTTTCTGGCACAAGTTCGAGACTGAAACACTCGAGACACACAGTTTTAGCTACGAGTTGTTGGTCTAAGGATGCTCCTTCTAGTTTCACTATATCGTATAGGTACGTCATTCTTGAGCACGTGTGAATTTACCATTGTGTTCCTTTCGAGTTTAAATTTCACGGTTTTGGCGTTTCGAAAAAGTGCTGATCGGTTTGACGTTTTAAAGGCACTGTGTACACCTTTAGTAATTGTCAAAGACCAGTCTTCTCACTTGGTGTATCTCAACATATGCATAAAATAATAAACCTGTGAAAATTTGAACTCAATTGATCGTCGAAGTTGCGAGAGAATAATGGAAGAAAAAACACCTTGTCGAATGAAGAGTCGAAATCGGGGAGCCATCAGTTCGCGCGAGAGCAGTGATCTCGCGAGAGCACTATCTCAGCGCGTGGGGCCGATTTAACGACTTGTCCACAAGTCTATGTCGCACAAGGTATGTGCTTTCAGATGCCTGAATTTAATTCAAATAATAATTATAGTGAGAAATTACTTCGTTCTCAAAAACTACGTTAATTCAGAGGGAACCGTTTCTTACAATGTTGTATACTATCAACGGCTCTCCATTGCTCGTTGTATACCAAGTAAGTTGTTATGCTTACAATTATTTTGAGTAATTTACTAATTACCAATGGTGTTCAGTGCCTTTAATGCAGTTCACCGGTGGATTTGTAAGCTATTATGCAAGTTTGCTTTGTATGTGTTTTGATGGTTTCTCTATCATTGACTTTACCACGGTATTGTCATATAGCTTTAATATAAATTTAGTCACACAACCGAAGCTTGGCGGGAAAACTATTTGTCCCCCTATTGTCTGTTTTGTGGCGTGCCGTTGCCGTGTGGATAAGAACACCGAACTCAAGCCCTGGTGTTTCTGATCAGCAGAGTCTGGGTTTGAGTCCCGGTCGTGCATCAAGACAACACTGTGACGTACACTGTGACGTACATGGTCGACCCGAGGAAGCTAAACGAACGCACCCATACTTCCATGCTGCAACAAAGCGGCTGTACAAAACGGAACTCCCACACTATGACGTAATGTGAGTGATGACGTAATTAAGAGGGCTTTTTGTGAATTATTCTGAAAACCACAGGAGAAGAGTATTTCAAATGATTTTTTTTTTATACACAATTTACAATCTGTTTAATCTCATGTGAACTCAATTTCCTTATTGATTGAAAACATGAACTGGTGCCGCTTTTGTTCGAGTATTATGAAGTTCTATAAATATTCTCGTTCTAGCAAAGTTACAATAGCCTGAAAAGACAAGCTTTTTGATTAACTATATACAAATTCCCACACACTTAATAGAATTAAGGCCTATTGTGTACGGAAACTCGACATTTTGATCAGCATGTTTTGGCGGTCTGCTTTAGCTACTGATGAAGACTTTCGCGATATAATGCACGAAACGTCAAATTTAGCTCTATTCAAAATGTTCACAGACCACCACTGTACTGGGCACTGCGTAACTGTGTTAAAGGAACACGTTGCCTTGGATCGGTCGAATTGGTCTTTAAAAAGCGTTTGTAACCGTTTGTTATAAAATGCACATGGGTAGAAAGATGCTGTAAAAGTAGAATACACACAAACATGCCTCGAATTTGCACGGTTTTCCTTTTACCTACTGTATTCTACTTTTAAAACATCGTTCCAACCATATGCATTTTATAAAAAACGGTTACAGTTGCTTTTTATATACCAACTCGTCCGATCCAAGGCAACGTGTTCCTTTAAACAAATCCAAACTTATCTGCTGGCTGGCAAGCTAACTATGCTACTGAATGATACTAACCATCCGCTTCATGATGTGCTTGCCAACAGCTGGTCCCTAGGTCTGGTCGTATGCGGGTGCCTTATGCTGCGACAAACCGACACCCATCCTCCTCCCTCATGCAGTAACGCATCACAAATTTACTTCCAAAAGTTAGTTTTAAACTGTATCGTCCAGTCATAATTATTTTCTTTTCTCATTTAGTTACCACTTGTTACTGGTTTTTCTTGTAATTGTATATAGCCCCAGACCAGTTTTTAATTGGTTACAATGCTTCAATGTTTTACTGAATGCGGGCATTTGAATTACTTGGGGATCAAAAATGGATAAGCCATTTTGAGATATGGTGATACATAAATATAAAACTATTTGGTTTGGGTAAATTTGTCTGTTCACACCCAAACCAAACAGTGCACTTATAGTGACCACCTTACCTCAAAAAGGCTACTTTAATTGAATTGAACTCAACAAATGAACATCAAATTTAGCCGACCGGCCACAAATTAATGCTATACTCACCATGTTGTTCGTTCGCTGTCGCTTTCTTTATCTTCGATGAACTCTCTGATCTTTTGAATATCCTTTTTAAGCGGATGCAATAGTCTAAGAGCCTTTTCTTGTTCGTACTAATCATTGTCAACAAAAGTTCCCTGTATTTATACTGAACTGAGCCAGTCTATTCCAGTCCAAAATTTCAGTCTATTCCAGGTTTTGGGCACCGTTCTGGTAGCGTTTTCATCATACTATGAACTGACGCTATCTCACATGCATTGATTGCTTCAGCGTTGCTAAGGGGTGAACAACAGTTAAAGGGGAGAATCCCCGACCAGCCAGCCGGAAGACAATGCCCCCTTCGTCCGTCGAACACTCGTCATTATTTCCGTCGAAACCGTTTTAGAAAATCGCGTAACACATCGGCAACAGTAACTCAATGAAACATACGGCCAGATGGTTTCGTTTCGAGTCTCTACTCTCTAATATTCCGAAGGTTGGAAGTGTTTATGGTTATATATGACATTTTGATAACATGCACAGAAGAAAATTAAAATTATTTTGTTGTTGAAGCTGTTGAGAGCTTTCACTAGTTTTTTGTTTAAATCCAAATAAGCTAACGATGAGTAATATGGTTAAATATAAATAAAATATAAATACACTGGTTATTTTAGGAATGATTATGTATTACTAGTGGTGGGTGGAATCTCTATTTTTAGGTCACTTGAACTTAAGAATCTTATGGACCCGCAATAATACAAAACAAAATTCAAGACTCAATAGTTATGTACAATACAATTGTTAATCTTATACTTTTGGATATGTGCGCATTCGTAATTTATAGTTAATTACCGTTTGGCATCTTTAGCCATGTGGGCGGTATTAGAGACCTGACCGAGTTCCAAATAGTGTCCAATTATTCTGACGGTGGGCGTGACTCTGTCTTGAAAGATGGGGGTAACATCGATCGTTAGTCAAAGCATTTACGGCGCGGGGTCTCGGGCCCAATTTAGGGGACTGGGAAATGTTTAGGTCTCTGTTGCAATCTAGGCCTTTTCAGAGACATCTTTTGACCCTTGAAATTAATCTGAAGTGATTGAAAAGCCGAGGGACATGTCCCCCTGCCCCCCCCCCCCCCACCCCCGTTTGACGTCTGCTTCTGACAGCAGTTTGGGCACTTTAAAAGAATTAGGGCTGGTTTCGGCACATGCCATTAAAATTGCCCTGCTTTATCCAAAGTTCAATGCCCTGGGGAGTATAGATCATTGATATCCTAGACTGGGCCATTCTAGTATCTGGTTGGGGCGGGGGGGGGGGGGTTCAGGGCCTAAAACTACGGTAGTTTTGTTTTTATGGATTTGTTCCTTTGTTTTTGTCATGTTATAAGCGCGTAGTTTAATTAGGCTGTATTATTTAGTTTGTTAAATTCGAAAATGTGATATGAACCTTGTCACGGGGGTCTCTACTCGACAAGCCCTGCTTTTTGGAGACCCCACCACGTGGTCACCCTCTATTCTTAAATTGTTTCTATTTGATTCGATTGACTGGACATAATGTATTGAATTCCATTTAATCTTTAGCTCTCTGTGAAATCAAGCCCTTGTTGTACAAAGCTGGGCACCAATACAAAACCAAAACCTAAACTATCCTCACGTGAAAAAAAAAGAACCCTGGAAATATTTCCACAAAGCATAGCCTATGAGTGACGTACTACTTTTTTTGTATTGCACTACAGACACCCATGGGTGTCTGAAGTGCAATACAGTTTAACGTCCACTTTCTAGACCGGATATCAACAAGCGAAAACTGTTTCAAGACCGCAGTGTCCCGAAACCAAGATTGGATAGTGATCTTGCGACTTTGCAAACTTAGTTTAATTTTTATCATACATACTTACGGAGAAATAACAATAGTTTTAAACGAAACCATTTGATATAATGTATTCAAAAGTAATTTGCAAAATGTTTGTCTTGTGATGTTCCGAACGTAACCCCTGCTTTAGAGAGGTCTTTCGTGTTTTTGTTTTTTTGAAGTTATTGCCTTATGATCGAAATAGTTTTTACTATTTGTATTTATTTGCTTATGGTTTCAGTACACAACCCAACAAAAACAAATCAAAGTTCTACGCAATATTTGAAAATAGCTAGGCTTGCGAAAATACAGCAAGTTGCACCACTTGCACTTAACCTTTGAAATTACGAGGGTTGGAATGACGTCACAACTGACCTTATTTTCTGCACAACACTATAAAATAATGGCTCATCGAAGTTGCAAGATAATATTGAAAGAAAAAACGCCCTGAAGTATTTTATTATTTTGAGTGAACTTTAAGAACCACGTTACTGCAGTCATTCAGTGGAAGCCGTTTCTCACAACTGTTATACCATTTTCCTTCCTCCATGGCTATGATCAACAGCTCTCCATTGCTCGTTCCCAACTTGTTTTTATGCATAAGGATAATTTTCCACTATTAGGCCCATCTTTAGAATTTCCCAACAGTTGTTAACACCTAAACAGGTTATTATCCTCTGTCATCCAAGTCTTGTTACACCACACATATTCCTTGGCTATGACCTCAAGGGCCCCCAAAGGTCACCCAGTTGACCGTTACATCATATCACTTATTCTAGAGGTAACGATGTCGCCAATCTTATGTTATTTCTGTTTGACATCATTTTTAAAACAACAGTTTCCCCACCACCAAAATCTTAAATATCTGTCCACTTTTCACTCTTGGCCTCGACTACTCATTCAACTGTCCCTAATATACCAGAGACTCGGCTCTCAAGCCTTTGAGCTAGGTCCAGCACCTCTGTTTCAAGTTGCCAACTTGCAATAAACCAAGACCAGACCCATACAAACGTTTCAAGTGTCTTCTTCAGTCGTTGCCATCAAATTCTACACTTCACTCCGCTCGTTCACGCTTATCGTTGTAACCCCTTGCTCTAACCAGAGTACGAACGATCCTTATTTAAATACAGTGGACACTATTGGTAATTGTCAAAGACTAGTCTTCACAGTTGGGGTATCTCAACATATGCATAAAAAAAAACAAATCTGTGAAAATTTGAGCTCAATCGGTCATCGAACTTGCGAGATAATAATAAAAGAAAAAATACCCTTGTCACACGAAGTTGTGTGCGTTTAGATAGTTGATTTCGAGATTCGAAATCAAATTCGTGGAAAATTACTTCGTTCTCGAAAACTATGCCACT
This sequence comes from Asterias rubens, assembly GCF_902459465.1. Lineage (NCBI taxonomy): Eukaryota > Metazoa > Echinodermata > Asteroidea > Forcipulatida > Asteriidae > Asterias > Asterias rubens. Next base: position 10,650,132 of record NC_047082.1, read on the forward strand.
TCAGAGGGAGCCATTTGTCACAATGTTTTATACCATCAACCTCCCCCATTACTCGTCACCAAGAAAGGTTTTACGCTAATAATTATTTTGAGCAATTACCAATAGTGTCCACTGCCTTTAAACAATTCTTTCTCAGTATTTATCAAAAGTGTCAAGTGCCTGTAATGAAATGGGTCTCGAAAACCTAGGCCTATGTTATTACCCAATGCGTTCATGTTGGGTTCAATTTAAGTGGGTGTACCTCGGCTCTTATATGGTTTCTTTGCTTTTGTCTGCGGCTATTATTTGCTAAGGATGAGAATTTCAACCAAACAAAGTAGTAAGTTTATGGTTTCACAGGAAATATCATCTGGACACATTGGTAATTTCCTCAAAATAATTATTAGTATAACACCTTACTTGGTAACGAGTAATGGGGAGCTGTTGATAGTATAATAAAACATTGTGAGAAACGGCTCCCTCTGAAGTGACGTAGTTTTTGACAAAAATAAGTAATTTCTCACTAAAATATTTGAATTTGATTTCTGGACCACATAATTTGTTTTCAAGGTCTCGAAATAAGCATCTGAAAGCACAAACTTGTGCAAAAGGGCGTTTTTTCTTTCATTATTCTCTCGCAACTTCGACGTCCAAGTGGGCTCAAATGGTCCACAGGTTTGTTATTTTATGCATTATGTTGAAATACACCAAGCTTTAAAAATAGTGTCCGTCTTTAAAGGAACAATCACAGAATTTGTAAGGAACAAAAATCGTCTAAGATCGCAGATAATTAACAAAAAACTTACACGGTCTGATGATGAAGATGATGGAAGAAAACATTCCTTGAAATATCTCTTTCTGAATTGTCATATTATTTTTTGATGATAAATAAATGTAAACAAACTAATTTCCCATTTGGAGTTTATCGATCGCTCAGTGAGCGTTTACTCATTTTTGTTGTAATCGATATAAATCAAAAATAATGTGTAATCGTTTTTACCAGTCGATCTCAAATTTCTACATGTTTGTCAGTTTATGTATGGTGGATTACATAACATGCTTATACTGCCAGAAACTGTTTTTGGTGGTGAATCCAATTATTGAATATTCCTTTAAGGGTTCATTTGATTTTCTTTGGATAAGCCAATCATCAGCGTTATCATACTGAGTCCTGTAATTATCCAGACTTAAATAAACCAATTAGCTCAGACGTTGAAATTGGGCGTTTTGTTATTATATCAGCCATTTTGTTTCCCAATCAAACAATTGGATCGTTCAATTATTGTTTACTCAGCTGCAAGTAAAACAAAAGTGCGCCCACTTCTGCACAGAACATCCGAAATGGTATTAGCAGTGCCGAGTGCAAGAAAGAAAAGATGAAAAAAGGAAAAGTTGAAACCAAAGTCTTCGGTCACAATGTAGCTGAGTTGTTTTCTTTAATAGTTAGGCCCTAAACAGTTTCGGTTATTTCAAGACAAGATTTTACACAATAAAAAGTGAAAATTCAAATTTCTAACGGATTTGAACTGAAAATGAACTAAAATGTAAATGAAAACTTTTGGTTAGATGCCTGTACAATATGCTTTCGATAATATAGTAGGCCTATAACAAACATTTTGAGAAACATTCCACTTCGAAGTGATGTGGTTATGTAAAAAGATAACAGTTTGTTAAAGGCAGTGGACACTATTGGTAATTGTCAAAGACGAGTCTTCACAGTTGGTGTATTTCAACATATGCATAAAATAACAAACCTGTGAAAAATTAAGCTCAATCGGTCATCGAACTTACGAGATGATAATGAAAGAAAAAAACACCCTTGTCACACGAAGTTGTGTGCGTTTAGACCTCAAGTTCTAAACTTGAGGTCTCGAAATCAAATTCGTGGAAAATTACTTCGTTCTCGAAAAATATGGCACTTCAGGGGAGCCGTTTCTCTCAATGTTTTATACTATCAACTCTGGGCAGATAACACTCTGGGCAGGATGTATAGTTTAGAGGCGCGGGTAAAAAAATTATGGCTAATAAAAAAATCTAAACGGCCTATTTATAAAAGATGGATGATAAGCAGATTAGTGCTGTAAGGATGACTTCCCACTGTCATGGAGGATATGGGCCACCTGTTGAGGTGTACACAACTATTTGGGAATTCTAGAGATAAATGTGGGAAATCGTCCTTATGATGCTCCACTGGATGGAGGATTGGCTCTGAGGCGACAGGGGCATCGATTAGGGTAAGATGATGACGAAGATTGTTGTTGTTGTTGTTGTTGTTGTTGTTGTTGTTGTTGTTGTTATTGTTTGTTTTTTTTTTGGTTTTTTTTTGGGGGGGGGACTTATCAAGAAAAAGACAATACAAGTCACATGTGCTAGTTACAGCTGAACACAGCGTCTAATTTGTTGTGAAAACGGCAACAACAGACACTCACGGTATTTCAACGGCAAATCCACCCGCAGGTAAAAACTACATTCTCTGGCCACCGCATTTGCAAACGGACACCCTTTCTGCTGCATCTCACAGATTCGAATGTTTCCAAACTGAATTAATTATTAATTGGGCGATTTCCGACGAAATATTTTCTTTTAAGGACTCTTAAACCCTTTTTTTCAATGAAAGAACTCAGTACTGTACGTTGCTTTCATCCAAACAAATTCGAGTGCCTAACTTGACTGTGACAGGTGTGTAAACAAATAGCGCCCTCTGTGGACCAGTAGATTTTAAAATCATCTCTCTTGACTGAGCCAAACAAACATCACTCTTTCTTGTATATTAAATGAGTAGTAGACTAGCATGATAATGAAGACAACAGCCAACTTGTTTATAAATGTAAATCGAACAATCTTTGTCCAGTTTTAAATAATCTGTCAAACTCCCCTCCGCCCATTAGAAAATGTAGTCACCCAATATGCCTGCTTCTGATTGGTCTATTACTTAAATGGCTATTCATCAGACACGAAACCGGTGGGTCCTTCAAAACAAAATATCGTAGGACTGCCATCTGGTCTGTTGTTACTGTGTTATATTGTAGTAGGCTACTGGGGGAATTAGTACGATTAATACAAAACAATGTAAGTACATTTGTTATAATAATTTAGTAGGCCTAAGAATTAAGGGGTTTTTGAGTTCTATATCATTTTGCTTTACCATACGTGGTGTAGGCAGCGAGGGTAGTTTCTGTAGTACAGTCGTGTGTGTACGTACTACTATAAACGGCCGGCCAGGGTCCTTCGAGATAGTGTGAGTCACTACTAACTTGCTAAACGTTACAAAAACCTGATATTTAGACAAACAGTGTCAACTGCGTTTGTGCAATCCTGGAGGTAGACATTTAATTAAGTTTACTTCAAGTTCATGTGTGCAACGACTCCAACCTGCAGCCTGTATTTTTTCACTACTTTATTGTTTGTATATTAATGACATCTGCAGTCATACACTACGTAGCTGAGTATGTTATACCATGGAGGGATCTAATTTATTCCTCCATGGTTTACACTAGCCCTGGTTAGTGGTAGGACGTCTGAGTACCTACCTAATGTACGAGAGTAACTGTTTTTCCCCATTCTTGTACTATTGTATTGTTTGTATTGACCTGCAGGATCCGACCTGCATGCCAAAGCAAATTAATAAAATAATAATGTACTACGTTACGTCATGAAGATGGTTACGTATAGGTAAATTAAAAAAAAACGTTTCTTATTATTTTTTAAATCAGCACAGATTTGCATCATCATTTGGTCAAGAAATCACATTCAAGATGGCAGCCATCAATGAGCAGACTTTGACCACAGATCAAAGTTCAGTTTTCTTCCTGAGTGGTCACAGCGAGACACATCTCCCCTCAGTGACACGCTCCATTCAGAAGCTAATGCCAGACCAACCCTCCGAGTTCACATACATTGGAACAGCGAGGTCCTATGAGTGTGCTCCGTCCCCAGTCATCAAATCACCATCACAGCTTCTGGTTGAGTTGTATCGTCGTCGTTTAAAACCTTTGGGTACTGGGGGCAACACCATACTGTCTGCTGAATCTCAGATGGCTATTCTACAACTCTGCCTCGCTGAACACAACAAACAGGTTTGAATTTGTAGAAACAGACATCTTAGTCTAAACATAGGGAAAGGGAAGAGGTCTAACAAACAGTCAGTCTCTCAAACTGTACACGTACTTTATAATTTCACTCCCTCAGCCTTGCACTTCGCTCTTCAAGGGGCAAAGCAATTTCCATCTGGTAAGAGGCACTTCAAGGCGGAAAATATAAATTTGTATTTGTGAACTTTGCAGAGGGCAGCACAGCAAAAGCACTGTGGGTGCCATGAGTTATTCAGAGACCTGCTCCCTATTTTATGTTGTCGCCACCATACTTTTTTGTTGTTTTTGATCAAGAGTTACTAACTTTGTACATTTCATTCATATTTTCCAGAAGTACGATGTTTATGACACAGATGCAAGCGAAGTTCTGCAGATGTTAAGAAAGCTTAACAATCAAAAACTTTCAACAACTTTCACCGATGACGTTTCATCACAAGACAGCTCCGAGAGCTTCTCATTATCAGAGGAACCTGTGAGATGTCTGTACGAGGCGTTTCTCAAGAGTTGCAATATGGTGGACATGATGGATGTTCACCATGCGGTCAAGACGCTGATTGAGACTGACGGGGATTGGTTCAAGTCGTTCAGAGAACAACATGGGTTGATTGTGCTGCAGTGGCCCCATGAAGTGCTGGAGGTAAATTGAACAGACAATTTTAACTTCCCCGATCAAGGCTCAAAATTAACACTAGACTGCCGGCCCGGGGCCAGTGAACTTAGCATCGGGCCAGTAGACTCATGACTAGACAAGCCCTGTGGTCTTGTAGTAGACTATGTTTAGGAATTCTGAAAACATCTTTGTGAGGTCTACACTTAAATTTCTGTTTATTTCATATAATTTTCACTTCTTATCTTACAAATAACAATGGACTGCAGGCCCCGGAGCCAGTGATTTTAGCGTCGGGCCAGTAAACTCATGACTGGACAAGCCCTGTGATCTTGTAGTAAGATACCTGTTTGGGAATACGGAAAACATCTATTTTAGGTCTGCACTGAAATTAGCATATTTGAACTTTTACACTTTGTCAGATTCCATTAGACACTAGACTGAGGCCAATGATTTTAGCGTCGGGCCAGTAGATTTGAGACTTGACAGGCCCTGTGGTCTTGTAGTAGGCTACCTGTTTAGGATTACTGAAAACATCTATGTGAGGTCTGCACTGAAATTTTCATTTATTTTGATATAAATTTGACATTTCATCTTCACTTTTTGTGTTTTTTTTTAAAGAGAAATATTTTGAGACTTCTTTGTGGCCAGCCGGGGAAAGTCACAGAAATCAACGTCGACATTCTCACTGATACTCTGGAAAAAGTTAATGAAGACAACATCAAACTGCATATCACGCAGAGAGACTGGGATACAGTGCAAGACATGGAGGACAACAAGTCGTTCTCGGCTTCACCACCCAAGACACAAAGATCGCCCGTTTCAACCACAGAAGTAGGTTATGGTTACGTAGGATTTGAAAATTTACAAGGCGGTATAATCAAGTGGGGTTTTTGGTAGCACCATGTGTGAATCTCTTTACGGTTGTGTTGGATTCTAAAAAAGAACAGCCGTCGATTTCACAAAGAGTTAGGACTCGTCTTATCTCGAGTTACTTAGGATCAATCTTAAGGTCTGCATGCTACAGTGCAGGGTTGGGGCTCGTCCTAAGTCCTAAGATTAATCTTAAGTTAGGAAGAGTTTTGTGAAATCGACGGCTGGTTGTTGACAACTCACATCTTTCAATACAGTATGCTCTGATCGTCTTCAGGAGAATGCTGGACCCTGTTGCTAGATGCTGCTAATGAACTGCCTTGAAGATTATTACTGGTACTTGGGCTTGTCACCATCAAGCCAAGGCAGTACTTACTTTTAGCCCAGCATTCCTCTGAAGACGATCAGAGCATACTGATCGAAACGTTTCAGAACCAGCCCTCCTAAAAAGAGACTTACACGTGGCGCTACTGCAAACTTCACTTAATTAGGTTATGATTCTTGACTTCAAAGTAGGACCAAGGGCTTGAACAAAGTTGTATGATATATAATAATAATTGGTTTATGATAAATACAAACATGTAATTGGTGCTGAAATGATCCTTCGAAGTCTGAAAAGAGCAGCCAAATTTTAGGAGGTACATCAAAATGATGGCGTTGCAACCCTTTGGTAACTCCTGGAAGTGCAGATTTCAATGAACTTTTGTGATAATTCACATTGCTAGAGAAGTACAATGTATATCAAGATTACCTTGTATCAGAAGAAAAAATAACAGTTGCTTTTTTCACAAAGCAGAGTTAAACAATTCCGAAATCAGTAGAAAGTATGACATTTCTCGTCCCTAATTTACAGGTTCTGGTGCATCAAGTATTTCTCTCGTTTCTTGGGCTCCTTGTCAACTCTCGAGATGAACTATCCTTGGCAAGATGTTTGAGTTACTCTCCTACGGGCCTAGACCACAAGGGATTCACTGCACTCAAGAATCTAGCTAAGCTCAAGAACATGTCCATGTATCAGGTAAACATGAAGACCTTTTTACACTGTAGGCCTATCTTTTATCTCTATGGATTTTTTTTTGTTTTTTATGCAAGTCGCCAGACACACAAGGCCTGAAGGCCACTTCAAGGTGTGGGCTTAGTATAAAAGAGCTACAGGGAAAGGAAAACGAACATGGCAATATGTTTCCTAATTAGGATACTGTTTTCCGATTTAGAAACACTAAACGATTCGAAAAATGTCTTCTAATTTTTGAAATGCTGGTAATGTTTCCTATTTTGGAGGCACTACGCTTTAATAAATGTTTCCTGATCAGGAAACATCATTTAGTGTTATGTTGTTGGAGACATTGTACACTTTATAAACACTGCCCTCAATTGACACATTTTTTTTATGATGAATCTGCAGACAGCGGTGTCCTACATCACCAAACTGAGGCTCGGAGGCAGAAGCTACGCGCCTGGCAACGAGGGCGCTTTTCTTGGCGACAATGTCAAGAGTCTGAGTGAATTTGTCACTAATGTTCAGAAACTGCAAGTTCTACTGGAGGAAGTCCCAGATACTAGGTAAGTCATTGTGATATAAAACTACTGCACGCACGTTCTTTTTTCTCTAAAACACTAAGACAGAAATCAGAAACATTCTCTCTTTGAAGGTACTACAAATGGTTATAAATAAATGGGGTCTAAGGTGCTGTTACTATTATTTAATACTATCTTGAAAATACTGGCAACCAGCCGAATACACTCAGCTCATGTGTTACTTATGTTTTTCCTGATACAGACTTTCTATCAACAAAATATTGGTGTCCGTCAAAGCCCTCCTGTGTAAGTGCAGAGGGAGTGTCTTCAAGACAGCCGCTGTGGAGAAAGTCTGTCAGACGTTCAAGAGTAAATTTGATGTCCTAATGACGACTTACAATCAGAGCAGTCAAACAAGCCCCCCAAAGGTAAAGATGTCGTCTACTGTTGTTCATTATAACTACAGGCCGAAGCTTTGACTGGGGTCAACCACTTACAGTTACATGTAACTAAAGCAAGACACTGACTTCTTGTACATTTTCAGGTTTTCTTGAACTGCGTTTTTGTGTTCTACATGTATGGCCCGCAGTGAGGCAGATATAGGTTGGGGATGATACCTTTGGCTTTAGAAGAGGTCTTAAGTGGTCTTGCTTTTAAGAAAAAAATAAATAGAAAACTACAGTATTTTGGCATTTGATGGCATTTGAACATGACTATGTCATATCTTCAACCATCTTATGAGTGCCGATATACGTGCATATGTATGCCAAGTCGAGTTGGCGTTGTGCAATCTTTCCCTGGCCCTCCATGCTGTCTATAACCCTTGGGGGCACTACGTGGATTGGTTGACCTAATTGCATGTGTTTTCGCTGGAATAAATCTCTAGGGTTTTCCTTGCACATCTAAAACCGTTTTTGTCTTCTCTCCATGGGGTTATAGTAATTAAGTTAACTTTTCTGAGATTTCTTTGACTTCACAACCAGAACTAATAAATAAGAAAATAACAGACATCTATCCAATCTATCACCCCCAACAGACTGCAAACCAAGGGGGTAGTGTCTTAGGACGTAAGACCCTCAAGGTTATCCAGACGTTCCTTGATCAGGAAACGACGAGGCCAACATCCCATAGCGCTGTCACCATGCTCAGTGACTGCATACTGACACAGGCTACACCGGTCAGAATGCCATCATTGTTGGCCCAGTTCAGGTAAGACACACATCCTCCCGGCAAACAACAACTTGTTCAGCCGTATGTTTTTTCAAAAACATCAAAATCACTTGGGTCTACAGGGCTCACCCTTTTTAACAATAGACCACCGTACATTGATAAGAATAATACAGAGTATGTTTATTGTGCCTTTAACTTAACAAATTAAGGTGCTCAAGGAGCACGGTAGAGAACCCTATAAGGCCAATATTAACTGTCATTTTGGGTAATAATTCCCAAAAGAGTAGCACAATGATCAAATAAAATTGTGTCATCTCTCTCATTTCAAACAGTACTTTGTAAATCATCAAGAGAATTAATCAGCTTTCAGCTGTGATAGATGGCAATTAAACAATCATCAAGAGCTTACTAAAATGACCTCCAAATTGTGCATGGTTTTGCACTATTTTTTTCTGACACACGCAATGGCTTAAAGCCATTATACACTTTCGGAACAGCAAAAAAAAACAGATTTACAAATAACATACAGGGTTTACAAAAGGTAATGGTGAAAGACTTCTCTTGAAATATTATTCCATGAAATGCTTTGCTTTTTGAGAAAACATTTAAACAATTATCAATTCTCGATATCGAGAATTATGGATTTATTTTAAACACATGTCATGACACAGCGAAACGTGCGGAATTAAGGGTGGGTTTTCTCGTTATTTTCTCCCGACTCCCATGACCGATTGAGTCTAAATTTTCACAGGTTTTTAATTTCATATATAAGTTGTGATACACTGGACAATATCGTTTACTGAAAGTGTCCAATGGCTTTAAGCCGGAATTATATTTCATGGATACAGGTTGATCAAACAAAACTTTTATGTCAGCTCTACCAAGTATAAAACGTTTAATTAGAAGATACACAATGCCAAGTTAGTGACTACTTTTTTACATGGTGTATTGAAACATTGTTTTTTTCCACAGATCTCCTGAGGTGATCGATCAAGAGTCTCCTGAAAACCAATCACTTAGAGACAGAATAGATGTTCCCAATCAGGTAAGACCCTGAAACCTTACAGTGACAAACTCCGTTTAGTTAGTTTAAAAGTGCATTGTGACAGTTTTATGAGCAGGTTTGAAAAAAAAAAAAAAGCAGGAAACCAGTCATAGATTATACATGAGAAATGTTATTTTAACTGGTGACCGTATTTTGTTAAGCATAATTTTATTGTGCTTAGCAGCTTTTCGTTCTAACCTTAAGCAGCTGTACGAAATTGGGCCCTGCAATAAGTCATAATTATTCTTCACTCACAGGAGGTAAAACAACCCAAACGCTTCGGCAACCAATCCGACATGGCGTGGGCGGAGCCAACCGAAAGAAACCCCCTCCAGGACAAAGATATGAACCAGATCAACCAATCACCAAACACCGACCAATTCATTAAGCTGTGGGCCGTGACGCCACCAGAGAAACGCAGACAAGCTAAAGTCATAACCCACGAATTTAACTCACCGACAGGTCCGATACCGCTACAACCAAGCGCGCGGCAACCATCGCTATCCGTTACCGACCACACCCCTAAGAGACCGAAGGGGTGCGGTAGGAAGATAACCGAGGCCGCAATGGATAAGGAGAACGTATGCGCTGAACGCGCCAACAACAAGAAAGGGGGCGGGGTCAAGAGAAGGGTCAAACGGGTTTTAATGGAGGACACGGGGAGTAGCCAACCGAGCAAGAAGGCAAAGAAAAACACAGGAGGGGTGAAGAAGAAACAAGTCACCCTCGTTAAAGGACAGAAAACTCTGAACCAATTCTTTAGAGTTTGAAGTAAGAACAGACAGCAATAATTTTGCCAACTCATGTGGCCAGTGACTTGGACCCAATTTTATAAAACCATTAAGCAGAAAATGCTTCTCAGCAAATTTCTTTGTCGAACAAGAAATAAGTGGGGCATTGGAGGCAAGAGTATAAACCTTAATATTGGCTGGTAACCCATTTCTGCTAAGCAGCATTGAAACAGGGGGCCCCGGACACCAACATTTTAAAATATCTTGGTAAGATAATTTAAGTACAGAATGTCATGCACTTTAACTTTGTGTGCTTTATAGTGCTTGATGGCCATGTGGTATATTTTGCACCAGACACAATCCAGTGCAGCCGAGTCATTAGGGGTGTTGGTTAGAATCCTTGTTGTGACCTTGATGAGCAAGACAATTAACTATAATTGCTTCCCTTCACCTAGGAGTATACAATTATGATGACACAACTTGTGATGACGGAGATGGTTCTTAGGAGTTATTTAACTTTAAGCTACATACTTGGCAGGGCAGGCTTTACACATTCCTCAGGGAGCAGAGATAGTGTTTAGGAAATATAACAATAATGGCCCGGTGAAAAACGTCAAAATTGGCAGATACCGGCGCTGTATAAAATAATACCCATTTTTATTATTTATTAATTTAATTGTACAAAGTGTCTTGTAAATGTTTTTAGCAATTAATATTGTCAATTTTAATTTTAATATGTGTGTATTTGTACATTGTGGAGAATGAGAAATTTTAAAATAAAAACCTCAGGTAGACAAGAACATTTTATTTTGTGTTTTATTTTACAAAACATGTTGATAAAAAGCTTTTAAATATACATGTAGTTAACTTCAATATCACAATGCCATAAACTGTAGAGGCAATGGGTGACTTTTGGGACTCCGGCTGGCAGCAGACTTAACTGGTACATCTATTGTTCTAAGTAATGCGCGCATGCTCAGTAATGCTCAGAACTGCGCGCATGCTCAGAACTACCCGAATAATGGAAATTTACATGGCAAGTCTGCTACCACTAGCGTTCCCATTGTGTAATACAACCATACATCCTCAGCAAAGTGCAGCCATATTGTATTCCATTGATATCAGACAGAGGTTAGCAGATCAAAACATCACGAAAATGTTCAGTCCCCAGTGGGCTCTGTAATGAAAGTACTCCTTATGGTCACACGCGCAACAACTCCTTCGTAATCAGCGCCATGACAGAAGCCTAATTCAGATACCACAGTAGTCTAGGTCCAAGATGTCACTATCTCGTACTCGAAACGTAACAGGACAACCCAACAGAGTACGTGCTTTTCTTCTTGATTTCATTTTGGTTGATGACCGTCTGATCAAACCAAGATTTTGTGGGCGATACAACGCGCTGCATGCCCATTGTCGCGAGATTAGACTTGCGCAAAGCTAGCTGGCACGAGGCTGGGACAAAATCTGTGTGAAGGTCTTGGAACCAAGACTAATACCACATTTACGTCAGTTCCAATCCCTCCCCCTTCCAACTCTGACCTACTCTACCTACATAATGTTGTGTTTGAGGCTTGCTCTTGTTTTATTTCTTAACTTTGTACAAAACTAAAAGTACCCAGATAAAAACCCAGAACTTGCCATAATGTAATTAACTTCCTTTAAAGGCAGTGGACACTATTGATAATTACTCAAAATAATTATGAGCATAAAACCTTACTTGGTATTGAGTAATTGGGAGAGGTTGATAGTACAAAACATTGTGAGAAACAGCTCCCTCTGAAGTAACGTAGTTTTTGAGAAAGAAGTATTTTTCCACGAATTTGATTTCAAGACCTCGAGTTTAGAATTTGAGGTCTCGAAATCAAGCATCTGAAAGCACACAACTTCGTGTGACAAGGGTGTTATTTCTTTGATTATTATCTCGCAACTTCGATGACCGATTGAGCTCAAATTTTCACAGGTTTGTTATTTTATGCATATGTTGAGATACAGCAAGTGAGAAGACTGGTCTTTGACAATTACCAATAGTGTCCAGTCTCTCTAAAATGTAGTCATGGTGATACATTATAAGTGGAATGTTTCTACTGACGATATTTCCATTTTTGTGATCCTTCAATACAGAAACATCAGGCTCATATTCATATCCTGGCTGGCAAATAAAGACTGGGACAGATCCAGTCTGAATCACAAGTAAACGAGTGTAATTTTTTAACCGCTTCACGTAAGATTCAGCACTTACGCGCAAACAGACTTATGGTGGGCAGGTTTTAATGCCCGGACCACCAACGTCAGGTTTTCCTGATCGCACGATAAAGTGATCGCAGTCGCAATTAAAAAGTGTCCCGCATGCTGCCATGACGAAAAATGGGGTCCAACTCTGATGTCCTGCCTTTGTGTGATAGACTGTGTGCTTATTTGTTACCTGTTGGCCTGGCGTCCACCCGATGTGTGCGAGGTATCATTAGCAATCAGCTTGCGATTCAAAACCTGGCCCCAGGTTTCAACTTCCGCAAAAAAGTAACTGGATACCTGCCCGATTACCACAAATAACCCAGCAGCGACAAGGAGTCCAGTCGGGTCACTGCCGAAAATTTCCAAGAAGTCCACACAGACTACTATTAGGTCCCCACATTGAGCAAGTTGAACGAAAACCCGGAAACACATTGGTGACAACAGGACAATGGCAACAGACAACCCTGGTCACTGTGGTGAATTGTTTAAACTGCAGGGCTTGCAAGCACAAGGTTGCGGGATCGAATCCACCATGCTCATCGCTGATATCACAATGACAAGAATAAGTACTGTTGTCTATTTACTGAATCGCTATTTTCTTGGTGCAATTCAAAATCATAGACGTTGAACCGACTAATGTTTGCATGAGAGAGATTGGCCGTTGCCAGCTTGGTGTTTATATCACCTTGTTGGGAGTTTGCCGAGTTCCCTTTACGTGAAGATCATCTAAACAAACAAACAAACAAACAAACAAGCCCTAATATTAACGAGTTATGCTTTACAGAGGTCATCATATGTCATTGTGATGCTGTCGACAACCTGCCACCTCGAGTCATCTAAGGCGTTGTAAAGCTCTTCACCTCTCTCCAAGATGAGACGATTGGACTTATCAACATCGATTGTTATTTCTGGATCTGTGGAAGAAGGACAAACAATAAACAAAATCAGGTGGTGTATACATGCAGTATCAGGCCTTGAGTTTCACTATTGAAGGGCCACAGCAAATTTTCTTTGGGTAAGGGGTACACAGGGTCCAATTTCATAGCGCTGCTAAGCACACAAATTTGCAAAGCATGAAATTTCTTCCTTGATAAAAACAGGATTACCAACCATATTTCCATTTTTTTGCATATTGCTTGTTACTTGTATTCAACTGTTGTTTGCTTATCCTCAAAACCACGCAGTAATTTGGTTGGTAATTTTGTTTTTATCGAGGCCAAAATTTCATGCTAGGCAAATTTTTGTGCTTAGCGGCGCTATGAAATTGGCCCCAGGACAATTGCTGTGGGTGCAATGGATTAAGTCTAGGCCTACACTATATCATTTCGCCTAAAAACTGTTGCACATTTAATTTAGATACATACTTCCTTAAAATAATACATAAATATTATGTGACATAAATTGTAATAAAAATGAGTGTATAGGCCTACAAAATCTGTCATAAATCAAGCAATATAAATATTTGATGCAATTCATGACACTGACATAGACAAACACAAGATGAAATCCAGAATAATCCATTTCAACAGGCGAAGCTGAGTGAAATGGATAATGTATATGTAAATGTGTATAAGTAATTGATAATAATATCGATAAATCAACATGTGATATTGTACACATTTCAAAAGTCAATTTATTGTCGCAGAATATAATCAAGAGGTGAAATCTGGACTATTCCATTTTACAAGGTGAAGCCGAGTAAAACAGGATGTTAAAATTTAAAACGAGATGCCCAAAAGACACCCAGCAATCCTCCTGGCTGACACTGCAATGGGGTTGCATCAGTTTACACTGTTATGATAATAGTACAAGTAGACACATTGTATACACATAAATGCACTGATCAAATCACATTAGCACACATACATGTACAAAGTTAAAGTAAAACTCATTGCATATTATGAACAAATTGAGAGCACAATCAATTGACATTCTGGCACAATATAAGCAAATGGACAAGGATAGAAAAGAATGGGGTTAAATATCACAATATAAAAATACAATTCATTGCACAAATCATTTTCTTTAAACAAAAACAAAATTTCAGCACAATCAATGACATTCAGACAAATTATAAACCATTGCAATGGGGTTGCATAGTGTATCAGTTTACACTGCCATAATAGTAGTACAAGTAGACACATTGTATATACACAAATGCACTGGTGAAGTCAAATAAGCACAAATGTACAAGTTCAAATAAAACTAATTGCATATGATGAACAAATTGAGAACATAATCAATTTACATTCCGGCAAGTTAAAAACAAATGGATAGAAACGAATGGGGTTAAACATTACACAAGTGAAAAATACACTGCAAAAATCATGTTTTACAACACAACAAAATTTCAGCACAATCAATGGCATTCTGACAAATTATAAACCATTGCAATGAGGAAGAAAAGAATGGGATTAAACATTTCACATGTTAAACATACAATACAATCACTTGACATTCTGGCTCGCAAGTGCACAAGATAAAATAGAATTGGGTTCAACTTTACAAAAGTTAAAAACATACACCACAAAATATAAATAGCAAAATAAATTACACAATGTGATAACAGTCAATGACATTCTGACAAATTAAAAAAACCAATACAATAAAATAGAAAAGAGAAGGGTTGGAGGTTTTCTTCCCGAGTGGACGTTATTCACCCACGATTTTCGGCAATATCTTAAAATAATGTGACCACCATTTGAAAATAAATGTTCACACGTTACTTTTATTGCATAATGTTTATATAAGAATATAACAATCGCAGGGCCAAAAACCAAAGGTTTACTTTGCCTTTAAAGGAAATGCCTTGATATAAGCCGAAGCTCAAAAAACAAAAATCTCAAAATTTCCTTGAGAAGGTAGCCTCACATTGTGAATTCAGGTCATAAGAAATAAATGTAACCAGTTTCACAAAAGGTACACAGTACACCTGCGGCATCCAGACTGCAAGTCATTCTCGTTTATAAACCTCATGCATTGATGTCACCCAGCCGCCATCTTAGAGGTAAAACCATGACCATCCAAATGAGGGCGCCCTACTGATTTTACATCATGTGCATCATGTCTATTTTTAGAACATCGACATACAATACCTACCCACTAATGGATCTTCTTCATCTTCATCAGTAGCGCTGACAGGGGCGTCTCCAGATTCCTTCACCGTCTTCAAGAAAAATCAAACACAAACAAGTTAAAATACCAAATACACATTAAACAATATTGCAGGGCTCCCATATACGAATTTCCCTTAAACAAAAATGCTCAATTTTGACCAATAAACAGAAAGATGAAGCAGACATATTTTTTATCTTTTTTTTCTCCACAGAACTCAGGAAATCACTGAGTATACAGTGCTTACACACATAGTTATACAGGAGTAAAACCAAAATGAGTATTCTTTATCCCCAATGCAAATTTAACATCTATTAAATATAAAAATAAAATTGTACACTAAAAACAAATCCCTCATACCTTATTGGTTTCGGTGTTTGATGACTCTTTATATTGGTGATAACTGGCGCCATACCCAGAATCGTACTGAGCAGAGAGATGTGCCGACTGCTCCTGTGGGGTCTGATAGTACTGCTGGGGTGGTGGGTAGTTTCCTTGATGTTGTTGCTGCTGCTGCTGCTGCTGCTGTTGTTGATATGGTGCTGGGCCACTGTAATTAATAATAAAAATAATATTAATTTTGGTTTTTACCCATACACCGATGTGTGTTAGCACTGTATACTCAGTACTTTCCGAGTCCTGTGAAAAAATATCACAGGCATGTTACTCGGGTGAGATTCAAACCCACGACCCTTGCAATTCTTGAGCAATGTCTTACCAACTAGACTACCGAGGTTGCCCGGTAGCTAGAGGCAGTTCGAATCCTATGTTTTGGCAGCGAGTACCGCAACGATATAATAGATGTTAAATTTGCTTTGGGGATAAAGCACTGGATACTCAGTACGTTCCCGAGTCCTGTAACAAATATCACAGGCATGTTACTCGGGTGGGATTCGAAATAAATATAAATAAAAATAATTGATTCTCTGATGATTATATTTTCATAGATATCGCCAAGATTCTCAAAAGGCCTTAATGAGATCAATCATAATTTATTGCATCTCACAGCCCAAAAGGAAGTTTTTGTTTTACCTTTTTGGTGTGAAGGGTGTTGCTCGTCCGACCCTGATCGCTTTTGTCCCCAAACCTGCTGCTCCGTTGAATAATTTGATAGCTTCAACGACGTCATTGTCTAACTGGAATCGCACAAACCCGTATCCTCGAGAAACTGCCCCGTCCCTAACGACTGACAACAGAAGACGTAGGAAAGAACAGTTAAAATCTAATAATAATAAGTTTACAATAACGTATCACTGCGCCCCTGGTCACTGTGTCAATAACTTCCTGTAATCATTCTCAGCTCCCTGGGGAGTTTGCAGCCCTGCAACCGATTTCACAAAATGTTTGGGTTAATCCTATCTTGGGTTAGGACGAGTAACCCGTCCTAACTTGGGATGGGTTCAATAAGCCCTAACGTCTTCGGATACTGGACTGAACTCGTCCTAAGCCCTAAGATTAATCCTAAGTTAGGAAGACTTTGGTGAAATCAAAAACTGGGCTGCCATGTCACTCCGAAATTAATTTCAAACGCAATATCAACCGCTACCCTCTCAGGTCACCTTTTAAACCCCTGGGCGAAGAGAAGCAATTAAAGCATCTTGCTCAAGGACAAAGTGCCATGACCGGGATTGGAACCCACAAGCTGATGACTTAAAGGAACTTGTTGCCTTGGAACGGATGAGTTGGTCTATAAAAAGCATTTGTAACTGTTTGTTATAAAATGAATATGGTTTAGAAAGATGTTTTAAAAGTAGAATACAATGATCCACACAAATTTGCCTCGAAGTTGCGTGGTTTTCCTTTTA
Source organism: Asterias rubens (assembly GCF_902459465.1). Taxonomy (NCBI): domain Eukaryota; kingdom Metazoa; phylum Echinodermata; class Asteroidea; order Forcipulatida; family Asteriidae; genus Asterias; species Asterias rubens. The sequence continues at coordinate 10,667,300 of NC_047082.1, forward strand.
CTGTGCGAACTAACACAGTCGGCCATTTATGGGAGTCAAAAATTTGACTCCCATAAATGGCGGACCGTGTTATCCGACGATGTAAAAGGAAAACCATGCAACTTTGATGCATGTCTGTGTGGATCATTGTATTCTACTTTTACAACATCTTTCTAACCATATGCATTTGATAACAAACGGTTACAAACGCTTTTTCAAAGACCAACTTGACCGATCCAAGGCAACGTGTTCCTTTAACAACCAGAACTTGAATTTGATGCTCCAAACCAATCAGCCACGACACCCTATCTAATTGGCATTGTACCTTTTCCATAGACAAAATAAACAGGGAGGTAAATTTTGAGTTGAAAAGTGAAAGATTTTCCTTTTAAAGCATAGCAAAATAATACACAAAGTTTATTTTGCAACGAAACTATAACAATCTTACCCAGTCAGTTTCCCAAGAAGTTTCATAAAACAACAAAAGTGTGCTAGGCAAAGACAAATACTGCTTAACAAAAACAGGTTACCAGCCAAAAAGCATGTCACTCACATGGCAATGGCTGGTGCCCCATTATTGTTTTGCTTAGCAAAAGAACTCGATCGAAATTCAAAATTTCAAGACAAAAATAAGTGACATTTTGTTTAACCTGTGGCGTTTTTAACTGATTTGAATCTGCCTGATCCGCTGAAGTAGTCCAGAAGTTGGGCATCCGTAACATCCGGGGATAGGTTGGAAACGTGAATGGAAAAGTCGCCGTGCGATCTGAAAGTCAAAAGTTGAAAACTTTATAATTATAAAAAGAAACATGTAAAGCACATATTGAAGAGTTTGCGGTAACACCATGTAATAACAATCTCTAAATGAGTTGGGGTAAAGCACAGTTTTGACGCAAAATGGCCTCAAAGTGCTAATTACCAAAAAACAATACAAAAGTCCCAAGCAGTGTAAAAAAATTAGAACATTACATACAATTAAATAGTATACACATATTGACTGGCAATGAGGTAACTAGTGTACGTCTATTCCCCTGCGCTACTTTGAGTGACCAGAAGAGGGACCTATTTCTCGAGGCCGCAGGTCTTAAATGTGAAACAAGAAAAGAAATTCGGAAGGAAAGGAAGTTTCTTAGTTGCTGTTCACTGGTTATGTCAAGAGAGGGCGCTGTAACCAGGCATAATTTTCTAAAAACAAGTGCCGGGCGGCACTATTCCCGCAAAACATGTGCCCGCGATCAATAGACTATATTAGTTTACCCCACGTGACCTTGCTTAAGCCAACCATAATACAGAACAAGTAAGAGGTGTGTTATATATAGCATATAAGCATCCCTTGCTGCGCTGGTCCTGCCAATCTTTGACTTTTATAAGAATTAAACTAAGTGCAAATCATATATAAGACATAGTGTTCAGAGAAATTACGTATAAATATTGTTGTGGCCTAGCGATTATAAGCACTGAACCCAAACTCTGGTGTTTCTTGTCAGCAGAATGTGGGGTTCAAGTCCCGGCCATCACTTGTGTTCCTTTAAAGGAACACATTGCCTTGGATCGGTCGAGTTGGTCTTTGAAAAGCGTTTTTAATAAAATGCACAGGGTAGAAAGATGTTGAAATAGTAGACAACAATGATCCACACAAAAACGCCTCGAAATTGGACGGTTTTCCTTTCACCTCGTTGACAACCACGGTCGGCCATTTATGGGAGTAAAACAAAATGGCTGACCGAGTTAGTTCGCAAAGTAAAAGGAAAACCATGCAATTTCAAGACAAATGTGTGTGGAGCATTGTATTCTACTTTTAAAACATCTTTCCAACCATATGCATTTTATAACAAACGGTTTTAAACGCTTTTTATAGACCAACTCGTCTGATCCAAGGCAATGTGTTCCTTTAACCAAGTGAAAAAACTGATGGACAAGCCAATATTGGTCCCAATGGCTAGTCACTGAAAATGTTATCCGCAAACCCTGCGAAAAACCCAGTGATATTATTTCATACTCACGTTAGTGGAGAAGTTGAGCCCATGTCTTTTGTTGCCCAGCCACCAGAAAATGCAAAGTTGAGCTTGAACTTTTTCTGTCATAAAGATGGATCGCAATACGAGAAATGGTTGTTTGGTCAATTAACATGGACAAAAAATCAATACAATTTAGATTAAGATGTATTCACTATACAGTTAGCATTGAAAATGAGATATGAGGCGACGAACTGATCAAATTCAGGTAAAACCGGGTTAAGATTTTTTGAGGATTTGGCAGGTTAAAGCCATTGGACACTTTCGGTAAACAGTATTGTCAAAGGGCCCACACTTCGTAAATCACATTCACAACTTATATATAAAATAACAAACCTGTGAAAATTTAGGCTCGATGTGTCATGACATGTGTTTACTATAAATCCGTAATTCTTGATGTCGAGAATTGATAATTGTTTCAATGTTTTCTCAAAAAGTAAAGCATTTCATGAAATAATATTTCAAGAGAAGTCTTTTACCATTACCTTCTTTAAACCCTGTAAGTTATTTGTAAATCTGTGAACTTTTATGTTTTTTTCTGTTCCGAAAGTGTATAATGGCTTTAAGTGGGAATCAAGCGCCACAGTATAATCTACAAAAATTCAAGACCAGCTTCAACGAAAATGGAAAACAAAGGTGTTTTCCTGAAATCAATTTAAAATGTGTTCAATAAATAAGGAAATTGAGTTCACATGAGATGAAACAATCTTTAATTGTAACATACATTGTAACAACCCTTCTCCGGTGCTTTTCAGAGAAAGATTTGCGAAAAGCCTGGTGTCACTATTACTCATGTTACATCATTTGTGGGAGCTCTGGTTTGTATAGCCGCTTTGTTGAACAATGTCAAGGTATTGTCATGTTAACGTACGCTGTCAACGGCAAATGTGTAGGTAGTTTTACAAAATCTAAAAGTTAGGGCCTAATTTGTTGATGGATATTTACCACAAAATCAGACAAATGACTTTGATCGCATCACATTTGTTTCAGTTTTTAAAGGAACACATTGCCATGAATCGGTTGAGTTTGAAACAATTTGTTATGAAATGCATGGTTAGATAGAAATATTAACAGTAGAATATATAGATCCACACAAACATGCCTCGAAATTGCACGGTTTTCCTTTTACAACACAAAGAAACATCGTCGGTCATTTCGTGGAGTCAAAATTTGGACTCCATAAAATGGCTGACCGGGTTAGTTTGCGACGTGAAAACCATGCGAGTCATACTTAAGTGGATCTCACTATATTCTACTTTTAAAACATCTTTCTAACCACATGCATTTCATAACAAACGGTTACAAACGCTTTTCAAAGACTAACTCGACCGATCCAAGGCAACAGTTAGCAAAAAGCAACTTACCACTGGATAAACACCCGGCATCTTGTTCCCATTACAGGCATGAAAGGCTTTCTTAGCTAATTGAGTTTCACCGAAGTCCACAAAGCAGTACGCAGCAGGTTGACTGTAGTGAATGAAAAAAAAATAATAATAATAATATGGATTCAAAGTTCTATACATACGTATTGTACATAGGTGCACAATATGTTTTATGTTATGGGAGTTATTTCTGACCAAAACAACTCTGAAACTGGGGTCCAGGGTTCAATTTCATGGAGCTGCTTTTAAAGCACAAACAGTAAATTTGAGCACAAACAAATTATGTCTACCAGAGTATGGTTACCAGCCGAAATTCCATGTCACATGTACAGTTTATGACAGGTATCCTGCTTTTTTGTGCATAATCAGATAATAGCAGAAAATTTGTAAGCAGTATTTCCTTCTCAACATTAAAAGTTGGTCGAGTTGGTCTTTGAAAAGCGTCGTAATCGTTTTTGCATGTGGGTAGAAAGATGTTGTAAAAGTAGAATACAATGATCTACACAAACATGCCTCAAAATTGCACGGTTTTCCTTTTACCTCGTCGACTAACACGGTCGGCCATTTATGGGAGTCAAATTTTTGACTCCCATAAATGGCCGACCGTGTTAGTTCGCGCAGTAAAAGGAAAACTACGCGATTTCGAGGCAAACTTGTGTGGATCATTGTATTCTACTTTTAAAACATATTTCCAACCATATGCATTTTATAAAAAAACGGTTACAAATGCTTTTTATAGACCAACTCGTCCAATCCACGGCAATGTGTTCCTTTAAACGTTTGACAGCAACACAGAACTACTACATTGTACTAACCCTGTTTTCTTGTCAATAAGAAATTTAATATATGACACCGTGTGACCCATCGCGGAAAAGGCATTACGGATTACACTCTCATCCATAAATGGATCCAGCTGAAAAGAAAACAAAAATAGAAAAATGATTCATGAAGTTAAACAACAAGACAAAGCAGAGTAAAGTGTAATGTAGGACATCGCCGGAACATGACGTACCTCGACGCACCTCTTAAAGTTTTTTTGACTGACGACTATTGAATTTTGACGTACCCACCGTCACTTTTTTTAGAGTAAAGACGCAGACTTGACGCGCCCTCCCCAGGGGTCAAGTAGTGCGTCTTACAATTGATAGGTGTATTATGACGTTTAGATTTTTCAATGAAAGCAGAGGCTTTTGGCAAAATGAAAACCCCATTCCAACAAAAAAGTAAACATCACATCTTAATCAATACTCTTCTCTAGCTAGCTGTGGTAGACAGTTAAACCGTTGTCCAATTAAAATTCAAGTTTTTATTTGATCATAAAAAAATAAAAACAAATTCTTATTCTTAATTATGGTTTTTTACATCTGATCTGAGTCTGACATCAGGCCTGATACTTCACAGAGGCAACGGAGGCAATGCCTCCGTTGCCCCTTGCCATTGCCTTGGTGCTCTTGAAATGCTCCAGAAGAAATTTACAATTTCCTCATAAAGTCATAGGGTGCCCTTTGCCAAAGAGAAAATGCCTTGGTGCCCTTTGCCCTTTCAAAAACGGGGAATACAGGCCTGTGGCATCATTTTCTATTCTAAAATTATATTATTTTTCAGCTACTTCAATTGAAAGCATGTTTTTTTTTCTTCAAATTTTAGAATTAAATACAACTTTTATGCCTTGGTTACAAACATGACAAAAGTCATGAAGCGTTAGCGTGGTTATAAAACGACTCCCGTCATTTCTTTGGGCGAGCTTACTACTATAGGGGGCGAAATTGTAAAATTAACACACAGTCAAGCTCGTTTGGGGCGAATTTTGTTTACATTTTATTACAGGCGGCTTGTGAATTGTGCTATTTTGCACTTGTGACTTTCGTTGGCAAAGATACAATTAATTAAATGAAACTTAAATGTTATTTTTGCAAATCAACTTACGTCTCCCATCCAGAGACTGGGATTGGTGCATTGCAAAGTTGTCATTTTCGATGCGTTTTGAAAATTGTTACTTCACACCTTTACTCGACGGCTCGACGTCCTTACCATGGCTCGACCAACAACAACGTTAAATAAAAACACACATGTGAACGCTGCCGAATAATAGGACTGAATAAGTGGCGAATGGAAAAAATGCAAACCCAAAATGAGTCCAACATCTAAATTAAGTCTTCGTTAAATGCCGCAAACGACCGTCATTTGGCCATCGCTAAAGCTGGGTAAGTTGTGCAGTTAGAGGGCGCACTATGATGATAAAAAGTGTTTTCCACTGAAATTGACTTGCGACCATTCATCAAAAAGCCTTTCCGGTTCCTCGATGCAATTTACATGCCATTTCCCAATGACCAACTTTACAGCATAGAATGTGTTTTATATAGTCTTCTGAAAAGTTGAAGTTGTAACTTGTCATACACAATGCGTTCGATGACCGCAAAAAGTTAATAATAGTCAACAGAAATTGATGGCCTAATTATGATAAACTCTTATTTTTAGCATGAATCTTTCCTTGTTTTGGGTAATGTACCCCGCCTAGTATCAGCACAACGTTACACTATCGCCACTGACAGCTTTGGGGAGCCATGTCGACCAAAATGATGTTTTATTTTAATTTTAAATAATGTCATGTTGTCCTCCAATAGATGAAATACCGGACAGTTGATGGTTGGTCTTCATTATTTCCCAAAAAAAATTCCATCTAGGAGTTCTTTTGAAATTCGAATTCATAATAAAAAGGAAATTGTATTGACAAAGAAAAATAAGGTCAAAAAGAAAGAACACATGAGATAATGTTGCAATCAACCAATCAATGCACATTTTTAATTGATCTCTTGGTCTAAAAACTTCATCGAGTGATAGACCTACATGTTTTTCGTTTCAATAACAAAGGGGTAAGGCACTGTACACTATTGGTAATTTATACTCAAAATAATTGTTAGCTATTACTTGGTAACAAGCAATGGATCGCTGTTGATAGCATAAACCATTGTGAAACGGCTCCTTCTGAAGTTTTAGAGAAAGAAGTAATTTTCAACTAAAATATTTGAATTTGATTTCGAGACCTGAGAATTAGATTTTGAGGTCCCGAAATCAAGCATTCTGAAAGCACACAACTTCGTGTGTCAAGGGTGTTTTTTCTTCAGTATTATCTCGCAACTTCGGCGAATTGAGTTCAAATTTTCACAAGTTTGTTGTTTTGTGCATGGTTGAGATACACGAAGTTTGAAGACTGGTCTTTGACAATAAAATGTGTGTACAGTGTCTTTAAAGATGCTTTGTCAGATTTTTTGCCGATTTGTCCCAGAAATTTTGATTTAAAATTCAATATGTAATTTGATGGGGGTCGAGAAAGTTACAAGCTTTCATTTGAGCCATTGCTAAAAAAAGTCCGCCAATTATTAGTAGCAGTGAAATAAAGTGCTCAAAATTAGTTTTTGTCGGGATCCCGACAATATATCACGTGACCAATTCTTATGTGTTTTATAAGAAACGTTTTAAAATTGTGTCATGGTTCCTGACCATTAAAGTAAAAGTTAAACTTTTTTCGTTAGAGCGGGTGATACTCTTTGAAATACCATTCACTCAAAAAAAATCAATTTTTTAATGTGTTGGGCCAGAAATCTGACATAGCATCTTTAAAGGCATACAAGCTAGCTGTGATGAGACTCAAAGTTATTATTAACAAAAATAAATTAGGACATTATATCGTACGGCTACCCACTTATAAGACAACGAGCGTAACCGTGTTACCGAACCATGGCCTTTGCTACAGCTAGCGTAACACCGTACTAGAGTTTCCCGCTTCATGGACACTAGGGACGTTACACTCCGTAAAAAGCTACACACCTTACAAAAACAGTACAGCTAAGACAATATCAAGAGCCACACCGTAAAGTCTACAAACTTCACCAAAACAGATAAAACTTTCATGCGAAACAAAGTACCGTAAAAGCTACCGGTTGCCGCTTGACCAACAAAAGAATACCTAGCGTAGCACCGTAAAAGCTACTCACTGTACCAAACCCAAATAAGCCAACACAAACACAGGTGTAACACTAAAGCTACACTTTACCAACCTAAACGAAGACATCGGGTGTAACACTACTACACACTTGACTAACCCAGATGAAGACAACACAGGTTAAACACTAAAGCTACACACCTTACCAACCCAGATAAAGACAACACAGGTGTAACACTAAAGCTACACAATTTACCAACCCAGATAAAGACAAAACACGTGTAACACAAAGATACACACTTTACCAACCCGGATCGACACAGGTGTAAAACTAAAGCTACACACTTTACCAACCTAAACGAAGACATCAGGTGTAACACTACTACACACTTTACTAACCCAGATGAAGACAACACAGGTTAAACACTAAAGCTACACACCTTACCAACCCAGACAAAGACAACACAGCTGTAACACCCGGATGAGACAATACCAAGTGTAACACTGTAAAAGCTACCCACTTTACCAACCAAGACATCGAGCGTAACACCGTCAAAACTTACACACACTTCACCAAAAAACCCAGATAAGACTATTTCTAGCGTATACATCGTCAAAAACTACCGGTACACCCGCTTACACGGATAAGAAAATCGTAAACAAAGTACCGTACTTAGAGCTACCGGTTATCAACACTTAAGAATATAGCAGCTAAATAGACCCACTCAAAACATACGATATAGTGAGACCCAGTGTAGGTGCGATTATAATAATATACTCGACGTTTTCGTGTACAGACTCGAGCCCGGTTCATACTTCCTGCGAATGCGAATGCGATACGAATTTTGACGTTACAGGGTTGTTTTCGCAGAGAGTGTTTGCGCAGAAGTTGCGAAATTTGTGACGTCAAAGTTCGTAATCGCAATTGCATTCGGGCTTGACACTGTGCAAGGAGTATTTATAAAACTACCCCCCCCCCCGTCCCCTCCTCAACTCGGATGGAACACGCAACACAAAAAGTGTGCTTTTTATGACATAGCATTATTTTGAAAACGCATCTTTGAAAGGAAAGTTCTATATATCCAAATGAAATCTCAGTCATGTCCGTTTATCTTTGCGTTGATCACTTTATTTACAGTTCAAAAAAGGAACAGCCCTCCACGTTCTTGAAATCAGTGACGTCAGCCTCCAGGCGGGATGCGTTGTTAAGCTGACACATCGTACCCTGCTGCCAGAGATTGAACGAGTGGCATCGAGGCTCCGCCCAGCACGCCTGGCCACACCCAATGACTCCCTTGGCTGTCAGGTTCTTGAAGTCATGGTTGAGCAGACACTGAGGTGCGAAGGGACCGTCATCTTCAGCTGTCAGGCAGTACACGGGACGAGGGACGCGCATCTCACAAGCAGCGAAAAAGGTAGCGGAACAGTCGAAATCGTTCCATTTACCATTGGAACCGGTTCGCATTCTTATGCAGTGCTGGTCTATAGCATCAATATGGTTTTCCTCCCAATTAGTATAGTAGGAATCAACTTTCTTACCAGGACATGACAGGTGTCTAGGATTGGTCAGATCTTTCTTGCACCCAATCCAAAGTTCGAATGGATCGGGATCCACCAGACCCATGCTCAGTGCAGACATTTCTCGCCAAATAAAATCTTGTTCTATTTGTGTTTCAGGCATAGCCATGGCGCTTCCAGGACGATCACAAGCCCTAAACGCATCAGACCAATTCATCTTCTGAGGCAGTAACATGTAGCAGGAGTCTTGCAAAGTCATCCAACCAGGAGGACAGGCGGCTTGGAGCACCCGTAAGATGCTGACCATCAAAATCACAATGCAGAACATCTCGTAGCAGCTAAAAAACAAAGTGCAGTAATAACTTGCCTGGTATGAAAGTCCAAGAGCGCTCACTTTCTACATAACAGTAAGCTTTTCAACCAGGTTGAAACAGCTCTATAGTGTTGTTTCTACTATACGAGTATCAGGCACTTTCACCCCGTATTTTTTGGTCAGATCTTATAACATCAGTTGTGAGAACGTTTGTGGCAAAGTTTTGTGCCTGAACACGTTTAATGTTATAACTGGCCTGTAGATATTAAGACACTCGCGGCTTTATGTAACAATAAATGAATAGTGAACCGGGTTGTTTCTATAAGAGTGAAACAGGCAGTTTCCCCCGTAATTTTGTCGTCAGAGTTCACTACCAAGCATCAGCTATATGAGAAGGCTTGTAGCAAAATCCCGTTGCTTAGTGGTATAACTTGTCTATAGACATGTCAAGGCACTCACTTTCTACTTGAACAATGTTGAAACAGTTCAAGGTGTCTGACGTGTAACTCCATATTGTTTGTCAGAGCTAATCACAAAATCGTCTGTTCAGTTCAGCAGTGAGAAGGTTTGTGGCAAAGTTTGCTGAACACGTTTTTGCCGTTGCTTAAAACTCGCCTGTAGACACAAAGGTACTCACTTTCTGGGTACTGGTAATTATTAGTGAACAAGGTTGAAACATTTCGAGTTGCCTGACAGTTCTGTCCGCGTTTGTCAGAGCTCATCACAAAACCATCAGTTCAGTTCAGCAGCGAGAGAGTTTGTGGCAAAATTTGATTAACACTCAGCCGTTGCTTGGAGATGAAAAAAAAAGAATACAATACAATTTCTACAGAGCGAGAGAGCAGCTAATTTATATAGCACGAAGCTGTATCGATCTTATATTAAGCTCTTGATTTAAAAGGACACGTCCTTCAATCTTAATAATCGTATGACCTAGATCTTCACTGCATGTAAGTCGAGGGTATTTAATCTAATATTACTTATATTGATTTGCGAACGGAACACAGAGGCACACAGAGTGATATTGTTCCTTTTCCAATTAATTTCTGAGTTCATTAGGCGGATGGCCTTTATCTGGGTCACGCAGTAAATTAATTTTTAATTTTACCATCAATTTAGTCTCCCAACTCTTGATTATTTTTTTTTTTAGGTAAATAGTAATACTACTCAATATTAATTTATTATCGGTATTTATCTTAATCATATTACTTCGAAGTTAATCATCCTTTCTCAGAAAATAGTTTTAACACTTTTAACGACTGCATGCGCTTTTCTTCACTGATATTTTGTTAAGTAGGATTTGAAACTTTGCATCGTGGAAATAAGATATAGAAGAGTTTGCGGTAACAAAAATAATAATAAAATAGTTTTAACACTTTTAACGACTGCATGCGCTTTTCTTCACTGATATTTTGTTAAGTAGGATTTGAAACTTTGCATCGTGGAAATAAGATAGAAAAGAGTTTGCGGTAACACCATGTAATAACAATCTCTAAATGAGTTGGGGTGGTTCTGAAAAGAACCGTTGGATTAACTCGACGTTTCGTTCAGTATGCTCTAATCGTCTTCTGGATCAGAGCATACTGATCGAAACGTCGAGTTAATCCAACGGTTCTTTTCAGAACCACCCCAACTCATTTAGAGATTGTTATTACATGGTGTTACCGCAAACTCTTCTATATGATATTTTGTTATAATAATTTGGTTTGCGGTAACACCATGTGTGTATCTACTTGCCAGGTAGAATTTGTTCTTAGAGAACTGTCTTGCTTAATTCTACTACCGCGGAGTAGATGTTCGGGGGTTTCGGGAGACTTATTTTGTTGTTAATTATTTACCAATCTACGACCTTACCGTTAATAAGTATACACTTGTGATTGTGTTTTTGTTTATCTGTGATTGCATTTATTATTCAATAACTTTATTTTTCAGACCACTACTACATCTACATCTATCCACCATGCACCTGTGTAATCAATAGGCCTACTTAGTAATAAGTTAATAAATGGCATGTTGTATGAAACTAATACAACAGGAATCCGTACTTTATTTTCCACTCGAGTTATGTTTCTGTTTCAGAGCTTCCGGGTTGAAATGCCACTTTGCAAAGTCAAACGTGATGCACTTGCTGGCCTTGATGTCTTTCTTTTTTTGCGACATGCCGTGGTGGAAACTATTATAATAGCAGGTCAGACCAGTATTAAGGCAGTGGACACTATATTGGTGAATTACTGAAAATAATATTAGCAGAAAACCTTACTTAGTAACTAGTAATAGGGAGAGATTGATAGTAAAACATTGTGAGAAACGGCTCCCTCTGAAGTAACGTAGTTTTCGAGAAAGAAGTAATTGTCCACGTATTTGAGTTCTCGAGACCTCAAAATTAGATTTTGAGGTCTCGCAATCAAGCATATAAAAGCACACAACTTCGTGTGACAAGGGTGTCTTTTTCTTTCATTATTATCTCGCTACTTCGACGACCGATTGAGCTCAAATTTTCACAGGTTTGTTATTTTATGCATATGTTGAGATACACAAAGTGAGAGACTGGTCTTTGACAATTACCAATAGTGTCCAGTGTCTTTAAAGCCGTGTCCGAAATAGCGGCTACAGCTACGGCTACGGCTAGACCGCGTCATCATGCATTGAAGTATATTGGACGTCCTTAGCAACACACTTAGCAACAGCCATAGCCGCATAGCTGTAGCTGCCAATTCGGGTACGACCCGAGTCTCAACATTCACAAAGGATCGTCATCGGGAAAGCAGAAACGTAAAGAATCGCCAAGTAATGCAAAGTCATGTAAAAATCGTTCATACTCTAACCCAAATGTACTTTTATATTTTGGCTGCTGTTCGCTTGTGTAATGTTGAACGTAAAACTGCGTGACGGAATTTCGTGCCATTTGAGTCACGCAGGCCCCATTGTATTTATATACCACAGTGAGCTGTCATTGTGAAGCAATAGGATAAAACCATTCCACTTTCATATCATATCACTTTCATATCATATCCATAGGTCAAATTTGGTTTTGTGATGCACTCATTTCCCATCAAATAGAATCCTTGTGAGAGTGGGGAAAAGGTTATAAGTCTCACACCTCAGATTAAACGTCAAGGGGATTTTTGTGCGCAGGTCTCTGGTCTTAAAGGCACTGGCCATTACTGGATACTCACAATATCTGTAAGTGACAAACTAATACTTAGTTACGAGCAATGGAGAGCTGTTGATAGCATAAAACATTGTGAGAAACGGCTCCCTCTGAATATACGTATTTTTCTTTTAGAAAAGGTTAATTTCTCACTCAATTCAGCTGAAGCCTTTCTGAAAGGACACAAAGTAATGCAACAAGGGACCTTTTTTTGCAAATTCGATGACCTATTGAACTCAAATTTTCACAGGTTTGTTATTTCACATGTTGGGACACACCAAGTGAGAATAGTGGTTCATGACAAAGTTAGTGTCTAGTGGCTTTAAGCACAAATTGAACACTATTTTGATTGAATTTCATCAGATTTCAGGAACAACTCTCTATACGCTGTAATATTTGTCGTGAGGTGATTTCACATCCTCTAGGTATCCGTCTGACGGGTGGTCCGGCCACCGTCCAAAACGCCGGCAGAGTTGAGGTCTGGAGTTCTGACGTGTCCGAGTGGATTGCTGTCTGTGCTCGCCAGTGGGATTTTAAAGATGCTCAGGTAGTTTGCAGGGAGCTTGGTTTTACGGGGACAGGTCAAGTGAGGCGCAATTCTTCTTTCGGCGATGGGAATATAAGCAACTCGTCGTTGGTTCAGTATAACTGCTTTGGAAGTAAGTGATGAGTTTCCGGCATCAATGCTGTTCACTTAATAACAACTGAAAATGTTTATTTTATTAAAAATGTTCATAAAAAATGTTCATGTTGGTCGTGCTACACACCAATTAAATCATCTTGCGAAACCAAATTAGCTGTACTTCTTCGTGGAGCAGATGGTCTTTTGAAGGTAGAAGTATAGAGAAGAAGACTGAAGTAGAACAAGAAGTTTAGATGTAGAAGTAGAAGTACAAGTAGAAGTAGAAGTGAAAGTAGAAGTATGCTGAACAACTCGACCACAGTCCGTTACAGTTATCGATAACTTCCCAGTCTCATAATCGATACGTTGAGAAAAACATTTGAATTGTTGAACTGTATTTTACGTTGTTCTTTCCAAGCTGAACCTAGCCTGTCAAGATGTCCGAAGACTGTTATAGCTGAAGGATCATGCCCAGCAGGAAATACAGCTGGTGTCATATGCACAGGTACGGTACACACAATGCGCATAATTAACTTGATTTCCCGGCACTGGACATTATTGGTAATTAATCAAATCATTGATAGCGTAAAAATCTTACTTGGTAACGAGCAATGGAGAGCTACTGATAGTATAAAACATTGTGAGAAACGGCTCCCTCCGAAGTAATGTAATTTTTAAGAAAGAAGTAATTTCTCACTCTAATCAAATACCTCAGCTGAAGTCTTTTAACTATTATGCATCCAAGTTGGGCAACAGTTGTGTTTTTTCTTTCATTATTTTCTCGCATTTTCGATGACCAATTGAGCCCAAATTTTCATAGGTTTGTTATTTTATGTTGGGATACACCAAGTGGAGTACTGGTTTTAAAGGCAGTGGACAATATTGGCAATTACTCAAAACGTAGCATAAACACCTACTTGGTAACAAGCAGAGCGGGGAGCTGTTGATAGTATAAAACATTGTGAGACACGGCTCCCTATGATAAAATCAAACATCTGAAAGCACACAACTTCGTGTGACAAGAGGGTTTTTTCTTTCATAGTGATCTCCAACTTCGACGACCAATATTGAGCCCCAATTCTCACAGGTTTGTTATTTTATGCATGTGTGGTATACACCAAGTGAGAAGACTGGTCTCAACGCAACACTGTTAACGAAGGGGATTTTTTAAGTGATACAAAACAAAGGAACGTAGGCCAACATAACGAATTGACTACATACAGCACACGTAAGGTTTGTTGGGGTGTATGTTTTTCCCCATAGTGTTCTTTTCCCCCTTTGTTCTTGTTTTACTACTAGTTTATTTCATTTACCTTCATGTAGGACCAGGGTATGCCGGCTGCTACCGGGATCGCGGAAATGTAGGGGATACCTTCCACAATTATACAGTCAACAACAATAATATGACAATTGAAATGTGTTTAAGGTAAAGTTGATGAGCTTCTTATTTAAGTCAGCATTGAAAGGCAGTGGACACTATTGGTAATTACTCAAAATAATTATTAGCATAAAACCTTACTTGGTAACGAGTAATGGGGAGCTGTTGATAGTATAAAACAGTCTGAAGTAACGTAGTTTTCGAGAAAGAAGTAATTTTCCACGAATCTGATTTCGAGACCTCAAAATTAGATTTTGAGGTCTCAAAATCAAGCATCTGAAAGCACACAACTTCGTGTGACAAGAGTGTTTTTTTCTTTCATTATTACCTAGCAACTTTGACGACCAATTGAGCTCAAATTTTCACAGGATTGTTATTTTATGCATACCTGAGAAACACCAAATAAGAAGACTAGTCTTGGACATTTACCAATAGTGTCCAGTGTCTTTAATACATCGACCACAAAAATAAAAAGAATGTTATGACCTCATCTTTGAAGTATTGCCAGGGACGGTACAGATGGCATTATGAATAATGGCTCCACACCTCTATATGCCGGTCTGGAGGATGGTAACAAGTGCTGGTATAACCTAAAGAACTTCAACTTCGTACAACGTGAAAGACCCGACTCCTCTTGCAACAAGAACTGTACTGGTAATGCTGATCAAATATGCGGTAGTACCAACCCTGACAATAATAGTCGCCTTTCAATATATGATGGTAAGTTTTCTTAGTAGGGGGTAATAGTTTTCTTGTCAGTTTCTTAGTGTCAGTTTCTTATCCTTTTGGGTTGTTTGTTTGTTGGGGTGTTTGTTTAGTTCATTGTTTGTTTGGGTTGTTTGTTTGTTTGTTTGTTTGTTTGTTTGTTTGTTTAATTGTTTTTGGTTGGTTGGGTGTTTGTCTGTTTGTTGGGGGTGTTTGCTTGCTTGTTTGTTTGTTCGTTTGGTAGGTTTTTTTTTGCTCTTAGCGTCCTGTATGTAAGAATTGGATGGGCCGTAAGTATACAGAATTCCGCGGTAAGCTGAGCCATGAATTTGGCCCAGATCGATGCTTTGTACGAGATAACCATGGCCTGACTTCAAATTAATTTCCCGATACGAACAATAGTTACAACTATAACGTTGAAACATTGCTATGCGACTGTATGATCAAACTCAAAAGATCAAGGGTGTCAAAGTGAAAACAAACAAACACCCATTTTTTTGTCTATAGTTCTCAACGGCTCTTGGGAAAGGTTTCGGTCACTAAATGACCTGTCCTACATGATTATAATTATTTCCAGTCGCAAAAACGCGCCCAAGGGAAATAACTTAATGGAAGAGTCCAGCTCCAGGACAGACTTGTGGATAAGTCGTTTTAATATCTGTCGAGGTGAGAGCGAAACGGTTTTATCGCGAGAGGGCGCTCTGGGCTAGGCTACTGCTCTCACTGCTTCATGAGAACTATATAAGAGCAGCAGTCTCGTATGATAGTTAATGCGAGAGAGCCGTTTGCTATCACCGCTACAATTTAACGACTTGTCCACAAGTCTACGCTCTAGGGAAGTGTGTGGAGGGGAGGCTTGGAGGCGATTTGACCAATCGCAATCAACTACTTGTTTTATATCATTTTTGATCAGTGACTCTAAGCTATTGTGTTGATCCTGGACTCGTCCCCAATGGCACTAGGGCCATTCATCCCGCAGTGAACGAGTTCTACTTCGGAACCATCATCAACGTCACGTGCCACTCGGGATTTCACATGCAGGGGGCGCCCTCCATACAGTGTTTAATGAGCCAACCTTATGGTGTTGCTTGGAATGCATCATTGCCACGGTGTTTAGGTGAGATATAAATCAATATTATAATGGGAAACTTTTTGGGCCTCTAGGTGGCAGCAGACTTGCTTACTTGGTTGGCCCATCGTTTTTTTGTGAGCATGTTTAGAATGACGTAAGCAATGGACATCTGCTTTTTACCTAGTGTTTAAAAGTATCCTAATGAGATTTCATTGCACATGTTAAAACTTCTCCATGAATGGTATTGTATATCAAACGGTAAATAATAAGATCTTGGCCGAGCGCTAAATGGCACCGGGCTCTTTAGCACTGGTGTTTCTGATCAGTAAAGTTTGGGTGCAAAATACTTCTGATACTGCCCTCTTTTGAACCATCCTCCTTCAGCCAACGATAATTTTCCCTATGTGGGACATAATCTCCCGGCGGACTGATTTCCCTAGGACACCGATCCAGACAATGTGGTATCCTTAAGTAAGACACTTAACCATTATTTCTTCGTTCTTCGGATGGGACGTAAAGCCCGTAAGTACCGTGTGTTGTGCAATGCACATAACAAAAATAACCAAGTTGTAGTTCAAGTCGCAGGGAAGGGGTTGACCCAGTTTTTCTGACAGTGGCTTGTGAATGCAGCAGCTTGACCCTCCTCCCCCCCCCCCAAAAAAAAGGGAGTGCAGTCTCAAAAAACTATACGTTAGTTCTAGCGCCTTATGGTAAACATGCAGTATATAACACTTGTTTTTTTTTTGCACAACCATTAATGATTTCAGAGTCAACAACAACAACCTCTGATGAGGCAACCGAAAAGACTGACAGTTCGATAACGTCAACAACACTGGAGACTGGCTCACCATCGACCATCATGCCAACCAACATGGAGCTATGCCAACCAAACATAGGTAACACATATTATTCTTAAAGAAGAAAGAAAAGATACCTCACTCTACTCATCTTGCATGACGCAGGGGTTAAAGGGTGTCATTTCTACAAAATTTTGTATTTTATCAACAGCTGTTCAGTACTCTACACCAAGTACACTGTTTGATCATGTGGATAACACTCTGTATGTACCTTTCATGGTCCAGGTTAATGTTGCCCATCCCTAGTCTGCCGTTGGAAATGTTTCTTTAAAGAACCGCTCGGTTAAAACCGGTTTGGGTACATGAACTCCTCTACTAGAACCCTTCCCTTGAGAGAGTATTAACTTCTGAATTTTTCGTTAAAAAATTAGGCCCCAAACCTAAAGGTTTTGAAAAACTAAAAACACGTTTGCCGTTGACGGCGCGCGTCAAAATTACAATACTTTGACGTCAAGTGTGGGAGTTTTCTTTGTTATAACTCCACGCTGCAACATAGCGTCTATACAAATTAGAGCTCCCAACTATGATGTAATTTTTTTAAAATAAACCCACTGCATTTTACTTGTCCAAACAGGTACTTTTGTTGGATTAGGAGGTGCATTCACAGTCGTCATAATCATCACTGTTGCAGTCTTAATCTTGGTTTGTTTAAAGATAAGGTAGGAGGCCCAACACGTTAATAATTAACAGGAATGAACATCTGACGTCACACTGAACATCTGATGTACAATTTCGAAGTTCTAGAATAAAGCCAGATACTAGTCTGACCGGATGTTCATATCTTTACAAATGTACATTTTAACCTCGCATTTATTTCACACGGAGATTCGCAGTCTTTTCTCATCACGTACACACAAACATGAGTGAATAAAACAACACCACTTGATGTACACATACTGCAAGCTGATACTCCTCGGAAAAATCATAACACAGATATAATACGGAAAGCTAACATCACACCAAGTTTATTGTGTCCTTTCTAATGTTGTGTTTTTAAATGTCTTGAACACATAGGCGAGGTGCTAGCAAGTCCACCTCGGACCTGTCTCCGAGCACTACGTCTAATGCAGACACTGTAGGGGGCAAACAACACCCACTGAGGAACACATACCAAGAGCAGAGCACCACGTCACATAATAACGAAAGCTATGGGATACACACCATCGACGATGAAGAAGATGCAACAAATAATTCCCATGCGGTAGCTGATGACGTCACAAAAAGGCAGTCAGATGGTGTGGGATGGGAAGACAATATACTGTACGAACCGTCATACCCATCCAACCCGGAATAGCTTCAAGTATACATAGGATAAAGTTGTACACAGTTGATTCGGGAAATGTTATTGTTTTCCCTCTAGTTTCCTTCAAAAAGTCGCTAGACAATATACCTCAAATAACTGTTAGCATAAAAGCTTTACTTGGTGACGAGCAATGGAGAGCTGTTGATAGTATAAAACATTGTGAGAAACGGCTCCCTCTGAAGCAACGTAGTTTTGGAGGAAGAGGTAATTTCCCACTCAAATAATAAAATACTTTAAGCCTGAAGCCCTTTTGTTTTGTGCAGTAAGGGTGTTTTTTCTGCCATTATTCTATTCAACTTCGACGACCAACTGAATCCAAATGTTTACAGATTTTGTATTTGATGCATGTTGAGGATACTGGTCTTTTATAAATAACAAAGGTGTCCAGGGGCTTTAAAGGGAACGGTCCCTTTTAAATGTAGATTGTTTTGGTAGTATATATTATAATAAAACTGTGAAAAGATGTCGCCAGATAAGACAGAGCGGTATGTCCGAGCAAGAAGAATAATCACTTTTTTGGAAAACACACTTGATAATAGAAGTGTGTGTAGACAGTGAAATAATGGACCCCACCAAATTTTGAATCTTTAAACGATGACCCACAAAGGAATTCTTTAGAAAAGAGAATACACTTTTTACTGGTTGATTAACTTAATAATAAAAAACAGTATACGAATATTATTCGGAAATGTAAACGCTACACTGAAAGCATAAAACATAACAATTATTTTACAAAAAACATTGCAAAACTACGTAACAGGGCAATTAAATATTTAATGAACAGATTTTTGAATTTATATAAATCTCATTTGACATAATAATTTACTCAGAGTTTAAAACAAGTGCTGCTAAAGCAGAAAATGCTTAAAGCCATTGGACACTTTCGGAACAGAAAAAAAAGTTAAAACATTCAAAAATGTACAAATAACTTATAAGGTTTACAGAAGGTAATGGTGAAAGACTTCTCTTGAAATATTATTACTTTTTACTTTTTTTATTTATATTTACTTTTTGAGAAAACATTAAAACAATATAAATTCTCGACATCGAGAATTACGGATTTATTGTAAACACATGTCATGACAAGGCGAAACGTGCGGATACAAGGATGGGTTTTCCCGTTATTTTCTCCCGACTCCGATGACCGATTGAGCCTAAATTTTCACAGGTTTGTTATTTTATATATAAGTTATGATACACGAAGTGTGGGCATTGGACAATACTGTTTACCGAAAGTGTTCAATGACTTTAAACATTTTCTAAGCAGAAAGGAGCATGATACCAGTCTGTACCAGTCACAAATTGTACATTATTGTGACATGGTACTTTGGTTGGTAATACTTATTCTGGTAAGCACAATTTGTACTGTGCTTACTACTTATTGTTCTTATAAGCAGCTCCATGAAATGGGGATAGAGAAGTTCTCTTGATTGGAGTCCAAGTCACTGACATTGGACAATGAGTTTAAATCTAGTACTCTCAAAATGTAAAAGAGTGAAAAACACCACTCTTTACATTTCGAGCTGTCCCTCATATGGCTCTACAAAAAGAGTGGTGGTTATTTCACTCTTTTAGAGGGGTTTCACTCCAGGACAGAGTGAAAAATCACTCAAAAAGATGCAAACTTCAATCTTAAAGAGTGGAAGATCAAAGACCACTCGAAAAAGAGTTGTTCCTCACATGGCTCTTGAAAGAGTGCCTTTTCACTCTTTTACATTAAGAGAGTACGTGATTGGTCAGCTTAAAGCTGTCCTTCGTTCCATGAGAAAAGATATCGGTGATGTTCTTATGGAGCTGGCTTCCACCAAAAAAGGAGTGTTTTTCTAGTATTTGGCCGCATATACGATAATCTTTACTTTGTTTTTTTTCCCAGAATGATTGTAACAATAGCTCTTGATTTTTGTTCACCCAGCTGGCTTGCCTTTTGTCCCCAACCCTTCGCCTTGTTCCTTTACTGTGACTTGCTGTGCAATTATTTGTTTTATCTAATTTGTTACTGGCACTAGCCAGTTTGCCCTTCTAATGTATAAAAACAAATTGTAATTCTTAATGTTGTTTTTTGTAATTTTTAAACATTTCGATTTTTTATGAATCTCTGTATTTTAAACTCAATTCAGCTTGTAGCTGCGATGTTTGAATGTGTTTTAATAAACCAATAATAATAATAAAAGTTGCTTGTATTGTGTAAATAATGATATTGTGTAACTGAAACTGATGGTACATGAAAGTTGTCGCATATAGACATTTTTGTAAAAATGTTAAAGAAATAATAAAACTCTGAATTAACGGGTTAAGAGGAAACAGCTTATTGTGTTAACGTTTCCGAAGTGCTATAAGAAATAGTTATTTCCATACTATGCTAAATAAGGAAGCGTTTTGCCGGATATGTCCAAGAAATTTGTATTTGACAGAAACGTTTTTCATAATATCATTCAAATTTGCCGGAAAACTAAAATCGGTTTTCATAACCAAATATACTTTGAAGTAAAATGACTCTCAAAATTCTTTATACAATCGGAAGCCGCTGTTCTAACCACAAGTAACTTTTTGATGCCATTAATTTTAAGAGTGATTTCCAAATCTACCTTCCCTTTAAGAATACATCACTCATTTGTTGGCAAATAGACAACACAAATTAATAAAGAAAGATTAGCTTCTGTTTTTCCTTATAGTCGAGGAACCTTCACTTTATATTCTAAAATGATATTAATAGTTCGGGCCAAATATTATGTCGTGCCAGCATTCACAAATGATCACCACAATCGGAATCAGAATAACTTTTGTGAGTGGCTCACGCTGAAGCATCTGCATTTCTACTCATTTCTTTTTTGTTAAAAAATTACCGAAAATAATCTGTCAAAATTCGTTCGGAAAAAACAAAAACCCGTAACAAATAATGGGCACTAATTAACATTCCACCCTGCTAATACTATTCAAAAACTATGGCGGCTCAAAGACATCGAAAGGTCATAATTGAACGTGATTGTCCACGATTTGTGCCTCAAATCGCAATCATTATCTTATAAATTTTAACTCTAACGATTTTGGCCGTGATGCGAAAAACGTACGTAAGTATGTACGTGTATGTACGACATTTGCCCCACTCCACAAATATAACATAATATTCAGGATTTGTGACCCACATCACAAATATTCACGTAAATGTTTACGTATGTTCGATTTCCCTTCTGATCTTACAAAACACATCTATTTATGACAAACAGTTGTGTTTATAGACATCTTTTAGGTTGAGGGGTTGAGGCTTCCTGTTCGGAATTGTGCAACCACATGAACTCACTAAATCCATTACCAGAAGCCCATAGGAAATGCACTTGAAACGACACAGCATCCCTTGCCTTAGGATATGTATTTCTTTGTGTTAAAAGATCTGGGTAGTTTTTGTAGGACACAAAACACAATGTACACATATTTACATTGAACTCACACAGTTTACAGATAATTTTATTGATGATAGAAAGCTTACCTTACTTTAAAAAAAAATACTTGCTGAGGTGCTGTAGTTTTTGAGAAATCTGTTAAACAAGTCACGAAACAATTTTTTTGGCACGTATTTTTGTGACATTGTTTTACTCAATTTTCAAAAACAGTATTTAAAGGGAAGGTTTCTACCATCATTACGGCGTAATTTTAATTTAAAGGAACAGTACAGAAAGAAAAATCGTGAAGATCACAGGTTTACATAAAACTTCCACGGTCTAATGATGATGATAGTAGAAAACATCCCTTGAAATATTTCTGTCTGAAATTTCTGTCTAAGAATTCCCTTCGAAGTAAACAGGGTTTGGTTAATTTTGTTCATCCCAAAACATTTCAATCTGATAAACGAATTTCGTTAATGAAAAGTTTCTCAGATTTCTGTGGGTTGGTGTCCGTATGCGAATGCTGCAGCCAGAAATGCAGTTTTGTACCCGCTGGCACCGCGCTAAACGTGGATGGATTCAAAGTTCTTGCGAGAATGCCCTGAAAGTCTTTTGCTGTTTTCTCAGCAAATAGACACTGTAACCAGCTGAAGCATTCATATGATGACTTTTATTGTATCCTTTAATTTAATTTAGTTTAAAGGGTGTATATTACTTTTGTAGGACAAAAAACACAATGTCCACAGATTTACACTAAACTTACACAGTTTGAAGATAATGATAGTAGAAAGCTTCCCTGAAAATATAACGTCCTGAGGTGCTGTAGATTTTGGGGAATGAGTAAAAGAATGTCATGAAAATAATTTTCGTCTCATGAGACGAAAATTATTTTAATCATTTACAAACGAATTTTCATGACATTGTTTGACTCATTTCTCAATAACTACAGCACCTCAGTAAGTAAGATTTCAAGGGAAGCTTTCCACTATCATTATCTTCAAACCCTGTAAGTTTAATGTAAATCTATGGACATTTTGAAATGGTACCCAAATCCTTTAAACCAGTAATTCACTGACAAAAAAACCCAATCTATGACACTACCTTTAAGGCCTCAATGCCTCAACGTACCTACAATATTGAACACTTGTTTTCACATGGGCTCGTGTACACTTACAACGAACTCTCAATTATTGTTATTATTTAGGGCTATACCCAGAATACTAGCAGGCATACTCGGTGAGGAATCCGTAAATGGACGACAAATTAAGCACAGAGTGGTATATTGGCGAATCCGCAGGTCGCGGACTGCGCTTGAAGATTAGCTTTACATCTTGATTTATTTCCCAACCGGATTTCGTGTATATCAACAAACAGGCGATTAGTTCAAACAAAACATACTTCCCGGACCATTGACACTCATTATACACGGCACATCCTCAGAGTGTTTGTTATAGAAAAAGTGTCTGCCATTTTTTTCCTCGAATAACTATCACCAAAGTACTTTGTTTTCTTCTGTAATTGATGAGAGATGAGTGTCAACAGTAATAACTATGATGTCTGCATTAATGGTAAGTAATAATAATTTTAGTTCTAGCGCGTTTTTTTTTTGTTTTTTTTCGCCCTTTTTCCCCGTCATTTTTTACTACTACTGAAAAAAAAAATGGAAACCCCAAACAGGCACGCAGGCCCACTAACTGAGAACCCTTGATTACACATAAGAACAAAACAAACAGACAGCGACAATTGCAAAAGTGCCAAAACAACTGCAGAAAATATGGGAACTTTATCATATCCAAGTATTTTTCCTGCAACGTATGTGGAGCTACATTTTGAAGTATGAAAGCTATTCCTTTTTATCGCCATTCAATGGTTTGCAAGGTGACAACGTGCAATATGCTGCCCGGGCAGACCAGTGACACCGGGGTAAACCCATTTTCTTTACGATCAAAGAGAACTTGGTCTTTTACATGCATTACACAACACACGGGACCAACGGCTTTAGATGGGACAAGTAATAGGTTTCGAGTGCTTATAGTTCCCGCCGCCCAATTTGTTTGCAGAAAACTGGAACTGCGTAGTTGTATAGACTGAAACATCAATGGAGTATATTCGCCCTACTAAGACAAAGACTCTTCAACATTATTCCAATTAAACTATAATTAACGTTTATAACGATGATTGTTCACTGATTTTTAATTTCTACTAAAATGTTGTTATTAATAGTGTTCACTTCCACTCCTATTTTTTGTTTTCAGGAAACTGACAGGGTTAGCTCTCTTGTTCTTGTCCACGCGCTGTGGTTGTCATTCGTCCCATGGATTCTTACGAAGTCTGTGGACGACTATGGTACATACGGTTAGTATAAAATTATCTCCAAAAAATTTTAGCAAAGTTTACCTCAAGATATTTGAACCGTTCCCGTTGTTTTAATCACAGAAATGTATAACGCATAATAAAACTAACGTGTGATTTCATTTAAAAAGGTGGTTGCATTTTTGAGGTAGGCCCCTCACCGCAAATCCAGCGTGAATAATGTCCACGCAGGAATATAACCCGTAATCGGAATACACAATCAGAGAAACGTATCCGACCGTTACGTACGTTTCTCACCTTCAAATTTAGGGGCATGAAAACTGATAGCCTATCTTTAAACATAACCGAACTATTTTGAAGTGAAATGTTTCTCAAAATGCTTTACACTATCGAACACTTGTGTATTTCTAATCAAACGTTTGTATTGCCATCAATTTTAAGAGTGAAAAGTTTACCTTCCCGTTAAATGATAGCATGTTATGCTTGCTATTAGCCTTTTCAACTTCTATGTTCTGAAGAGATGACTTGCAGCAAACAATAGAAGGCCTTATATAAATAGTATTGTAAAAATTTCCTGGTGTTTGGAATCGTTATACATCCGAATAACTTTACCCTCTTTGGCACCACATTATAACACTGCTACATTACGGTCAGAAATGTTCAGTGAACAAAAAAAATCAGTTTGTTCAATATTCTGTTTAACCTTAAACCTCCCTTTGTATTCCCCTTTAAATTTATTTTACTTAAACAATAATTATGGGCCCGGCGTTTCGACCCGAGCATAGTCTTTCTTAAAGGCCTAATCCAGAAATACTCTGATATAGGTTGACACGTCAGACCACGTACTGTGTTTTGCATTTTGAAATTTAAATTTGATCAAGACTTTAGTATTTTTTCAAACATGCGGATCCCCGGTTCTAACTCCGTTTGGTATTTTAAAGCAGCCATGGGCTCCCAAATTGGCGACTTTGTTTTCTATACAGAACATGTTTTCTTTAGGACAATCGTTTTAACTTGAGGGATGAATTCCAACTGTTTTGCACAACAGATGTCCGCCTGGTCGGGGGTTCAGACACCGTCCCAAACGCCGGCAGAGTTGAAGTCTGGAACACCGACTCCTCCGAGTGGCTTCCTGTATGTGCTAGTTACTGGGATTTCAGAGATGGTCAGGTAGTCTGCAGAGAGCTTGGCTACCCCGGAACGCTATCCGTGGACTATCATTACAGAAACGACAACATGACTCGCACTGCCGGTGGATTTCAATGCTATGGAAGTGAGTATACAGCACTACTTGATAATAATGCTTCTTAGGCATGACACTATACATACAAAATAAACACAAATTTTATAGTACAATTGATAAACATATAAAATCTCCTGACGATGACATAGAGCAAGCTAGTCGAAACGTTGAGACCAATTCAAGAACTGACGTTAATTACGATCCTATAAGCTAAAGTAGTAGTCCCAGCCTATTTTCGATACCTTCCGCCAGGGAACGGTAGTTAAAAAGCAGGACAGTTCTTTTTAGAACTGAGAAGTCTCCCGAACATCCAATAAATCAACTCCGATAGTCGAAGAAAGACAGTTCTCTAAGAATAAACTCTAGCTGACAAGTAGATACACACGAGGGTGTTACCGCAAACCAATATAACATCTTAAAGTCCCCCACCCCGTCAAAAATTGCACATAATTGATGTCTTGATACTTACGATACAACAATTAACAAGGCTATTAATTTTGGTTTTTACCCATACACCACTGTGTAAGCACTGTATACTCAGTACTTTCATGAGTCCTGTGAAACAAATCACAGGCATATTACTCGGGTGTATGCCTGACTTTGTTTAAAGGAGGACTCGGGGGAAGTACTGAGTGTACCGAGGATATAAATTATTCTTTATCCCCGATGCAAATCTAACATCTATTAGTAAATTAACAAAGCATTAGAGACACACTATAGCCAACAAAAATAAAACAAGGAAACCACACGGAAATGGCAATTTGACATTATTAAACCAGGGAGCAACAGGCATAAGTATGGGCTGCATATAGAGTAAGACAAAAGTGAAACAAAACACAAATACCAAAGAGGTGTGTCACTCCGACAAAACTTACACCCTGCACATCCTTCCAAGTCTCGGTTGACTCGGCAAATGTACAGCCACGCACAAACAGACGGTTTGTTTACGCTTGTTTTGTTTTTTGAGCCATTGGAAATTTTCAACCCTACAATATAGTTTATAAAACTACATGAAAACTACATTTGAAAAGTTGCTACGTTTTGAGATATCGCCGAAATTTCGGAGCAAAGTCCAACGCAGGAAGAATAGTTCCTCATAGGAATACACAATCTGAGAAGTGTTACTGCAGTAACGCTACTCATATGCACATTTTGGGCAATAACAACTAAAACATATATTCTACACAGTCAACCACTTTACTCTGAAGTGAAGTGTTCCCCCTATACGCTTTATACTATCGAAATCTGATGGTGGCTTCTAACCAATAGTGTTTACTAAGAACGATAACCAAACTGTACGTTTCCTGTTAGCATAGTAAACAAAACCAGAGTCACGCACCATCTTCCTAAAGCCATTAACACATCTATAAAGGAAATGTTGTTCCTCCATTCGTCTTGTATCGAAATGCCACTTGTATGTACAACTGCACCCATATAGTTTACCCTTTTCGGGTCATGTCAGGGGCCGATTTCACAAAGCAATAAAATTCATCGCAAGACAAATTTTCAGTATCACCATAGAGATTTGTATTGTGACATCACACTTTACTTAGCAACTACGATTGATTTGAAGTTACGATCAATTTGAGACCTTTGTGGAGTCGGCCCCAGGACATCCTAAACTGAGCTCGAGGTGGCTAGTTCAATTGTGCAATACCGTCAGGCATAGCATTTCCAAATATCGTGCTGTTGTTGTCAATAAAGTGTGTAGAAAGAATTGCATGGACCAGTCTGATCTCGACCACACTATGCCGATATGGCGATATGGGGGAAAAGGGTATTTCCCTCATTGTGTTCATTCTTGTACAGAAGTACCCCCCCCCCCCCCCCCCCCCACCCCACCCCAGATCACCTTAGATTTCTTGATCGAGATTCCAAGCACACGCTTAAGAGGTGGGGGATGGGTTATTTTATTTATTTTAATTTTATTTATTTTAATTCTTCGGACAAGCAAAACAGAAAGACTTGATGACAAGTAATTAGGCGCTGCCTATTTGTTACTAACACACATTCTACCGTCCCCTTGACCACACCGCGCTCAACAATTACCGACTTGATTTCAAGACTAGGGAGGGGTAGGCCTACACCATAATGCCCAATGGAGCACCAATAATGTTGATACCGGTTTAACCTTGTTGACATTAATGTGTCAACCGCTTGACAACACTTCCTCCCTACTTCCCGCTCTATACCAAACTCCCAAATATTTCGCTGACACATTATCAATTTACTGTGTAAAGAAGATTTTCTTGTGCATTTTATTCAGCTGAGACAAGTTTATCAAGATGT
Source organism: Asterias rubens (assembly GCF_902459465.1). NCBI lineage: Eukaryota > Metazoa > Echinodermata > Asteroidea > Forcipulatida > Asteriidae > Asterias > Asterias rubens. The sequence continues at coordinate 10,694,763 of NC_047082.1, forward strand.
CGTCGGTCACCCGGTACCTCATGCTTGGGATTGCAGGCGGGAGTGAAATGTTCAGGTTAGTGTGTCATCTTAAAGAATCTAAGATGAAAGACACATCACGTTTAATAATCGTAGTTATTTTGTGAGGCTACTTATTCTAAAAAATAACATTGTATATAGGCCATAAATCTCTCAGAGATAAATTAGTTTCGTCTATCAAGGAACAAAATTACACCCTTTTATAATCACCTTTGCTGGTTTCAACTGCCACAATCGAAATGTGTCCCAAGTAAAAGTGAACAAACGTGTGCAGATGTTGTTGTTGTTGCTGTTCTTGATATTGATGTTGTTGTTGTTGTTGTTGTTGTTGTTGTTGTTGTTGTTGTTGTTGTTGTTGTTATTAATTGTTGTTGTTGTTGTTGTTGCTGCTGTTGTTGTTAATGTTGTGGATGGTGTTGTTGTTGTTGTTGTCATTGTTGTTGTTTGTGTTGTCGTTGTTGTCGTCGTCGTTGTCGTTGTTGTCGTTACTAGGGACTTTTCGTTTTCGACGACGGATGGTTCTTCGACGGTTGTTCAGCTAAACGGTGTCATTTTCAGCACAACAAAGATTCATCCAAAGTACTGTCGTAGAAATTGAGGGACCACCGTCCTCAAAGCCGACGCATGCGCAGATGACGCCAAATGTCATCTTTACCGTCGCAGAACCATCCGTCGTCGAAAACGAAAAGTCCCTATTGTTGTTGCTGCTGCTGTTGCTGTTGAGTTTTATTTCGGGTTTTGTTTAGGTTGTTGGTTTTTGTTGTGTGTTTTTGGTGTTGTTGTCTTTCATGTCCTTTGTCCCTTCTTGTCTCAATCTGTTTAGCTCCGGGTTACATAGGATGTTTCTATGTGTACAACCCGTCCGGATACAGTCCCATCTTCTGGACATACAAAGCCTACAGCGACTGGTCAGTAGGGACGTGTGTCCAAGAGGGTAGACGTCTCTATGGGCAGGATTCGGACTTCCCTCAGTATCTCGGGGTGAGACAGCCAGTGTGTTGGTTCAACTTGAGACTGAGTCGATTGGAAGGCCGTAGACGATCGGATGCCATGTGTGACTTCAACTGCTTTAAAACAGCAGGGGAAGAGTGTGGCGGTAGCACAACGATTGCAGTCTATGACGGTAAGCGAGTTTGTGAGATATTTCTGTCATGTTTTAAATGCAAAGAATGTCGTTTTGTTTTTGTTTAACTGCTCAATTTGTTTAATCCTATATAAATGATTGTATAGACGATGTGACCTATGTTTACATTAAAACCGCCCTCTGTTGACAAAACACTAATTATACGTCATGTTTCGCCGGGCACTGAGTTGCGTAGTCATAGTAAGATTGCGTACACTTTCTAGCTGGCTGCCAAAACACAAAGGTTTTGCCCGGCGGTATGCGCGCGAACCATGTTATGGTTTTCGTGTGACGTCAGAGGTCACATCGTCTATAGTTATAATGCAATAGAATTACTTAGACAATTTCATTTCAAGAGGTGGCTGCGTTTTTGAGATATCGCCGACAATCCGGAGCAAATGTGTCAACGCAGGAAGACTATTCCTTGTTTGTGTCTGATATTCAATTTTTAGGGGGATAAAAAGGGATCTTTTTCCAATAACCGCAGTACTTCGAAGTGAAGTTTCTCAAAATGCATTATACGATAGGCCTACTGCTGCGCTTCTTATCACGTTAATTGTTATTGCCATTCATTTTCAGACCATTTAAACCAATTTAATCTGCGGTGATGCCATTGCATGAATCCCAATTAATATTTACAAGTCAAGAACCATGTTACTTCTTGAGTTGCAAGTCCCAAGAGTCTGTCTAGATAACAAAGAAGATGCAAAATGACCTCATCAAGTCAAAGTTTCTTTGAAACCTGTCTTCCTTGTGAACGTCTTTGACTATTTGAGTATCCTTTGTATGGTTTCATTATTCCTATAGTGACTCTTGCCTACTGCAAGGATCCGGGCAATGTAACGAATGGCACCCGTGTCATAGACCACGCGGCAGACGAGTTCTACTTTGGCACTATTGTAAGATTCTGGTGCGATATCGGCTTCGAGCTACTTGGTGAAACAGCCATACAGTGTGTCAACGGACAAGCTGATGTCAGCTGGAATGGCTCTTTACCTTCTTGCTCGAGTGAGACAAAAAGATTTGTTAATTTTATTCTGATAATATAATAGTTTAGGGAGGTTGAATCCAGAGAACTTGTTCACAATACACCTTATGCACATGACGTCATTTCAGTAGGGCGCCCTCACCTAGAGGTTGGCCAATTCTGTGCGCCGCGCGTACAAATCTGTGAGTTTCGATTGTTTCGTCACCGTTTTTCCTCTAAGATGGCGGCTGGATGACGTCATTGGGGACGAAAAGCACACGACTCATTCTCCCTCTACTCAAACTATCATTCCCATTCATTTATTAATTTTGGTTGTGAAGCTAAGGACTCCCAGAAAAGCGAGTAATCACTGTACTAGCCAAAAACCCAATAACCCTTGTTGAGATATGGCGAACACACAACACTTTATAAGGTTTGTGTAAATTTGTGTGCATACACCCAAACCATACAGTACACTCCTATCACGTCTGCCATACTTCAAAAAGGCTAATGGAAAGAAGACAAGGGAGAAAGTTACAGTTTTAGATGTGGGAGGAAAACCCCAGAGAATTATTCAAGGGGAAAACCAACGCAGTCAGGTATGAACTGAAAACCTAGTCCACACAGTGCCGGCCCTTAGTGGGATTTGAACCGGGGGCCCCCGAGGTAGAAGGCATGGGAAGATACCACTACCACCTCACTCGACCACCCTTTATTACCAGGGTGAAGGGTAGACATGACTCAAGTCCCAATCCTGTGCCATCGCTAGAAAACTGCTCTGCATTCCCCCAAACCTGTTCAGGTGTGGCGGTTTCAACTTTCCGCCGTGTTCAGTTTTCCGAATGACCACATACGGTAATATTACGTCATGCGACGCCTGCGCACAGCAAGCGAAAGCAGTCAATTGTTTTTATGCTGTACTGAGTCCCGGAAAACTGAACACGGCGGAAGACTGAAACCGCCACACCTGGACCACTAATAGCTATATGGACCTCTCACACGAGAACGGGGCTTGAATCAAGTCTAGGTGAGGGTTGTTTTATTTTCCACCTATAATGATTGACTGTCAATCAAAGATTGATAATCAGTTTGGGAATTTCTAGTTGTCCTTTTTTTGTCCCGATCGGATAATCTAAAGGTAGTGCCGAGTTGTGGCTACCACGGCTTCGGCTACAGCTACGGCTACGGCTACAGATGGATCACTGCGTCATTATTCGTTGAAGTCGTTGCCGTAGCTGTAATCGGATACAGCCTAATACAATTATTTAGAGCTTGCTTTATTGACACTTATAACATTCTCTGTTTTTCTTTTACTTTTAAAGAACTGAGGCAAACGGTTCCAACTACCGCCGTGGTTACTGATGAGCCATCAAACGGTCCCGAGTCAACTCACGTGTCCCCAATGGTCACAACAGTTACAGAGCCACACAGTCATGTGTCCCAAAGGGTTGCCAATGTCACTGTCACTGCGCTAGAAGCTCAAGTTACTCCCGGGTTCACTAATGTAACTGTGTCAGAAACTCGCGTGACACCGATGATCCACAATGTCACTGGCACCACCTCGAGATTATCTAACCTAACTGTTACTGCTCCAGAAACTCAGGTGACCTCAGAGGTTACCACTGTCACTACGTCAAGATTATCTAACCTTGTTGTCACTGCGACAGAATCCCACGTGTCCCCAAGGGTCACCAATGTCACTACGTCAAGATTATCTAACCTGACTGTCACCGTGACAGAATCCCACGTGTCCCCAAGGGTCACTAATGTCAGTGTGCCCGATACTCAGGTGACCACAGAGTTCACCAATGTCTCTGTCACTGCGCCAAACACTCACGTGTCCCCAAGGGTCTCTAACCCCACTGTCACTAAGCCAGGAACTCACGTGTCCCCACGGATCACTAAAGTCCCGGCACCAGAAGCTCATATGACTTCAGAGGTCGATTATGCCATTGTCACTGCACCAGAAACTCACGTGTCCCCAATTGTCACTAGTTTCCCTGCGCCAGAAACTCAGGTGACTCCAGACTTCGTCAATGTCACTGTCACTGCACCAGAATCTCTGGTGTACCCAAGGGTCGCCAGCCCCACTGTCACTATTCCAGAAACCAATGTGACCACAAGGGTCGCTGATGTCACTGTCACTAAGCCAGAAACGCCCTTGTCCCCGGGGGTCGCTAATGTCACTGCCACTGAGCCAGAAACGTATAAAGTGAACTCAACTGTTCCCAATGTAAATGTTGATGCATCAGAAACCAAGTTGTCACCAAAGGTCACACATGACACTGTCACTGTACCAGGGACTCAAGTGACTGTTGTCACCGTCACTACACCGGTACCAGGAGTGAAAGGGACCCACGAACCAGTACCAGAAGACAGGCAGAATTGCTGGATGAACCTTGGTGAGTTTCTAATCGATATCAAACCTTATTCCACATAATACAATATTCTTAAATCATTTAACTCTCGGCTTTATTGTTATTTTGTGTAATGGGTCACTACGGGGCTCGAATCTCTCCATGGTAAATTCTCGCTGGGGTTAAAGGCAGTGGACACTATTGGTAATTACTCAAAATAATTATTAGCATAAAACCTTACTTGGTAATGAGTAATGGGGAGAGGTTGATAGTATCAAACATTGTGATAAACAGCTCCCTCTGAAGTGCCATGAGTTTTAGGAAGTAATTTTCCACGAATTTGATTTTGAGACCTCAGATTTAGAATTTGAGGTATCGAAATCAACCATCTAACTGCACACAAATTTGTGTAACAAGGGTGTTTTTTCTTTCATTATTATCTCACGACTTCGACCACCAATTGAGCTCAAACTTTCACAGGTTTGTTATTTTATGCACTCGTTTAGATACACCAAGTGAGAAGACTGGTCATTGGCAATTACCAATAGTGTCCACTGTCTTTAAGTACTGCTGTTTGTATGTTTGTTTTGACACAGGACTAATCATCGTGATAGTGGCTGGCATCGCAATATGCATACTCCTACATGCTACCATGTTGATACTATGTTTCGTTCACATAAGGTAGGCCAATACACAGCAATGTGAATACATAACGGCATAACACTGACACTTCCTCGAGGAATATATAATTCATCAAAATGCATAGACGTAGAAATAATAGGAAAACATTGTATACATAGAAAACTAAGCACATAGCTGTCATTGTACAAGCCAAGTCGAATGTTGAACTGCGTCCCAACCCGGATCATTGACTTGGACCTGAATCAAAACGGATCTTGATTAATTTTAATTGCGCAACAGAAATGTACAGTTGCTTCCCTAGTCTTGTGTCATTGTTTCCTAAATAGTAAAAACTACTTATTCATTTTAACCCAGAGCAATGCCCCGCCCCTGTCAATGATTACTGCAGCAAGTAGACCGTCGGGAAACGTGTATAACACTAAATGGTTTATACCCCACAGGGTAAATAAGAAGGCCAATGGCCGGTTTATAGTCGGTCGCGCGACGGAAATCTTGCGCGCAATCCTAAGACTGAGGCCTAAAAACCGTGTCTTTTTACATGATCGCGCGTCAAGATTTCCAACGCACGACCATCGCGCGACCGACTATAACTCGGCCTTAAGTATGACAACATTTTATATATCTGGATTCGACATCGATGTCTATTATCAAAATAAAATGAACAATATTTTTGTCTCACTCGAGCAAGAGCTATTCCAGCTGAAATCATTTTATAATGTTGATTTCAAGCTTTTTTTGCAAAGCTAATAACCTTTCCAGATAATGAAGAGACAGTTTGTATGTTTGAGAAAAACAATTTACAAATTACAACTTTTTATTTGTTTTGTTTTGTTAATTTATAGTGATGTTAACATGTGTTTACACTGTCTACCGCAGTATTTTTTGTGCACAAGTCCATGAAAGTGTTTTCTAATTGGATATTCCGAGTCAATGGGCCATGGGCCATGGGCTATGTCAAATAGGCAACATCGATCGGGCCTGTCGGGGGATAACTTAAAGAGTTGTTTCTCCTTTTTTTTGCAAACAAATGATCAAATTAACGAATGTGTTACCGGTTTACTGGCTGCACATCGGTAGTAGACCATCGTAAGGTTTTAACCTGCATCCACTTTATAATTTATCTATAGGCAGAGACGAGTGAAACGCTATACGTTTCTCACAATTGACAAACGAGCCAGAGCCTCCGGCCAAGAAAACGGCCACTGCCGTCTTGAAGGCAGTGGGGCCCCGAGTTCCGCTCCACGGTACTCGTCTGTTCTACGGGGTGACAGAGGACCAAGAATCGATGGAGAAAATAACAACAACGAAACGACACGCGACGTCATTATGATGCAGTGTTGCGATTCTCAATGGGTGGAAAATGAAACGTACGAATCTGTCGGTTTGGCGGGAGATTCTGTCCCCCATGTGACAAACTGTGCAGAAACTTCTTCTGATAGCGCCCTCTATTGAATCACCATTCTTCATCCCATGAATTCCCATGGGAGACCGAATCTGATGCGGACAGAGTTCCCTGGGGCACCGGACCTCCCTGAATGTGAGGGATCTTGAATCCGTCATTGAGTGAACTGAATAAGTAAATAATTTTTAGGGTGTTATGACCGAGCGGTTTAAGAGCATCAAATTCAAGTTCTGGTGGTTTAGTCATCGGAGTGTGGGTTCAAATCCCGGTCATGACACTTGCGTCCTTGGGCAAGATACTTTATTATAATTATGCGCTTCTCTTCACCCAATGTATAGACTTGACTCAAGTCCCAATCCCGTTCCAATCGCAGAAAACTACTGCTTCGTGATGCTTAGCGTTCCCCCGACCTGTTCAACATTTTGACGGCGGCGTGTATGCCTAGGCTAGGGACCTCTCGCACGAGAATGGGACTTGAATCAAGTCTACACCCCCAAGGGTAAACCCAAACTATAAGTGGGTACATGCAAGGGTAGCGGTTGATTTAGTGTATTATCAGACATTGACGTTTGGCAGACAGGCCTATACAGTTCTCACACAGGACTTGATTTCATAGATCTGCAAGCTTTATAAGCACACCACACTACTTGGCTTACCAGAGTTTAAAGGCAGTGGACACTATTGGTAATTACTCAAAATAATTATAATCGTAATGACAAATGGGGAGCTAGTGAGAAATGTCTCCCTCTGAAGTAACGTAGTTTTCGAGAAAGAAGAAATTTTCCACAAATTTCATTTTGAGACCTCAGATTTAGATTTTGAGGTCTCGAAATCAAGCATTTGAAAGCACACAACTTCGTGTGAAAAGGGTGTTTTTTTCTTTCATTATTATCTCGCAACTTCGACGACCAATTGAGCCCAAATGTTCAATTTTTTTATGCATATGTTGAGATACACCAAATGAGAAGACAGGTCTTTGACAATTACCAATAGCGTCCAGTTTCTTTAAAACATCATGTCACGTGTACCGATCCGTGTGTGGTGGCTCATTTCTGCTTTAGCAGAAGCATGCGTGAACAGCAATTTCTTTAGCATCGCTTTGAAATTCAACCCAGATAAAAACAAAAGAAGGTATTTTGAAACCCAGTTTTACCTTGCTATTTATATCACAGTTAACCCTTCATAAGAATTTTCCTTTAATCATTGCTATATTATTATAAATCTCGTTGTGTTATTTATACAGTATTCAGATTATTACATTGAAATATATTTAAGAGCAACTATAAATATAAATATTAATAGTAAACTTGCAGGTACAACCATGGGTAAAATCTCTCTTGAAGGAGTGGTGGCTCTGAAAAGAGCCGGTTTGGTCTCGACGTTTCGAACAGTATACTCTGCTCGTCTTCAGGAGAATATATATTCAAATATATTTGTAAAATAAGTTATGAAAATACTATACAAAAAAACTGTTTTGGGTGCGAAAGGTTAAGGGTTGCTGATCTGTATGTCGTACTGCGTTTTTAGATAGGCCTACCATCTGATGAACTTCTTTCATGACATCTGGTGTAATATTGCAAACGTTTAATCAGCATCATTGATTTGCATAGTTTATCGAGAAACCTTAAAGGCAGTGGGCACTATTGGTAATTACTCAAAATAATTGTTAGCATAAAAACCTTTCTTGATAGTATAAAACATTGTGAGAAACGGCTCCCTCTGAAGTAATGTAGTTTTCGAGAAAGAAGTAATTTTCCCGAATTTGATTTCGAGACCTCAGATTTAGAACTTGAGGTCTCGAAATCAACCATCTAAACGCACACCACTTCGGGTGACAAGGGTGTTTTTTTCTTTCATTATTATCTCGCAACTTCGACCACCGATTGAGCTCAAATTTTCACAGGTTTGTTATTTTGTGCATATGTTGAGATACACCAACTGTGAAGGCTAGTCTTTGACAATTACCAATAGTGTCCAGTGTCTTTCAGGCTATGTGTTAACGTAAAATAATGTACTTTTATGAGCTAATTTCTATAAAGAAAAACATGGCTGCGAGTGGAGCATCCGGGGAACCCCTTCTCACTGTGACCTGCCACGCCCTCTTTTCCTGCATTGCATTCATGTCCTATTCAAATCTTATCGGGAGACTTTCACAATTATTTTCTTTGAATGAATCAAAGACAGCCGCCCGTCAAACTATTGTAGAACTCATTCTAATGCATAGTTAGATTTTGTGGAATTACATCAAGAAGTATTTAATGCTAATTGTGTAAATCGATTATGCAGTGCAACCGTTTGTCGATTAAAAGAAGAAGAGCATTTAATGTGTACCAAAAGCTACAGTTACATGTAAATTCATATTCAGGAAAATAATGTTTTGTCTTTAAATATTGAAACATAACCGAACAATTGGAAATAATCAGAGGTATCTTAAAAATTGTTATTTGTTTGGTTGCATAGACCTATGTGAAAACACAGTCACAGTTAGTATTACTCGGGTGGAATTCGAACCCACGACCTTTGCCGTTCTAGAGCAGTGTATTACCAACTAGACTGGGAACCCCACAATATGTCTGTGATATTTTTTTCACAGGATTCGGGAAAGTACTGAGTATACAGGGCTAACACACATCGGTGTATTAGAGTGAAACCAATAATATCCAATAATTATCCCCGATGCAAATTTACATAGTATCATGAAGTGTTATGCCAAACAGTTGGCTAACTTATCCCCTGGTGTTTTCAGCTAGGAACCATTAGTTATATGACTTGCTTCGTACTTCCCAATCCATGTCACCTATGGCCTCTCCCTCGTTCCCCTGTATTGTCTTCCCACTCCTCCCCCCCCCCCTATTTTCCTTTCTCATCCCCCTTTTCTTTCCAAGTCATCCTTGGTTTATTTTCTGTTTTGATGATTATTTTAATTCCGGTGTGTTTTAAAGCTATTTATTGGTGCCATGTGATATTTTTTATTATATTGTTGCTGTTAATTTATACGGTTCATGTATGTTTTTCTGCTTTCGTGCTGGACATGATGAATGAAGAATTGAATTGGATTGAATTGGTTGTAAAGTACAAATAAAACCAAGAAAACAAAGCTTGGTATGGCATTATCATTGGGAAAAAAAACAAGAAAAAACAATTCCCTTCCTAACAGTGGACTATAATAATTGGTAATTACTCAAAATAATTATTGCTACAAAACCTTATTTGGTAACGAGTAATGGGGAGAGGTTGATGGTATAACACATTGTGAGAAACAGCTCCCTCTGAAGTGACCTAGTTTAAGAAAAAGAAGTAATTTTCCATGAATTTGATTTCGAGACCTCAAGTTTAGAACTTGAGGTCTCGAAATCAAGCATCTGAAAGCACACAACTTCGTGTGACAATGGTGTTTTTTTCTTTCATAGTTAACTCGCAACTCCGACGACCGATCGAGCTCAAATTTCACTGGTTTGTTATTTTATGCATATGTTGAGATACACCAAGTGAGAAGACTGGTCTTCGACAACTACCAATAGTGTCCACTGTCTTTAAACAATCATACCAATTATTGTGACCTGGGGAATGTTGACTTCCAACTTGATGCATTTTGGATGACATTGGGCCCTAAAAAACAATGTCCTATTTTGCAGAGAGGTGTAGGGACATTTTTCAAGATTGAAGCTCGGACGTTTGGAAAAATTACACTGGCGTATGGGTGTTTTGGCTTTGAGGGGGAATAAAGCCCAGTTCATACTTCCTGCGAATGCGAATGCAAAGCGAATTTGACGTAAATTTGACGTCACACCCTCCTTTCGCAGCGATTATTCGCAAGGGAGTAGAGAAGAGGGAAACTGCTGCGAATTGTTCGTTGTGAATTTGTGACGTCAAGATTCGCTTCGCAGTCGCATTCGCAGGAAGTATGAACCGGGCTTAACTCGATGGGCCCAGGGACTCCCCATATTAAATTGAGCAGAGGAATAAAGTCAATGAACATATGTCTCTTTACTGTAAAAAGCTGAGACTTCGAAGTATTTTTCGTGTATTTTTGTAATAATTGGCATTTTGCAGTTATGCTAAGGGAGTTTATTTATTGTGTGCACTCATAGGCTCATGAGAGCTTAAAGGAACGTTACAGAAATCGTGAAGATCACATAATATAAAACTTACACGGTCTATTGATGATGATAGTAGAAAACATCACTTTAAATATTGCTGTCTGAAATGTCATATTTGATGAGAAATAAATAATATAACTTCGCGTTTTGAGTTTTTCACTCAGTGAGCGCTTTATTCATTTTTTTTTTGCATCTATGTCATGCACAAATTGTAATCGGTTTTTCACTATTCTCTCGTGCCCCATATATGGTCGATCGATCTCGAACTTCTACAGGTTTTGTCCGTTCGTGTATACGGTGGATTAGATATTAAAGTGCTTACACTGCAACCTTTTTGCTAATAAAATTTCTCGAATTTGTATTTTATTTCTAACTATTAAGAGACTTATAAGAGATTTAAATCTCAACGTTTGGGTCAAATTTGACCTTAATTATTTAGGTCATATTTGACCCAAAGATTTAAATTTCAATCACTGTCAATACTTCCTGATTACATCAGCATTCTTGAGTACAACGGCCCTACCGGTCATACACTATTACAGTAAAAACTATAATGGTTGATTGTTCAATAATGTGACAGAAAACTATACAAGCTTATGACGCCCACATCAGAGCGCTCTTTTTTCTATTGGAATACGTTCGATATAGGATCGATTTGTCTAATGTCTGTGATTACCGATTATAATCGATGCGCACAGCTGGTGATGAAACAATATCCTTATCGGAATCTATTGTTAAAATCCCCCTTGTCACACGGCACACTGGTGATAAAGAATAGGCTAATGGAGTTGCGTAAAATAAACTGAGTTTTCCGTTGAAGCCTGATTCGAGCTCATTCTTTGATCGAAATCAACCCGATGTGTATGAACAGACAATAAACTGTGGAATTGTATGATTAAACTTCAATGGCCTTTGCCGCCAAAAACTTTGCTGAAATTGTGTGTTTTTGCGAGCTGTCTTGTGTGGTTTAGCCGGCGAACGTACATTTTGTAATAACAAATATTACGACAATCAACCACTGGATTCTACTACATGTTACATATTGTGTTGAAAATCCTTGGTAGAATTCGGCAGAACTTCGGGACCGCTCGTTCACGTTCGGGGGATACTCGGCCATGAAGTGGTCTCTAGTTGTGTCAACCGAGAACGAGCACCTCAGTGGTATCAGCGAAGGAGAACGCGTTCGGAGATCGGACGGTAAATCAACTCCCTATTATTGGGTCACCAAGGTATAGGCTCGTTACAAGGTCAAATGCGCCCACTGAACCGATGAGCATGACACCATCTACGTACCGAACTAGGGTGTGGCGGACGTTCTGGGCAACACGACAAAGTTCACCAACAAGAAGACGTCCCTCTCTGGCGGATAAGTGTGTCACTTTCTTAAGAAGGTCCAGCTTACTCGATCTTTTTCTTATCCTTGTCATCTGCTCATCAATTGCATCTACGCTGTTCATTTGGACGGTAAATACCTTGAAAACGTTCTCACGACTGTATACAAAAATATTTTAAACCATAAAATGTTGCATGTATTGGTTATGTGGGGGGGGGGTAAGAGTGGCTTATTATAATATAATAGTATAGTATAAATTACCTGCAATGAATTTTGGACTACGTTTGAAGTATGAGACCTACTCATTATCACCTTGTAATGGTTTACAAGGTTCTGTGGCGCAATATGCTGCCAAGTACACCAGGAACACCGGGGAGAACCCCCTTCTCTTTTTGATATGTGCGTGCACAACACACGGGACCATTGGCTTGACGTCCCATCCTTAGTAATAACGGACGCAGCAGTAACGGATAAGTGTCTTACTTACGGACACATGGCCGGGATTCGAACCCAAACTCAGCTGATCAGAAACATCACAGCTTGAGTCCGGCGCTCTTATTCGCTGCTACTCGGCCACGACACGCTTTATCTTTAATGCAAAATGACCTCACCAAGTACACACGGGCGTCTATGAGTGGTTGTTATGACTAAGAGCTGTTCAAGCTCAATAAAAGACTTTCTGTGGCGATAGGTGGCAGCAGACTTACCGGATAAAGCAATTGTTCTCAGAATTATGCGCATGTTCAGAACTACGAAAACAATGGAAAAGTCTCCGCTACACTTTTATTTTGCATTAGCGTACGAATGAGGGTGGAAAGTTTAATAATACGCCTAGTACATGTACAAGGAGAAGAATATACGACTTCCTTTACTTAATCTTGTTATCCTAATTCTATTATTTTGTTCTTCTCTGAAATGTCCAGACACGTTATTATCGAGCACATACACATACCTCTCGACAAGATCAGACGGCGATCACAAAGGTAAGCATAATGATAGTCAGGTAGCTGCATTGGAAATTATCCCTATGATAACCCAGTGAGTGATAGGTTCTCCCCGTGCCAATAATATTGTCAGTCCCTCAAAAACAAAACACCACAACTCTAGATCTTGATAAAGGTTTTAAAGGTATAATCAATGCACAGACATTTCAGATTTTTAATGTGTTACTAGTTACTGATGTATACTCATGTTAACCTGGGAGACGAGGTAGTAATCGTTGTTAGTAAGAGCTGTGGAAATTTGACCCTGTTTTGTTGGTAACTACTAACAGAAATGTCGAGTAACGGGTGACGTACTATAAGGAATCTCCCCGACCACAGCATTCACAAACAAAATAATACGGCCATCACAGAAATGTGAATGTCAAAAACTGCTCCTCAGAAGAGTTTTTGAGATTTTTCTACATTTTGATTTCAAATAGACGAAATAATTTCGCAGGATGCCTACTACAAAACCACTAATATCTTCAACCTGGAGGCTTTAGAATAATTAAACATTATTAGTCTTAATTCGGGTCATGGCCAAACTTTGGCCGTAATACCGCGCCTATTTTCGGCATTCCCATGACGATAATACAAAACAGAGCTAGACAATAATCGAAATGATAAGGGAATAATATAACAATACAGCCAGCAACACATGTCAGGGAGAAAAATGAAGAAATGAATAACGAGGATGAATATTGTTATTCCTTTGATATCCATGCCAAACAGATTTCGTCACTAACAGTGGTTCATCATCAACCGACTACCAACTCGAGCAGAGTCAAAACCTTGAAGCAAAACCTACAAAACCTAGAGGAGACTAGTGCCCTCCACTCGACCTACAGCCTCACAAATAGGGAGCTTCACGTTGGCGACACGGCACATTTTATCATCCAAGCGAAAGATGCCGAAGGGAGGAACCAAGTCACTGGTGGCGATTTCTGGTTTCCAGTTCTAACAGGTGACGTTGGTGCCTACCCGGTCAAGGGAGGGCGCACTGCTGGAAGGGTTGTGGATCACAAAAACGGAACTTATAGTGTGTTCTTTTACGCAGGGTGGGAAGGGATTGCCTACGTTCACATGACACTAGCTGCTACGAGCGAAGCCACAACATGGCTAAGAACAAAATACTGGCCATCGGAGAGGCTTGCGTTTTGGGACGGGGAGTTTTCTGGCGCGAGCACGCTGGACGGACAGAAAACTACAGAAATCACTTCGTGTTTTCTTTTGAGGAAAGTGACGTCACCGAACCTCTGCAGGATCGACTACAACCCGAAGGCCACTGGGTCGACGGCTCTTTACTGCAAGTTGCCAGAGAGATTGAAGTGCGTGGACTTCAAAACTGTCAAGATGAATGGTGACGTCACTGGTGTAATGAACAACTTATTTATTGGAAAGGACAAGCGTTTATTTCAGGGGTAAGTTTAGTAACAGTATAGACCTATATGAAAACATCAAACCAAACATAAACGTAAGCGCAAACCCCAGAGTTTGCAAAAAGCCCTTCTATAGCTCCGTGCAAGTCTCGCGAATTTTCGGGTAACTCCATAAAGTGACCGAACATTTTTTTACACGCGTTAAAGTGGTCCCAAAAAGTGTTTGAATGCGCGCGAGACATTACCGGGTTACGTTATCGAAGTCAATTTCACGTCAGGGTGTTTTGTATTAATTTATGGCTTTCCATACTTTTCCAAACTGGGCTGTGTCAGCCCATCCCATCCAAGCGCTTTTGATGAGGCGCTGTGACCGATGGACTACCGGTATACCCGGTTAATTGGAGGTTTTTTTTTTCTCTCACCAGTGACAACTACATGGCAACGCTTACAAGAGGTTCGAAAACAATAGACATCTCAAGTAAGTATTTTTTAAATATTATTAAATAATAATATGATAGACATGAGACTCGTAGTAAATTAGTCATAGATTGTTCTTTACACTGTAAACACGGCTGCAATAATCGGCGAGCTGCTTACGTTACAACACTGATGGCATTTACCGCGATTTGTTGATTTACATTTTTTGGCGCGAGCGTGATTTGGGGTCAGAAATGATGAAAACCTTGAGTGATTGTAACGTCAACAATTTACATTGTTTTAACCTTTATAGATATAAGATTTTAACCCACTGTTGCCCCTCAATTATACCCACAGACGCGAAAAATAATATAACCAAACATCAAGACTGCAGACCAAACGACGAGCCCCTTATGAACGATGGGTTCTGGCTCAACGACGAGTGGCACCACCTCCAATGTAATGTCCGCAGATGGGATGACGTACAGGCTGTCAAACGCTGCCTACGTCACAAGCACGTGTTCATATTGGGGGATTCAAACGTGAGATCCTGGTACAAGGTTCTCATGAAAAGAATCGGTTACACCGAATGGAGCACTTTGGACAAAGAGGAACATGCAAGGATAAGTATGGACTACAAGAACGAAGATTTAGAGATGAGCTTTCGAAGTCACCCTCGTCTCGTCACAGCCGTCAAAACAACCTTAAATGAAACTCTTTACGAAGTTGATTTCCTTGATAACATACCGAGCGATTCTTGTCAGAAGTTTATCATCGTCTTTTGTCCATGGGGTCACTTTACTCAGTGGTCTACAGAAAGCTACGTCGAGCGCACGCAACTCCTCAAAGAGGCGGTTTTACGGTTCCGGGAGCGATGCCCTGACGTCCCTATGGTCATTAAGGGTGCACACGCCAGGGACCACTTTATTCTCGCACAGAAAGTTTATGCAAATGATTATACTCTTTGGAACCTGGGTAGGATTCTGAAAGAGACATTTCGAGGTACTGGTCTGTATTATTATGATATATGGCAGATGGGCCTAGCGTATGGGAAACAGAATATGCACATGCCCTGGGAAGTCGTTGAGGAAGAAGTTAATTGGTTGCTGTCATATGCCTGTAAAAAAGATAATAAAGATTAACTAAAAATAAATAATATTAACTTTTTTTCTAGTGTACTTTTGAAAGTTGCATCATTTTTTTGTCTAAAGGACGTTTTTCTAGACAGGCCTTCTAGAGTCGCGCGCCGAACCAACTTATTGGAACATGAAAAGTTTGACGTCTTAAACAGTTAGGAGCGACTGGGATGCTGATTAAGTCGAAAAACTGTTGCCGTCGTTTGGAATGACTTTGGAGCGTCATGTTTCAAACGTCGATCTTGTCATGAGCCGAGCCAAACTAAACAACAACATAAAAGGAAAATTTTTGACTACTCGTTTTAATTTGACAAAACTGTTACACTCTTTAAATATATTGCTGGCAATTGCAATAGTCCATTGTTGTGTCTAATTTTGTTTTGTTATACAACTTTGTTTCGCCTAATCACTTTTAATAATCTTGAAAAAAGGGTTAGTTTAATTTAACTTTACCAAATTTCAATACCTGAAATAAAATTTTACAAATTAATTCTTGTTTTCTCTTAGCAATTCAAGTTACACATTGCACGTTTGGGAAGTAAATAAAATAAAAACAGTTTAAAAACTGGCGATATAGACAGATATTTTAATCACATGGTTACCGGTAAACCTTTCCTCAACTCTTAAAATTTCCACCTTACAAAGCTTCATATCTTGCAAAGAGAAAACTTCTTGGTAATAATGCATTTGTGACCATTACTGCCTTGTAGCCATGAAAGACAACAGCGGAACAAATCGGGGAAACTTGTACCTTAAAACCCCGCGATGCCACACCCCGTTAAACATTACACGACTGGCATTGGTTACTGCTGCAACTCATTTGTAAAGTTGATTTCATATTTTGTTCAAAGCTAATATATAAACCTTTTCTAGAGGCTGTACAGATAGTAAACAAAAAAATATATCTATATAACAAATATTAACTTTTAATTTTGTTGTTAATTATTATGTTTGTTTGTTGGGGTGTTTGCTATGTCTGTTTGTTTATTTAGTTATTCCATTTCTATTTTTGTATAGTGAGGGATTATTCGTACTTTCTTTATCTGGTGGATCATAACTGGATGATTTTGATTCATATTGCTGTCCCACTCCCTGATTCTCCTGAAGCATCTACCTCATCAGCCTCTTGGGACGGCGCTCTTACCTTAGATGTGTTTTGACTCGGGGCATCTGGAAGGTCCTTAAGATGCTGTATCAACCATTCATACTGGAAACCAAGACATATTGTGATACTTAATTAGAGAGCAATACATTTAACAGGTGTGTATTAATATATAGCAAATAACACTTGTTGTGATCTTAAGACAATTACATAGCAAATAAATTTGTTGTGGCCTATTAACAAAACAAATAAATAGCAAATAATACCAAAAGTGGTATGTTCAGTGTCAGTCCGAAAAATTTTGAACAATTTGGGGGGTCGCTTACTTTAGGTAACATCCATTTTTCATAATATACTTATTGTTACTCTTAAAAACTTGGGAATGAATGTAATTTGTTTTTATTACAGTTGCCTCTTTTGATATGGCCCTAAGGTCAGATTCAAACCAGGGTCTCATGAGGTGTAGAAGGCTCATACATGTATCTACCCTGATCCAGGCCTGAAAACTCCACAGAAAAAGGGCAATGCCATTTTCATTTTGAATAGAAGGGCACTTCCATTGGAAAATCTTAAAGTCTGTGGGGAAAGGAGGCACCGAGGCCAAGACCAGGGCAATGGAAAGCATGTTAATTCAAAACCCAAGATGAAGAGCTTACCGTAGCGAACCATGGGGAGTTGTTCCTGTACATCTGCCTCCCCATGAACTTCATCTCACTGACTGGGTATAGTATGTGGAGGTGTAGGTGATCTACAGTGTTGAATGGGGGCCAGTGGAACCCTGATCTGAAAAGAAGAATGTCAAAGTCAAGTAGTTTTAGTCTTCAAGAAAGACTCTGCGAGGGTCGAAACATCAGGCTGTTAACCATTTTTTGCATTTTATATCAAAGGTACTTTTGGTTGGTAAGTTGTTCACAGCCATGCCAGCTTATTCCATTTTCCCTTTTCAAGTAATTTTAATGGGGATAATACATCAAACCAATGTTTGTATGAGTGAGATTGGCTGTTGCCAGCTTGGTGTTGATTTCCCCCTGTGAGAGTTTGCCGAGTTCCCTCGATGGAAAGATCATCAAAACAATCTCAACAGGTTTCGAACCCATGACTCTGCTGATTGGAAACACCAGAGCTTTAGTCAAGATCGGGGCTCGAACCCACACTCTGCTGATCAGAAACACCAGAGTTTGAGTCAAGACCGGGGCTCGAACCCACACTCTGCTGATCAGAAACACCAGAGTTTTAGTCAAGATCGGGGCTCGAACCCACACTCTGCTGATCAGAAACACCAGAGTTTGAGACAAGACCAGGGCTCGAACCCACACTCTGCTGATCAGAAACACCAGAGTTTGAGTCAAGACCCGGGCTCGAACCCACACTCTGCTGATCAGAAACACCAGAGTTTGAGTCAAGACCGGGGCTTAAACCCACACTCTGTTGATCAAAAACACCAGAGTTTGAGTCACGACCAGGACTCGAACCCACACTCTGTTGACCAGAAACACAAGAGTTTGAGTCCAGACCGGGACTCAAACCCACACTCTGCTGATCAGAAACACCAGAGCTTGAGTTCGATGCTCTTATTCTCTCATCAGCAATGACACCACTTCATGATTGACAACAAATTTTCACTGTACCGCCAACCATTTTTTGTTGTGAACCTTAATTACCTTGCATCGTCAATACTTCCTCCTTTCTGTTCTAAGACTCCTTGCCCCACTGCATGAAGATATTCCACTGAAATAAAACAACAATGACATCACCCAAAAAAATTAGATCATCCGCTAGGATTATCAATTTTAAACAATAATGCAGTTCATTTGTTTTCATTGCCTAGGGAAACAAAAACCTCTGATGGATTTGAAAAGATTTTGGGTTGAACAAAGAGAAATTGACTAGAAAGGGAAGTGAAGCAATGACCTCCGGATTAACATACCGGCAACTGGGCTATCCCTATCTAGCCCTATGTTCAGTCTAGGAATGAGAATGTTTCTGTCGAGTTCCCTAAGGTTCATGCAAAAAAACTGGGCCAGAGGAGTCAAGTTCGTAAGACACTGCTATTTTCAAGCTGAGCTTCCAGTCAGCGAGCTTGTGCTTTGGGAGCCCAAACAAGGTCGAGTCCAAAGAGGTCAAGTTCACCTCAAGACAACAAATCCAAGCTACACTACCAAGAGATGGATTGCACTTGACTCTATTGACCACCATCTTTGATGTCGGAACAAAAATAGAAAAGTGTAGGCCTACGCGCTACGCATAACTCTTAACCCATGAGAACCTTTCATGTTTGCACGTTTCCTCAATGGGTGTGTTCGCTTAGCTTACCTGGGTCGACCCCACTGTGCTCACTCGGGTATGCCCCTGACAATTGAGCTAATCGAACGATCACTCACCCTCTCGTGGTGACCTCATGCAAACCTGGGGCCAGCCCCAAGTGGCACACTACACAAGCAGGGCACTTGGGGCTGTACCGGGTGAGCCCCTGGAATGACGTCAAAGCTGTTCGAACGTACCGGGGGCAGACAGGGGTCGACCCAGGGAAGCTAATCAAACGCACCCTATGATGGCAGCCAATGCAAGGGAGATTTAATTGATTGATAGTTACCCATGGGGAGGTCTTCTTTTTTCAATGTCTTTGCGTTACCATGGTGACTATTTGGAATGATGAGAAGATGTTCCTTTGCCGCTGGTTTATGATCGTAGAAAACGGTCACTTCACTATTCTAGAAGGGTTTGAAAAATGGTGATAGAATATAGTATTGTTAATTTTGGTTTTTACCCATACATCTATTATTAGTATTGTTATACATTTCTCAATCTGTTTTTAAAATTTAGTAGGCCTCAAGGTCATAAGTGAACTTAAAGGCAGTGGACACTATTGGTAATTGTCAAAGACTAGCCTTCACAGTTGGTGTATATCTCAACATTATGCATAAAATAACAAACCTGTGAAAATTTGAGCTCAATCGGTCATCGAAGTTGCGATATAATAATGAAAGAAAAATTACCCTTGTCACACGAAGTTGTGTGCGTTTAGATGGTTGATTTCGAGACCTCAAGTTCAAGTTCTAAATGAGAGGTCTCGAAATCAAATTTGTGGAAAATTACTTCTTTCTCGAAAACTATGGCACTTCAGAGGGAGCCGTTTCTCACAATGTTTTATACCATCAACCTCTCCCCATTACTTGTTACCAAGTAAGGTTTTATGCCAATAATTATTTTGAGTAATTACCAATAGTGTCCACTGCCTTTAATCACTGAAGCTACATTTAGCAAGCCTGAGGAATCTGTGAGCAAGGGTGCTTGCTAAATGTGTGAACAAAACACATGGATCTGGATTTACCCTACTTCTAGAAACTATAAGGCTCACGAGGGAGCCTTAAATACCGTAGTTTCTAGAAGTAGGTTAACCCCAGACCCAGTAACTGGGGTGTCGTTCTCCTTTAAAAAAACGTTTGACATCTTCAGTTGTACACTAGCTAGTACAACCAAAGATGTCAACCAAAATTTGTTAAAGGAGCATAAATACACACAGCGCCCCAGTTAGGCCTACTTGGGTCTAGGTAGGGAAGCCTTTACTCATAAACTAGATTAAGAACTAATAAGGTTCATTCTGCTATCGATGGTGAAGACGATAGCGCTAGCCTAGCGGAAACGAACCTCAGACAGTTGTAGAAGTTCATGGAGTAGGGAAGATTTACTATAAGTTATGCCCTACTCTTCCATAATATTCTGGGTTCTTTTACATGCACTACTACTACTCCTAGTCCTAGAACTATTTCGGTTTCGTCCGGCTATCGTCTCCCGTAACACGATAGCCGGACGAAACCGAAATATTCTAGGAGTACACTACTACTCCCAACCCTTTGAACACAAGGGATCTACAGACACAGCTTATAATATTAATCATGTCTACTACATGTTATTGTTAATGTCAAACTGAATATTGACAAAGCAATGGTAAAGTATCTTGCTCAATCTGGTCCTTGCTCTGTGCTCAATCAAATGACAGGACCAGGAATCAGGATTCAAACCCCCACTCTGGCTGATGACAAACAGTACACCAGAGCTGGAGAATTGGTGGTGCTCTTACTTAATAAATCCCTCATCCACAAACTGAATCTATATTAATTGTATGCAATGCAGCTGGCAAATGCAAAGACAATACGAGTTGAAATAAAAAAGATTATTAATTAAACTTCACAATAGTTTTTGTTACCTTGAAAAGTATTGTGGTCGGTATCTCCCCCTTCGATAGTTTACAGAAAATGCAGTCTTTCTTCGTGACTGGATCTTTACCTTTAGTTATAGTTTCTGACTCAAATTTCTTAGCTAAGTCGTCCATTGTTCAACCTTCTATAAACTCGGGGAACGTTCCACACACACCATCAGCCGACACACAGGATAGGAAGTAATTGTTGTGTTATTTTGAGCCAAACACTGCTGGCTAGCTGCCGGCTGTATGGATGTAGCATGCACCGAATTTTAAGTGTCAGTCAAGTAACCGTCATTCAGTGTCAGTACGGTCACCTGATGTCATGTACTGTGCACCATAGCTCTATGTATGACTGAAAAGGGTCATTTCCTGTGTGATGTGTGATGGACCCATTTTTATTTGCTCAAGGGCCGGGTCCAATCAAATAAAGCACAAAAACTTGCTTAAGCAAATAATGTATCTGCTTAGCAAATCTCATTCTTTGCTAAGCAAGAATTGCAAGAGTAGGGTACCAGTAACAGTGTGTATGCGTATGGTATTTTTCGATGCATATTCTGCCAAGCAATAATTTATTGTTGTGCTTAGCAAAATGTTTTGTTTTTTGTTTTTCCGTGTATGGTTTCGTTTTGCTTTGTGTTATGTTGTTTGTTAATTATTATGTACTCTACAATTTGTATATCTAATGTTCTTTTATCTTGGCTTCTCATGACTGGCACCCCGAACAAAGATACTGACAAAGAGACCGCCAATCAGTTGGTACGGGACGTCCCGAGGTCGTTGGTTCGAATCCCACTCTAGCAAATTTTTCTTTGTTCAACCCCAAAAATTAGTTTAAATATTTTAATTGAATTCGAGACCTCAGCTGAGGAGCTTGGTCTCGAATTCAAGCATCTGGCTGAAAGCACAGATTGTGCGACAAAGGTGGGTTTTTTCTTCAATTATTCTCTTGCAACTTCGCCACCAATTGAGTGCAAATTTTCACAGGTTTGTAATTTTAAAGATGATCTGTCAGATTTTTGGCCGATTCGACCCGAAAATTTTGATTTAAAATTCAATAGGTATTTTGCTGGGGGTCGAGAAAGTTACAAGCTTTCATTTGAGCCATTGCTCGAAAAAGTCCGCCAATTATTAGTAGCAGTGAAATAAAGTGCTCAAAATTAGTTGTTGTCGGGATCCCGACATTATATCACGTGACCTATTCTTGTGTGTTTTATAAGAAACGTTTTAAATTTTTGTCATGGTTCCTGACCATTAAAAGTAAAAGTTAAACTTTTTTTCGTTTGAGCGGGTGATACTCTTTGAAATACCATTCACTCAAAAAAATCAATTTTTTACATGTTTGGGGCCAAACATCTGACATAGCATCTTTAAAGAAGTTGAGAGATACACCAAGTGAGAATACTGGTCTTCGTTTCCAGTGCCTTTATGATACTGCTCTTGTACATTTCCCGAGAGACGGACGGGACTTGGCCCGATAGGGAAAAAAATAACAATTTGGAGGAAAAGTAGTATAAAAAGTAATCAATACAAAACTATGTAGTCATTCCACTCTCAAATTCCAACAGATCAATCATGCCAGAACATTTTTCCCAAAACATAATTTTTTTTGTGCAATTATGCTCATCTCATCTAAGCAAAACGGGCAACTATCATTCAGAATCTTTCTCTGTAGAGGGTTAGAAAACTTTGATCTGAGAATAGGGCGCACCCAACGGTTGGAAATGACCAGTTTGGAGTGCTGTCTGGAGACGGGTACATTGGAAAAACAGGGTGGGGACGAGCGATCAGCGCACGTCATAATAAATTAACATAACTTTGAAAATGAAATGATGGAAACGGGTTTCACGCGAATTATCATTGTTTTGTTTTTAGACCTACATTTGTGTAATGAATACAAAATATTGCATTCATAATTCAGTCGTCAAATGACAAAGACAACACCTCAAAATACATCTATATCCGATGCATCCTCCTACATAATCCTCATAACCCAACATGACAAAATAATATTAAAGGCGGTGAATGTTTCATGTCGGTTGGGGGTCTAACTTCGTAACTATATCTGTTTCTTGCATCGGCGATAAAGAGTTATTTGGTTTTTACCCGTATACAGATGTGTATTAAATACTCGGTAGTTACCCGATTTCCACAGGCAAATCACTCGGGTGTGTGTGGAATTCGAACACAGGACCTTTTGCATAGAGCCTCTTGCTAGAGCAGATGTCTAAATAAAGCACTTTTTCTGCTATTTTTGTGTTTCATTTACTATCTTCTCTTTTCACTTTTCAGATTAATGGACAATGATCATGGAATTTCTCCCATTGAAATCAATATAATCCAAACCAAGACTGGAAGGGGGAAATGGCCTGGTTCCTTAATCTACAAGGAATATTAGCACCCATTACTGCTATTTGATACAGAGAACATGACCAAGACGGTGACAGCGTGATTAAGGTCTATATAATGCTTGGTCACCATGGTTCAGTGGTTACACTCCAGGACTTGCAATTACAATGTTGTGGGTTCGAATCCTACCAAGCTAAGCATTGATTTCACAACGGCTAGGGATAGATGAAGTCTAGTTAATCAACAATTTCTTGATTTGTGCATAAAGCCCGGTTCATACTTCCTGCGAATGCGAGGCGAATTTAACGTCACAACCTCCTTTCGCACCAATATTCGCAAGTGAGTTGAGCAGAGTTGAACTGCTGCGAATTATTCGTTGCGACTTTGTGATGTCAACATTCGTATCGCATTCGCATCCCCAGAAGTATGAACCGAGCTTCACAGTCATGTTAAACCATTGTTTGTATGGGAGAGACTGGCTGTTGCCAGCTTGGGTCCCTTTGGGGGGGGGGGGGGGGGGGGGTTGTCGAGTTCCCTTCATTGAACAATAATCTAAACAAACAAACAAACAAACAAACAAAAAACAAACAAACAAACTATCATACTAACAAACACACACACCCTTTCAAGTTATTTTAAACGCTTTATTAACAACCAAGCACATGTCTGGCAAGTACAATATTTATAAATGAATTCTGTAAACTTAAGGTGGGAAACTCTGCAGCCATTGGTACTGTTTATATTATTTACTTTAATCAGACAATATAACATGCTTTCACTTGCAGGATTGAACAAAGGTAGTTAATATCCAAAACAACTGTTTTGTTAACTTGTTGGGTATCTGTTGGATTAATTTTGCATGAAACTAAAATTATCACCCCATTGTGGTAGTTGCTCATACAATCCTTTTAGCAAGTGGATTTTCTCTCATAGAAAATGGCAGGTTTGGAAATGCTGTTTAAATTGGCCCAAAGAAAACCTTCCAGAAATGTGCTGTATTTGGTAATCATTTAAAGAGGGATTGCCTCTGTGTTTAAATATAGCAGCTTTTTGTACAAAACAAAATAAATATGTGGTTAAATAAATGTACTAAATAAATAATGCCAAATGGAATGTTGATAAATTAAAGGTGGCAACAATATAAAATGTAACAAAAAATTCAAATATTTCAAGTGGTGCATTTTGGTTCATCGCTAGCAAAACAAAGAAAGCAGCCTCTGACAATGTATACTACGAACTTCACACCAAACACAGTGGGTGCGTTCGTTAAGCTTCCCTGGGTCGACCCCGGTATGTGGCGGTGTTTTTTTTCCAGGACGAACGTGGGTAATTATCTGCACACGTTCGTCCTGGAAAAAGAAAATGCCACACATCAGGGTCAACCCAGGGAAGCTAAACGAACGCACCCTATGGAAATGAAACAACACAAAAATAACTACAAAAGGCTTGTACAAATTATAACAGATTGTGTTGATATATGGCAGAACAAGATTCAAAAGTTTCTTAGATTGCTACTTAATAAACATCACTTGGGGAGAAATACTTAATACAATTCTGCCCCTTTTAAGGTTTTAAACTGCAAACAAATCATAAATAAATAAATGAATAGATGTAAACTTCAACAAAAATACATGAAGACAAATAATAAGAAACACCACTTTGCTCTTCTTTTTTTGGCTTCAGCTTTCTCTGAATAAATAATAATAAATGAACACAAAATTAAGTTTTCAAACGTTCATGTTCTAACTTTTCTATCTGACATTTTTTGGGTCCGGCAGAGTGTACATCTGCATATAATTTGGTTGTAGTTTTATGGTCTTTGTTCAAGAATGGAATAATTACTTGACCTACTATCTATAGACCCATTGCATGCGCGTCCCCTGTCCGCCAATTTGCGCGTCGAAAACATGCACAAAAGGATGGCACACGTGTTTACACGCACATTAGCGTGTAAACACGAGTACCATACTTTTGTGCACATTTTAAACCCACAAAATGGAGGACAGGAGACGCCCGTGTATGTAGGCTGCGCGTTGTGCAATGGGCCCATGCCCAGTGTTGTTTCTTCAAGATTTTAATTGATAGTGTATTTTAACACAGTGCTAGGTCAGACAAATGCTTGACTAATGCAGGGTCTTTGTACTTTTTCCTAACACAAAACACAATGTCCACAGATTTACATTAAACTTACACAGTTTGAAGATATTGATAGTAGAAAGCTTCCCTTGAAATATTCCTTACTGAGGTGCTGTAGTTTTTGAGAAATGAGTAAAACAAATAATTTTTGTCTCAGTTCTAGCATGTAAAAACGTATAAACCAGTTGTGCTGAAATAATAAGTCTTCTTTTGTTTTACTCATTTCTCTAAAACAACAGCACCTCAGTAAGCAATATTTAAATGGAAGCTTTCCACTATCATAATCTTCAAACCCTGTAAGTTTAATATAAATCGTGGACATTTAGAAAAAGTGCCCAGATCCTTTCAAAATACAGTTTTGTTTCTTTCTATTTGAACATATTCATGTAACATACTAACAAAATCATTCATTTGTACAAAATTTGGAAGAACGTGGAAATAAATACTTACAATTTAAATATAAAAGAAATTCTTCAAACAATAAGGCAATAATTTAACAACCAAATTTGACTTTACAAGACACTGCTATGCGAGTTACACACTACACAATTTGTTGGATGTGCACCTGGCAAAAACAAGAAAATAAATTGTTCTAGATATGGGATCTGAAGTAGACCAACATTTAAACACCAGCATGCAAAAATATCCAGATCGGCTCTCGTAAAGTACACTGTGAAAAACCATCATGGCAGCACAGACTGAAACAATGGATGTCAACAGCTTAATTAATATTCATAAGTCATTTTTAGTACGTATACATTTATATTTTTGTATCAAAATAATTAACATTTATGCGAATCATTTGTTTTTCTTTAATAATATTTTTTTTTAGGCAAACACACCTACAATAGAACACACTTCACAGTACTTATACTCTACTCTTTCTACTGGGTAATATTATAGTAACTAACTAGTGGTCAAGGATGGTCAAGGATTGCCACTCAGAGGGGTCAAGAATTGCCACTCCAAGGGCTCGACTAATGATGGACAGAAGTTGACTTCCTACATGTAACAGTGATGCATGGCAGTTTTGACTTATGATCAGATAAAGATGAGACACCAATACATTCAAGATTAGGGAACAGAACCATAGGTTACACAGCTATGTTCCAACACCCCTATGTTCCAACACCCTTGTGTATTTTCCTATTCATTGACCTCACCCAGGGTCGAGAGTCACTGCTGACAAAAAAAAGTCTGAAACTTAGCTCCAGATCTGAGGAGGTACATTGAAATGATGGCAATTCCACATTTTTGTTAATCTCTCAGAGTTACAAAGGAGCTTTTGTGATAGAGAAGTAGATAATTCAGAGAAAAGTATAGCTTGTTTTTTTTTTCCCCCAGAGTTTTGAAACTCTCAATTCAGACAAAAGTCTGAAGTATCACATCCCTGCTACTGCATAATGCTAACCCTTAAACTAGCTTGTAAGTTACAAGGGAGGTTTCGGAATACAGGGGTGCCGGAATAAAGAGCGGTCACCGAGCCGCCAGGTGCCCAAGGACAGGAGATGATTTGACTTCCTGATGATGGAATAATGTATAGACTCCTGTGCTTGTATGACTGCAGTTTATTAAAGATAATGATAATGTATATAATCAGCGAGACTTATTTGTGGATTATACAATTTCACACACTAACATAGTCACAGGATAGCTCCATTCATAATAAATCCCATTACATCTCCCACGTCCAGGACAGCAGTAGTGTGACGACACATTCAGGTTTTTAAACATTACATTTTTTCAATATTAGCAAAACTTGCTGTGGGTATATGCTCAGAATATAGAGCTTGTTGATGCTATGGGTTTTTACTGTAAACACTACCATTGATATTCAACACTACTAATAAACAACCTACTGTGATATACTTCAATACTAAAGTGCATTTTTACATTGTTTGTGACTATATTTTGTGAATGCAGGTGATGCGGACAATTACCATACAATAGAAACTTCCCATACTCAAGCAATAGTATAGGTTTTTAAGGTTTTATCATATACATGAGTGAAGCTTACATTTACAATATCATATAATGCCAAGTCAACCTGCAGTTGCGAGATTTTTTGTTTGTAATTAGTGGCCCTAGTCTTAAAGTCTTGCAAAAGCATGCAGCCCGAGCATGTTGTGCTATGAGATGCAAAACATTTCACACAAAAATAGTACAAGTACAATTCACTTGATCGCCAAGAAATGAAAGCCATTGCATTTCAAGTCAATTCGTGCTCCGTGGACGAACCCATACAAGTGTTTTAAAACTCAACCATAACCAGCGCTCCCGTTTATTTATCATGCTCCTGTTTATGCCCAGGCATCAGCTTTTAAAGCATAAATTATGGCTAAGCACAAAGCTGACGATGGTGCAGCAGTTTCTTAAAAATCCTGCTACAATTTCACTTCCAAAGTTGCTTCAAGCAAGCAGAAACCGTTGTAGCACCACAACACTGGAAGCCTGGAGGCCGTATGTTTCATGTTCTGACCCACAAAAAAAGCTACACCCTTTCAAACAAATCCCTTCCTGCAGACGTCTTGTTTTTTCTTCCTTCAATCATACTCCCCCCCCCTACAAAAAAATTCAGAAGGTTATTCAAATAATGCCATATGCCACACCCTGTACAGTGCATCCCTAAGATGTTGTATCGATTCAGGGACATGTGCAATTTCAGTATACCTTCCCATAAAAAAAAAATATGTCAATTAAAAAATCACCTTGAATTGCTGATTAAAGGTACTTTTTGTAGGACACAACACACAATGTCCACAGATCTACATCAAACTCACACAGTTTGAAAATAATGACGGTAGAAAAAGCTTCCCTTAAAATATTACTTGCTGAGGTGTTGTAGTTTTTGAGAAAATGAGTAAACCAAGTCACTAAAATTATTTCAGCATGCAAAACGTATTTTAGTAATATTATTTTACTTGTTTCTCAAAAACTACAGCACCTCAGCAATTAATATTTTATGGTAAGCTTTCTACTATCATTACCTTCAAGCGGTGTAATTCGGTGGACATTATGTACCCCAATCCTTTAATGAAGCACCTTAAACGTGGCTTGAACACCGAGTACAAAACAGCAAACCAACCGCGCTACATAATATGGCACAATTAAATATTCAGTTTCCAAAATACCATCAACACTGATTGCCCCTGTACATTAATAAGGCACGCCAAAAAATAATGTGAGTTCTTTTAATAAGCAGGCCTGTCACGGCCAGTTTGCAAATAGACCAAGACAAGCGATTGGGCATAGTTCGAAAAAACAAATCTTCACGCATTTATCTCGCGCTATGAAAG
Source organism: Asterias rubens (assembly GCF_902459465.1). Classification (NCBI taxonomy): domain Eukaryota; kingdom Metazoa; phylum Echinodermata; class Asteroidea; order Forcipulatida; family Asteriidae; genus Asterias; species Asterias rubens. The sequence continues at coordinate 10,723,704 of NC_047082.1, forward strand.
TCATACAGCCATCGAACCAAATTCAGATTTCGGGGGAAGTTTTTCCAGTTCCACATTACAAACAATCTGACATGTATACATATACGTGTTTGCAAACTAACAAAATGTTTTTCGCTGATATTTTTTTGTGTGTTTTAATTTTTGTTTTCCTCGCGCAGGTGATAATAGAATATCTGGAGGGAGAGGGCATGAAAGGCAGGTTTAATGTGAAGTGCTGGCTAGATAGAACTACTGTGCTCTGGTAGGGTCGGCTGTACACATGGTGTCTGCTTCACCACTCTCTTTTATTTTTGCTGCATTTGCGCGGACCTTCGACAGTTGTTCTTCCTGTAAAAGAAAGAGCAGAGAAAGAGCAGATTATGTTTCTGTCAGCTCAAAATATCAAAGACAATTGGTCAGATCACACTACACTATTTGTAAAAGGAGGAAGAATTTTTTTTTTATTTTGTCACATCAGTCAATGAAATTGGAATGTCCCTTTTGTCTCCTTTGAACACAAACAAGTAAACAGCCTTCTTCAATATAATTCAGAGACATTTTCAGAGGCATACAGATTAATATCAAATTTAAGTAAACATGGAATACTTATTAGGGCAGGAGGCACACCCCGATAAGCAGACCTGTGCTTGTGTTTGAGAAGACAACAACAAAAACCCAGACAAACTGACAAAACAGAAAAGGGGACACGAAGCAAAAACACAAATACAAATTATCAGACAATTCTTGATTTATGAATAATAATAATAATAATAAAACAAAATAAAACAGTATTTATATAGCGCAATATGAATTGGCATTCCTCAAAGCGCTTAACAGCAAAATGAAAAGCATTACAAGAAAACAAAACTTATAGGCCTAAATTCCCCAATTAAATCCCAAAACAAATAATTATAAAATTAGGCCAGACCAGCTGTTACCCACACGTATATTAAATGAAACCATTAAAAATACTACAAACAACTAAAGGATCTGAAAAATGCAAACATTTTCTTCTCATATTATTTTCAAATACATTATTTTCCCTCATTATATGTTATTTTTAATACACACTTCACAATCCGATCATTTGAAGACAAAACTTATCAAGAATGTAAACAATAACGACAGCAGAAAGAAAAAACCTTTAAAAATCCCACGATGCATTTGATGAGAGGCACCCCGAGACATAAATTACATTTTTTGTGTTTGTTCCGTCTTTAAAAAACCTTGTCTGGCAAGTGACTAAATGCGAGACAGTGGTACATTGAATATGCAGGATTGGCTGCCTAGAGACACGCTCAGTGTGGAGGATGACTCATTGAAAATGGCATCACAGCGCACCCCCCCCCTTATTTCTTTCACTGAACAATCTGTCTGCATGTGTCTTAACCTTTCGACTCTGACTGAATGCTTGACACATTGAATCATATTATTTGCATCTTGCTCGCATACACATGCTACTATGTCGCAGCAAATCCAGCAAGATGCTAACACCTTAATATTAAAGTTTTTTTTGCACCCCCCACCCCAGTGGTCTTATTTTCTGAAATGTAGCTATTACACATCCAGATGCACAATTTTCCCAAGTTATAATGCAGTTCAATGCAATTTTTTTGTAATTAGTAGCCACTTTCCAAAGATGCCATTTTCAATGGATTAAATAATCCTCGATTAGAGTTTGTTTTTGAAAGATCATTTGAAAGTTTCTGTAATACATTTTTTGTGTTGCCTAAAATGTAACACAACACATGGGGAAATTGACTAGGGAGAAGTGACTTGGAAGAATCGGGTCAACGAATAGACTCACCAACTCGATCTTCTTCTGCTCCCTCAACTTTTGCTGGGCCTCTCTCTGTTCTTTAAGCTTCTGCTCTTTCTCTCTTATCTTCTCCGACGTCGACTGCTTGAAGGTGTTGTTATACTCCTCCTGCTTAGCCTTGGCGGCCTGGATGAGACTGTGTTGCTTGGCGAGGTTCTCTTTCAGCTCTTTCTCCGTTTGCTGACGGTTAGGGAGGAAGGACGGATGAAAATAAATTTGAAACTGTTTGACCTGCACATTATTTGTGCGTGTTGGGGAGCGGGGGTGTACACTGGACGGTAAGACAAATGGGCCTAATTTCATGGCTCTGCTTACCGCAGGCCCAGAATCGGCACTTACGCAAGCAGGGAATTCTGTGCTTACGGCAAGCGTACAATTGTAGTTCACAAGTTAGCTGGGAATTTTGGCTTCTGCGGGTGCGTGCTCCACGTTAATAGGCTAGCGCAGAAGTTCAGCACTTGTACGTAAGTGGGGAATCGTGATCGTTAGCGCAGAATTTGGAGGTACGCAGAGCCACAAAAATTGGACCAACGAGTCTTCTGATCCCAACTTCACAAAAATTTGCTCAGCATGAAATGTCTTCCTTGATAAAAACAAGATTACCAACCAAATTTCCATTTGTTGTATATTGCTTGATACTGGTATTCAGCTGTTGTTTGCTTATCCTGGTAATCCTGTTTTTATTAAGGAAGAAATTACATGCTTAGCAAATTTGTGTTCTTACAGGCTTTATGAAATTGGGCCCCGTTCTCAGGAAACAATAGACACATAACAATGTACAATGTACCTTTCTCCTCTCCTCCGCCTTCTCCTGTTTCAGCTTGAGCTCCTCCAAGGAGATCTGTTTTGGAGGCGACTGGATCGGACTCCTGATCGCATCCTTGGACGGCTCTTTGAAGACCAATTCAAACGCCATCCCAGACGATTTCTTGATTTCTGCAACGAGTGAAATTTTATAATTAATATATTGATAAGACACTGCTCTAGAATTGCAAGGGTTGTGGGTTCAAATGCCACCCGAGTAACATGCCTGTGATATTTTTTCACAGGACTCGGGGAAAGTACCGAGTATACAGTGCTAACACACATCGGTGTATGGGTAAAAACCAAAATTAATATATTGGTTGTCAAAATTAGTCATTTGTCAACCCAGGTAATTTAAAAAAAATTGGCATTTATCTTTTCTTTATTACTGTTTGGTTCAAAAGGTTGCGAACGTACAATGTAGAAACACCAAGAGTTGTACAAGAGAAAAAAAAACTGAGAAAAGGGGTTTAAAGTCGAGTTGTTTATTGAAAGGCATTAAATTATTTTCACCCTTTTATGTTACTTATCAGGAAGGAAGTTGCCAAAATTATAAAATAAGATTATAAATTGATAACAATATTTTGTTTTCATCCATGTTGACCTGTTTTAGCTTGTTTCTCCATTTAACTAATGATATTTTCAACAAACATCTCATTTAGCTCGACTATACACCTATCATGTACAATTGGTGTACACTGTGTACAGTGTATGTACATCTATAGCCAGTTCTAAAGAAATTATGAAGCATGCTAACCATGCGTGTGACTAAGGTGTGACACTATTGTGACAGTCTTCAATACTTCAATAGTGGTTGCCTGTGACTAAGGTGTGACAGCTTTCAATGCCACAAAATGTAGTTCTAATTAAAGGCAATGTTCAATTCAAACAAGCTACAAAGAATCGAATAACATTAATTTTCTCCTAAAGTCTTCCAATGTTCCAACCATGCCAGACGCTGATCAGGTACGGTGGCAGTTTGCAAATGTTCAAGTCAAAACAAACTATAAAGAAAAAAATTATAATCATCTCTGAGATTTATAATTTAATTTTTTAGCACAGTTCAATAACCAGAAAGAATAAATGTTGTCAAAATAGAGAAACCCTAATCAGGAATCCCTAATTTGTTTTGAGAGATGAATCACACATGAGTGAATCGTCAGCTAATTAAACATGGAACCTTCCATGCATGTAATTCTGTAATTGGATTATGCAGCAGATGCAGTGGGGCTGTGTCCAGACAACTCTGATTGGGGGCTCCAATTTGGGGACGAAATCCATCACAAGACTTGAACTATATTTTTACTGGAGTGGGCCTGATTTATTTTTACAAAACCAGGGTGGAAAATGAGAAAACAACTTTTTGGCTCACAGTTAACCCAGAATTTAACTGTTTTTATTTGAAGATTTAAATGAATTTTACTTGTTGAGGAATCTACAAGACTGCATTTTTTCCTGGAGTGGGCCATAACCCATAATCAAAATGGGAAGACTAAATTCCTGCAATTTAAAACATGCATTTAACTGGTTCTTTTTGAAGATCTGTCTTATAAGAATTATTTAATAGCATTGAAAGGTACTTTATTTTAAAACCAATGCAATTTGTTTCTGTTCAAGGTATACCACACTTTGAGGTATTTTAATCCAAATTAGACAAAAAGACTGCCGGCTTGTCCATTATGATTTTACTCATGCTTAACATCATGACATTCACTAGCAAAAAAAAAGAGGGGGGGGGAGGAAAAAAATAACCATACTTCAACCAAATCATATAAATCTTTTGAAACAGCATGTTCTCTAATAAGGTTCCCCTCATCCCTCTTGCATTGGGGGGGGGGGCGCCTAAACATGAGTCCTGCTTCACGAATGTGCATTTATACAAATGTTTGTCTTTTACTCTCTTGGGAAGCAGTACAGTGCATGGCCATGTCCACATAATACAAAAATATGTATGTTGCAGTGTACTTGAATATAAACTACAAACCCTTTTAAAATTAACAATGAGTCAGTGCATATCTCTTCTGCTGCAGATCCCTAAGCACAAGGCTAGTCCATTTTGCCAAATAGCAGACAATTATAATGACAAATGTATTCAGACTGCCATCCCACTCATCATGACTGTGTAGGCGAGTGGAGGGCCAAAGAGACCCCCCCCCACCCCCATGAGCATAATTCATGTTCGCGTACAGAGTGTCCAGACAATAAAATACATGTCAGTCACGTACACATTACGCACACATTACGCACCCCAATCCGGCCATTTCACAAACCCTTATTTCTACCTTTTGTAACGTGTGTACTGTGCACTCTTTGCTTGGCTACATGTACAGCAAAATTAGCGAATTTCAGTCCCCTGACATTAAACTTGCAAGGATGGGCGACTGACAATTGCCTGGTATATGAACATGCTTTTTCACTTTCATTGACATTGCTAAAACTACACTGACAGGACATTCATGTACATATGTAGGCCCTTTTGTATACAGAGTTCTGTAATAACTAAACTGACAAGTGTACAAAGCAAGCAGGAGATAAAAACCTTTAAAAGCACTAGACAAAATTACAATGTGGAATTATTGTTTTCTCCACCCCATCAGTTTATCAATACACTTGTCTTCTTATAAAAACGCTAATGACAAATGTATCATACACACTACAACATTACTAAAATATAACTGTATGGTTTCTAGTAGTTTGCCATCGATTCTGCCGTGCATAAACAGAGTCCATTTATCACTGATCAAATTTCACCCTCAATTCTGTCCTCACCCGACAGCGAGAAGATCTAGAGAAAACTGCATGCCTTGAGATTTTAATGCGTTTCTGTGGGTCCACATCATAATTGCCATTTATGGCTATTCCGAGTGTGGGCTGCATAAATACAGTGGAAATCATCATCGGGGAATTATATCTGTGGAGAATCTGTGGTACTAGTGTGTGCTGGTTTACTTAGTCTAATAATGTAATTCTGCAGGGGAATTTTTTTTGTATCTTTTGCTCGAGGCTATTTCTTCCTTCTTCCTCAGTCGAGGCCAAGGGATAAGAAAGAAGGAACACAGTCAACATAAAAACAGGAAATTCTAAAACTGTCAGTATAATGATTAAAGAATACTTGCCCTGCACACCTAACTTTGTGTCAAATAATATTCTTTATTGTTTCACAAATCTGCAACGTCTACATTTTTAGTGCAAGTGCTTTGAACTAAAAAAAAAAAAAAAAAAAAAAAAAAAAAAAAACTTAAAGCCAAAATGGGAGCTCTAAATAACTGAAAAACAAAATTTCTAATTTCTAACTGCTTACCAGTCAAGTTGACCAATTGTAATTAATTTGTATTTTGTAATCTGCTAAGGTAAAAATGTGATACATTTAACCCGTTTTAAATTTAATCTAGTTGTTTTAACACTTTTGCAATTGACTATAAAATTCTACAAGTTTAGGAGTCAGGAGTGAAAGAAAAAACAATTTCAATACTAAAGCCCTTTTCACTTGACGGAAAACAAAAAAAATCCTTGAGATTTTAATGCGTTTTATTTTGATAATTACAAAATGAGCTTCTTCTGAAATGAATTTTTTTTTAAAAATATTTATTTGGTTTGCGGTAACACCATATGTGTATCTACTTGCCAGGTAGAGTTTGTTCTTAGAGAACTGTCTTGCTTTATTCTACTACCGCGGAGTAGATTGTTGGGGTGTCGGGAGACGTCTCAGTTCTGAAAAGAACTGTCCTGCTTATACCTAGGCGGATGGTAAACAATATAGAAATAGGCTGGGACTACTACTTTAGCTTATCTAGGATCATAATTACTACCGAGGAGTCAGTTCTTGAATTGGTTTCAACATTTCGACTAACTTGCTCTAGTCATCGTCAGGAGACAATCTTGTTTTTTACATGTAATGCTTCATTCCTTATTAAATTTTCTCAATTATTGTGAATTGTTGAGAAGTACCGAACTTCGACCCCCCAAAAAAGTGATCTTACCTGAAGGCATGTCTGCAGTCTGCATTTAATGAGATCTTGTAAGATGAAGAGATGTTAACGTAAGGCACTGAAGTCACAACTGCTGCTATGTTTACACTGAGTGGAATCTAGGAACAAAACAATCAAAGATACCAGTTTTAAAATATATAATATTAACTTATGAAATAGGTTAGCTCCTGAAGTTATTTTACAAGACCAGAGAATCTAAATGAGTTTTTCGGACAAGCATTAATAGAAGATCTCAAAAGTGTACTTGAACTTCAACTTCAATTGCAGCAGAATTGAAAGACATTGATCAGATTCTTATTTGCAGCCAACACTTTTTCACAAATAAATACCAAAAATTAGGTATTTTATTCAATTCAATTGAAAAATGCAAGTGCTTGTGACTTGGATCAAGCCGTGTTTTTGTGCAAAAATCACTGGCCCACAGTGTTAATTTTGAGTCCGTAGATCTATGTATTGATCAGTAAACATGTGTGAGCCGCTGAAAAATAAAATTGCGGCAACAGGTTGTTAAGCATGGCTAAATAAACACGTTGCTTCTCCGAGATGAAATCCCCCTGGCCCTATAAATAATTTAAAAGGTGAACAATTCTCAAGACCTGTAAGAAATGAGTATAAGGTCTTGCAAAGATGGTCACACTTCAGTATAATTTTCTACATTCACTGTATTTTACTCTGTCATGACTGTGTACGAGTGTACTGTGATCTTTGCAGTATTCATACAACTACAAAAGTTAAGAACAGATAATTTCAGTGACGACAACATACAGTGTATGCTAAATGTGTACTCATTTACATGCATTACAGAATGAAACAGTATGAAGCAGTATGGTTTCAGAAAAGAGACTCAAGACAGTATTTACACTACCCTAAGCTACATGTTACAAAACATTTCCCCCACTAGGAAAAAACAATCAATGCCAACATAAAGGAGAACAGGAATATCTGAACAGACCTCTGACTGAATCCTCACAGAAACGAGAACAGACCTCTGGATCCCTAGACAGAAACGAGCAAGTCAAAATTGACAGCTACTCTCAGACTCTTTTTCCTCACTAACCCCCACCGCATGCATTTATTATGTCAAACCATATATCATTGTACAGTACGAATCAGAATATCTGGGCTTGCTGCGTGGGTATAACAAGAGTCAATAGGTCTCTCTGTTTGACGCAGCAAGCAGCGATGGGGTTTGTCGAGTGCCCGACTCGCATTAAAAATGCGGGTGACTCGGGTTCGTTTGCCAACCGACTCTTTGTCTGAGAGTGAGGTAGTCTGCATAATTATGCAGATGTAGCAAGGAGTAGAGAGTCTAGGAGGACATGATGAAGGATCTTACTCTGTTCTCATGGGAGATAATTTACAGAATTGTAGCTAGGTCTGGGACGTGATTATGATCATCGGCATTCCAACACACTACTATACTATACTATGCATACAGGGTCCAATTTCATAGAGCTGCTAAGCACAAAAATTTGATAAGCATGAAATTTCTTCCTTGGAAAAAAAACATGATACCCAACAAAATTTCCATTTGATACGTACAAAATTATTGCCTGTACTGATATTCAGCTTATCCTGAAAATCACATGGAAATTTTGTTAGAAATCCTGTTTTTATGAAGGCCAAAATTCCATGCTTAGCAAATTTTTGTCCTTAGCAGCTCTATGAAATTGGGCCCAGATCTATAAAAATGTATTATTATGTTAGCCATCAACTGACATAATATATATTTTTGGAGCAGAACATGTGAACATTTCGTTTAAAAATGTGGTCGCCGTTTTGAGTCCTTCACGGATTATTAAACTACATTTACTAAAATTATGAAAGGGGTTCTAAAAAAGGAAGAATATAAAAACTACCCGCAACTAAACAGCAACACACTTCATGCAGACATTACTTCGTAATAATAAATAAATAGTTCAAATAATAAATTTTCTTGAAACAGAGTTTTCCTTTGTGCCAATTCTACTCAAGAAAGCCTGGACGATATCAACAAATTGTTAAACTTTGCAGAAAATTCTTTTAACTTTGTAAAAATAAATGAATTCAAATAATAAATTCATAAACATAGTCTTCCTCTGCATTATTTCTACCCAAGAATGGACGGTATCAACATTTTTGACTGGCGTTTATACTACCGATTTTCAAATCTAAAACAATCTTTGAAACTATATCATGACACAGACAGGTAAAGGCAGTGGATACTATTGGTAAGTTCTCAAAATAATTATTAGTATAAAACATTTTGAGAAACGGTTCCCTCTGAAGTGACGTGGTTTTCGAGAAAGAAGTAATTTTCCATGAATTTGATTTCGAGACCTCATATTTAGAATTTGAGGTCTCGAAATCAAGCATCTGAAAGCACACAACGTCGTGCGACCATTTTTTCTTTTTCTTTCATTATTATCTTGCACCTTCGAGGACCAATTGAGCTCAAATTTGCTTAGGTTTGATTTTTTAATGCCTTTTCGTTGACACCAAGTGAGAAGACTGGTCTTTGACAATTACCAATAGTGTCCGTGTCTTTAATGTGTCCTCCTCCTTGGTGAATGACATGTAAAACGTCTTACTCATACCTGATTGACTCAGGCCATGTCATCCTCCATCATCATCACTAGTTAACTATTACATCCACATGATTCACCCCCCCCCCCCTCGCCGCTGAATGTGAGACACCTTTCATTGCCCAACAGGTTGTGGCACTCTATGATGAGGGGGACAGTCAGCGTTGATCATGGGGACATGAATGTATTCATGAGCTCGTGTAGTGTGGACCATTTAGGCAAATCTTCCGGGACCGATCCGAGACACGTTATGTGCACGTGTACAACCATAGGTACGAGTACATTGCGAGTAAGCGTATGCTACAGGTACACGTACATGTACATAAAGAAAGGACTGATGATAATATAGCCAAGTAACACAAAATTCTCAAGTTGATGCACAGAGCATTGTGGTTAAAATTATGAAAGTCTTTGGGGTGCAGTTTGAAACCTATAAAGAAATGTTGTCATGCACAATTTCCCTTGAACGAATTCCCTTCTAATTATAGCAGGACAAAATGCTCAACAAAATGTGTCCGATGCTATTCAACATTCATCAACGCTAATTCAATGTGCATAAATTTGTTTCACTCAAATAAAATCTGCAACATGCACAAGTCCTCGATGAAATTGTTCCCTGTAAGTGTATTGCTCATTTCAAAGTTTACATTCAATCGGCAGGTGGTTTTTAATTCAGTTACCAGTTTGTTTGGATGCGCATTAATCAGTTAAACAATGCCCACAAACAAAGAGTCAGGATCAATGGTAGGAATTCAATCGGGACATCTGACTTGAGGATTTGAAAACATCCACATCTGAGACAAATCATGATCTTTATTAAAATTACTGCACATTGTGGCAAGAATATACCCCACACCCTCCATTTCTGCATATTATTGAAAAACACCAATGATAAAGAAACAAAATTTATTGAGAGACAATTAAATCACATATTAGGGTTAAAAGTGGTACAAAATAACCCTTCTAATCTTAAAAATGTTAATATGTTTACTTTATATCTAAATTTTGCCTGTATTTTGTATTTTTTGTTTAAACATTGTGTTTTTAGCAGGGTTAAAAAAGGTTGGTCTGAAATTTGGGTCAAAATTTGGGTCAAAATGTAGTTCATGCTAAATTGGGCTTCAGAGAACTAAATTGTATACAATAATTATAAGGGAAGCTATGTAAGCTACAATGTATTACAAATTTCACAAAGATTATATTATAAAACAGTTTTCTTTAAAAGTAAAACAATCAAGCAGACATGGTTGTACTTTGTAGCTGTCTGTCTGTAGAACTTTAAAAAGGCGATTCAAATAGCAAAGGCTAAAATCAAAACTAGGATTAAGAATAAAAAAAAAAAAAGGGACCCTTCTGATGGAAGATAAAAGGCCAATTCCACCAATAAAAAAAACCTAAGCCTGCTTGTTTTATTATTAATTGTACATTTTGTGGCGGCCTAATCATCACACACATACAAACACATGATTATTATATATATAAGTATTTTTGGGGGATAACTTTGTTTCATGCGACCATTTTTTCATTCATTTTTACAAAAAGGGATATCTCAGTTTTTATAAAATTTAAAAAAGAAACATTCTTTAAAAAATAAAAAAAATTAAAGTAATAAAATTTCCTGGAAACGTTCCCTGCCACCACTTTATCATTTTATGAATTATTTATTAACTCAAATATTCTTTTTTCGTTTTTGTAAAAATGAGTGAACAAGACGTGGTGGCAAGATACGGAACGTTTTCCCACTAAAATTAACATTAGCATGACATCACTCAAATCAAAATGTCTCCAGGTGTTTCTACTTGAAGAATAAGATTCAGATTAAAAGAAGGAGCAAACAAGACAAAAATCAGACCGAGTCTGAAGTGACGTAAGAGGAATATCGTTCCCCAGCAATGTACAGGACCAAGCCGCTGTTTTTGTGCATTATCATTCTTCATCCACCGGTGCCTGCAGGCTAGGCCGACACAATTCTACGATCCATGATGACCATGCCGACCGTATAAAACTGTCATTCGCGGGCGTAACTCGGGCATCCATCCCACGGCCAGTCAGTCAAGACTGGACCCCAAAAATACGGGCGTAGTTTACCCACAAAAAAACACCATGGAGCCAACAATACACCCCCAGATTATGCATTGTGTATTACACGGTTGAAACATCACAGGCACAATCAAAATCACAAATTCTAGACAGTTTACAATGAGGTAAAAAAAAACAAAAAGGGTATTTTGCGAAACTCACCTCCCCTTCGCACGCCACACACGATCCGAATGTGGAAAAAAGAAAATGACGTTCCACTGATTTATTCGCGGCAATCCAGTTAACATTACCACGTGATTGTTTTCAAATGATTCGATTGGAGGGTGTTGGAATCGCGTAATGCTTCTCAACAGAGGGCGGTATAGGCGCGCATGCATTTGTTTTTGAGCATTATTAATCTTCGCGTGAACATTGTTTTAGATTATTCAAATCAATGACTGCTCAGCAAAATAATTTCTACGACAAGCAAAAACATGAGATGGGCACAAGAACAAGGCGGATGTAATGTGTGGGTTTGTGTCCTGTTCTAAAGAAAAAATGCAATAATGTAACAACAAAATCGATCTGTATTGTTAGCATTAATCGCCTTCTGTTTTCTCTCACAAACATAGTTGTAGCCTAGGCTTAGGCCTAGCCTTAATAAAACTCTTCATTTCAGCAAAACTATTCAAGCATTTCCATGTTTTTCCAGTGTCAAAAGAGAGTCCAAAGGATCTCGACACAGTTCAAACAAACCAACTATTCTAATAAGAAACTACGCAAGTAATATTATTACTATTCGGGTCCAAGGTCGTGGGTAATCCCATTAGAGTAATGTCCATGTTTTTATGTCACCCCATCAGTCTTTAGTAAAACCCGCGGGGGAATCCCACCATTTTAAGACAAGCATGGGGTTTGCTCATTTAATTATTATAAAAAGTAACAGTTAGGTAAAAGAAGGTTTAACTTCTTATATCTTACTTCCCACATACAAAGAAAAACTAATCTTCATGAAGAAAATCCGCCTCCAAATCTGTAACTTTTGTAGTGCTTAAAGGCAGTGAACACTTGGTAGTTACTCAAAAATAATATTTATTAGATGACGCCCCTACTCAACGAGTAATGGGGAGAGGTTGATAGTAGAAAACATTGTAAGAAACTGCTCCCTTCTGAAGTAATGTAGTTTTCGAGAAAGAAGTAATCCACGAAGTTGATTTCGATCGGAGACCTCAGATTTAGAATTTTGGGGTCTCGAAATCCAAGCAGCTGACTGAAAGCACACACATTTCGTTTGACAATGGTGGTTTTTTCTTTCTTTCATTAATATCTCGCAACTTCGACGACCGATTGAGCTCAAATTTTCACAAGTTCGTTATTTTGTGCATTATGTTGAGATACACCAAAGTGATAAGACTAGCCTTTGACAATTATTAACAATAGTGTCGGGTCGATTTCACAAAGAGTTAGGACTAGTTAGGACTATTCCTAACTAATTAGGACTATCGAGATATACAAATTGCATTGATAGTCCTAAGTTAGGACGAGTAACTGGTGCTAACTCGAGATAAGACTAGTCCTAACTCTTAGTGAAATCCACTCCATCGTCTTTAAACACATCGGTTCTAGTGTAGATTTGGGGAATGATTTGTTTTTACCTCACAGTCAGCGATCATGGCTTTTATTGGCCACAATACCTTAACTAGCGCCCTCTTGTTGTTAGACTAGCCACCGTCATCCTACGATTGCGGTAGATTTGATCCAAGTCCCATTCTCGTGTGAAAGGTCCCTAAGCTATTACCTCAACTTACTATGAAACAACCCGTAGCATACAGTATACAATGCACGCTCGCCGTCAAAAATGTGGTCCCGAGAATTCTCGCATGCGGAACAGGTTTAGGAATGCACAGCATCACAAAACAGTAGTTTCCTGGGGATGGCACGGGATTGGGACTTGAGTCAAGTCTACGATTGCGGGGGCGCGTGAGTTTTTCGTGGCTTGGTTTGGGTCTGTGTGTGTACACACGAATAATTGACCCAAACCTTTTAGTGTTGTAGCATTGTGTTCGCCATATTATTTTAAAAAGGCTTATAGCGATGTGTATCGGGAGGGTTTTCGGCAAATAATAATAGTAAATACGGACACTTATATTGCGCAGTGACCTATACTCTACTGCGCATTACAAGGAATACAACAAATTATGTTAGTCTGGCCACTTTCTGTTTATAGTTTCAAAATATTTGTAAGAGTATTCTACAAAATTTTGACAACAGTCAGGAAAACTGATCTTGACCACACGTCGATCAACGATCTTGACCACACGTTCTCATGCGCTCCCAAGGTTGCTTGTTTGCGTTTATGGAGTCATATAGACTTGATTCAAGTCTTAGACCGCGGTTATTCTTCTGCATCTCAGCCACGAAAATCGCCCCACATTTAGCTATCATGCGCCCCAACTCGCAATCGGCGTAATGACGGAGGTTAAGAGGGCAATGTTTGTAGCGGCTATCAGGACGATTAAAGGGAAGGTACACGTTTGGTAGTGTCAAAGACCAGTGTCCTCACTTGGTGTATCCCATCATAAGCATAAAATAACAAGCCTGTGAAAAGTGAGCTCAATTGGTCATCGGAGTTGCGAGAAAATGATGAAAGAAAAAACACCCTTGTTGGAAGAATTTGGGTGCTTTCAGATAGGAATAAAAGACTTCTAGGTAGAAGTCTCTTATAGTGAGAAATTACCTCTTTCTCAAAAACTACGTTACTTCAGAGGGAGTCGTTTCTCACAATGTTTTATACTACTAAAAGCTCTCCAATGCTCGTTACCAAGTCAGTTTTTAAGTTAATATTTGTTTTGAGTAATTACCAAACGTGTACCTTCCCTTTAAACAAGCCACGATCAAAGACTTGGAACCAAGGCTATCATGCATGAGGAAGGACATCTTGATAAGCTTCTGCATCGCGTGTGTGTCTTTCTTTCTTTCTTGAACGCATGCGCGGTAGCTCCGGCTTAACACGCAGGGTCGACCTTATACCCAGAGTTATATAGCAGCTCTATGTTTTACTGTAGTTTACGCATTGATGTTTGTTCACCACACACACCATGCACGACTTTTCACAACGATGTGTTTTTGTATCAAGACCGACAACGAATGCAGAGCATGGTACGTTTCACATGATGTGAAATAACAACGTACCCCTGCTTATTTTCCTTAAGTGTGCGTGCCGTCAGACAAAACAACGATGATGAATGACTGCTCGCATGAGTCCTTAGTATAGCCTACTCAACTCAACCTGTTCCTAGTGATGCTTTATAAGGCAGTGGACACTATTGGTAATTACTCAAAATAATTATTAAAACCTTACTTGGGCCTGCCTCTGGTTTATTGCTGCAATCTCATGCGGGATCTTATCCCTATGCCCCTGTGTGCTCCAAGAACAGAGATGTGTTTTGGCGTCAACTTCAAGATACCAAAAGCCCGAGGTCGACGCCGTATAGCCGTATAGGGAATTTCTCTTGTCGCAACATACACCCCTAGACTGGCATGGCCCCTTGTCCCAATTCGAAAAGGATTTGGGTATTTGTTTATGTGTACGTCAGATTTAACTGCGAATCTCCAGAACCATGAAGGCTATGTGAATAGACCATGTGAACTTTGTTTACAATAAGTGTGACCTTGTGTACATTCTTTCATACTCGCAGGCACAATACTACACAGGTCCTGTGGGAAAGCCGACATGTTGTGTCATTATTTCCACATAATCAAAGAATTATGAAAGTAAGAGCTGGACAAGTTTTGAGATGGCCCCTTTCATCATATCAAAAGTTGATAAGAATTAGACCGTGAAATCTCCATAAAATATAATATTTTATGATTTCTTCCATTAGGCTGTGTACAAATCCTGCCTGCAGGAAGTCCAGGCTCTGTGGCTCTTTTGTAAACATGCGATGTCACATCATCTATAGATACGAGGTCAAAAGGTGATCACGGACGTGGACTCAATGACAGATCACTGGGTAATTCACTAGTCTGGAAGTGTAAGTTAAGTCATGGCCCACCACCAACTTTCTGGTCTGGTCTCCTGTCTTGTTTTCTGCAAGGCATAAAGACAGGCACTGGTCTTACCATAGAGGAAGGACAGAGACAGGCCCAACGATATCATTGTTTACAATGACTTCATTAACAACGATTTCATTGGATGAACGTACAATGACTTACGTTTTATATATCTTTGTTATGATCATAGTCAGATGTGATGTACTTTTGATCGCTCTGTATTCAGCTTGTGCACATAGTGCATCTTGTAATATTATGTGTACATGTACATGCTATGAATTGACTGTGAATCTCCGCGTGAAATTAATATTATGTGTACATGTACATGCTATGAATTGACTGTGAATCTCCGCGTGAAATGAATGCGAGGTCAAAGGGTACATCTGACAGCATCCTGCCAGGCAGGTATCTGGCATTATTCATGAGCTTCAAAGTGTGACGTCAGATCTGAGTCAAATATAATATACAAAGGAAACATTGCATGATTATACAACTAACTTCTATTTAATTATCTAATTTGTTTAAATTTATTTATTTATATACCTGAATAAAGTGTCAAAACAG
This sequence comes from Asterias rubens, assembly GCF_902459465.1. Lineage (NCBI taxonomy): Eukaryota > Metazoa > Echinodermata > Asteroidea > Forcipulatida > Asteriidae > Asterias > Asterias rubens. The sequence goes on from NC_047082.1 coordinate 10,739,495, forward strand.
TATTTTGTTGATTGTATCATTAAATATTATTGGATCAGAATCAAAAAACAATAATTACACTAATAAAGTTAAAATCAAAATCTTAAAATCAGATTTGTCAAAGGATCCAGTTATTTAAAATTCAATTCGTCATATGTAAATTTCAATTATATAAATACCTTGGTCCATTTTCACAGAACTGCTTCAGCTGAAGAAAATAATGCTTAAAAATATTTAGCTTAGCTTAAATGACTGGTAACCTTATTCTGGTAAGCGTACTATAATTTTGTTGTGCTTTAGCTACTTTTTTGTGCTTAAAGACAGTGGAGACTATTTGTTGTTGTCAAAGACCAGTCTTCTCACTTGGTGTATCTCAACTTCCTCGTCACACGAAGTTGTGTTTGCTTTCAGATACTTGATTTCGTGACCTCAAAGTCTAAATCTGAGGTCTCAAAATCAAATTTGTGGAAAATTACTTCTTTCTCGAAAACTACATCACTTCAGAGGGAGCCACTTCTCACAATGGGTTATACTATCAACCTCTCCCCATTACTTGTTACCAAGTACGGTTTTATGCTAATATGTTTTTTGAGTAATGACCAGTAGTGTCCACTGACTTTAAGCAGCTCCATGAAAAGAGGTCAGCAGAGAGCAAAACTTGTACACACATGTTTATCACTAGTTTACTCATACACAAAGTTTACATCCATAACAGTTTTACAACAAACCACACACACACACTTTTGGTTCCCAGTCGATCCAGAAAAAAAAAAGTTTCTATCGCATGAAAAGCCTGTGTGGGATGAATTAGTATAAAAGGTTGCTCCTCTATTATAAGTACAGCAAGCAGCCATCTATTATCAAAGAGCAGAATCTTCACTTTATTTGACCCAACATACACATGAAATAACAACCCAGTGAAAATTGAAGTACATGTACATGTATAATTAAACACATATACATGTACTAGGGTTGTAGGCCATGTTTTATTTCCCCGACTATAAAGGTTTTGTTAGCATGCAATGCTCACAATGACACCAGACTATTTTTGTGTCATCCTCACATTCAAGACTGTCATTTTGTCCATGATATTCACATGAAATTTTGTACTTTCTAGACCTGTTTAGGGGTGCAACTTAACCTAATAATCCCATTAAAGCCATTGGACCCTTTCGGTAAACAGTATTGTCCAAGGCCCACACTTCGTGTATCACAACTTATATATAAAATAACAAACCTGTGAAAATTTAGGCTCAATCGGTCATCAGAGAAAATAACGGGAAAACCCACCCTTGTATCCACGCGTTTCGCAAAGTCGTGTAATTCTCGTAATCCGTAATTCTCGCTATTGAGAATTGATATTGTTTTAATGTTTTCTCAAAAAGTAAAGCATTTCATGGAATAACATTTCAAGAGAAGTCTTTCACCATTACCTTCTGTAAACCCTGTAAATTATTTGTAAATCTGTGAACTTTTGTTTTGTTTTCTGTACCGAAAGGGTCCAATGGCTTTAAACAGTCTATCCCTCTTCTCAGCATTCTCTCAACTTTATAAAATCTTGACAAGTCAATAACTGCCACTTGACCGGTCCACATTGCCTCCTGACCAGTCCATAGTGACACTTGATCAGTCCATACTTCCACTTGATCATTGGAATGTGTAGCTGGGATTGGGTGCTGCACCACACCATTGACCAACAAACTTCAGTACGTCTTGACAGTCTGGGCTGTGGGACATCTGTTAAGGAAATAAAAACAGCAACAAAAACGGCGATTAACATTTTGGTTTTTCGAGATCTGGTATAATTAAAACTTAACAATGGTACAATTACCTTGCCCTCATTTGGGTACTTCAGTGTCTCAAAGTCTAAAGGCACTGGACACTATTGGTAATTACTCAAAATAATTGTTAGCATAAAAACTTACTTGGTAACGGGCAATGGAGAGACGTTGATAGTATAAAACATTGTGAGAACCGGCTCCCTCTGAAGTAGAGTAGTTTTCAAGAAAGAAGTTATTTTCCATGAATTTGATTTCAAAACCTCAGAATTAGATTTTGAGGTCCCGAAATCAAGCATCTGAAAGCACACAACTTTGTGTGACAAGGGTGTTTTTTCTTTCATTATCTCGCAATGTTTAAGTTATTTTGGCATAATTTATGTTGAAATACACCAAGTGAGAAAACTGGTCTTTGACAATTACCAATAGTGTCCAGTGTCTTTAAGCATAAGCAATAATTTCTGCTTAAAGTGAAGGTACACATTGGTAGTTACTCAAAACAAATATTAACTTAAAAACTGACCTGGTAACGAGCATTAGAGAGCTGTTGATAGTATAAAACATTGTGGGAAATGACTCCCTCTGAAGTAACTTAGTTTTTGAGAAAGAGGTAATTTCTCACTAAAATAATAAAAGACTCCTAGCTAGAAGTCTTTTATTCTAATCTGAAAGCCCATAAATTCGTTCAACAAGGGTGTTTTTTCTTTCATCATTTCCTCGCAACTTCAATGACCAATTGAGCCCAAATTTTTCGCTGGCTTGTTATTTTATGGTTATGATGGGATTCACAAAGTGAGAAGACTGGTCTTTGACACCTACCAAACTTGTACCTTCCCTTTAAGCAGCTCTATTAAGTTAGTATTAAGGCATTGGTCTTAACATTACCTTTGTAGCCATGAGGAATTTATTCCAGTCATCTTTGTTGGCAGCTTTCCCCGACTGTTTGAACTCCAGTTTGTTACGCAGCACAGGATAACCTACGGTAAAGTGAAAACAAAGGCCAATTAAAGCTGTTAAAATATTCACCATTCTGTTTCAAATAAAGGGAGGGTATAATACCTACCGCCCGGATAGTAGTTAAAGGCAGTGGACACTATTGGTAATTACTAAAAATAATTATTAGCACAAAACCTTTCTTGGTGACGAGTAATGGGGAGAGGTTGATGGTATAAAACATTGTGAGAAACGGCTCCCTCTGAAGTGACATTGTTTTCGAGAAAGAAGTAATTTTCCACGAATTTGATTTCGAGACCTCAGATTTAGAACTTGAGGTCTCGAAATTAACCATTTAAACGCACACAACTTCGAGGTGACAAGGGTTATTTTTCTTTCATTAGTATCTCGCAACTTCGATGTCTGATTGAGCTCAAATTTTTAACAGGTTTGTTATTTTATGCATATGTTGAGATACAACAAGTGTAGGCTAGTCTTTGACAATTACCAATGGTGTCCACTGCCTTTAAAAAGCAGGACAGTTCTTTTCAGAACTGAGAAGTCTCCCAAACATCCGATAAATCTACTCTGCAGTAGAAGAGCAAAGAAAGACAGTTCACCAAGCAAAAAATTCAACCTGGCAAGTAGATACACACATGGTGTTCCCGCAAACCAAATTTTTATTGATACCTCACCATGCAATGCCTTAAATCCTATATTATTTAATTGTTATAAATATTATTATTCATGGGATCCCTAAGAAGTCCGTCTGTCTTACCTGTGATAACACAAGGCAATGATTTGATGTTTGTGTTTGCAGCAACGAGGGAAGCTACGTAAGTATCTCTCTCGTCGTGGTCCAAGGACTGCTCTACTTTCTGGTCCATAGAAACGGCCAACACCCACTCCTTGACTTCCTCTTTCTTATCCTCCTAAAATTACAAATTAAATCAGTTTAACTTTCATTTTCAACTTCTGGTAATGAGCAAGAGAGAGCATGTATGTATTTCTCTCTATTATGTAACAATAATAACAATAATTACAACATTAAATACAGCGCTAAATACGGAAGTTTCTAAGCGCTATAACCAGATTGACAAAACAGATTCTAAGTTGAGATTTAATAACAATAATAATAATTTGGGGGGCTAATCGTCCTTACTCGCAGCTAAGAGCTGAATTGCGAAGGACGCGGCTACAACGTGTTCGAGAAGCAGGTATGCAAGGGCGCATTCAGCTGCCAGCAGCCACATCAACCCACATTAAAAGTGTCCAATGAAGGAGCTGCTTGAATGTGGGTGGGTAGCTTGTTCCAAAGTGTTGGAGCTGTGACTGAAAAGGCGCGATCGCCATAGCGTGTCATGGCGCGGGGTCCCGGGGAAAGCTGGAAATGAGCAATTGAAGAAGAGCGAAGGCGTCAGGTACATGTAGCTGATGAAGGTGAAGAAAAACAAAGTGCTATGATGAGGGATTGGAGACATACAGGGGTCAAATTATGAACAGTGAGCATGGCTTTTTCCATGCTCCGAATACTGTTTACTTTGAGAGGAAAATGTCCTAGAGCTCTCTCTGAGTATTGTTTTGTGTTTAAATCACCTTTTTATCAGAGAAATATAATAATTTGTAGGGGTACTTGAATCGTCTATTATAAAGTTGTATCCCAGTCTCATGTCGAGCTTATGTGCAATACCCATTCTAGCACACAGGACCTAGGGTGTGATGGCCAATCTAATAGTACAAAGCGAGTACAGTAAAGGAGAAGGACACACGCTTTGTGACCGACCAGGCCAGGATTCTAAACAGGATTGTAAATCGTCCACAAGACAAGACTACTTGGTCAAGTCTCTCTGCTAATTGAGTTTTTAACTTATTCTCAATCTTTGCTCCGTTTTAATTAAAATAGACCCTTTCCACGAAATGTGTAAGTTGCATGTCACTCGTGCGCACTAACACTTTGGTTGGCAAAATCAAGGAACATCGCACCTTTTATATGGGGATGATTGTGGCGTGACACAGATGCGTTTGCGCGTCTGCTTAGTGCACATCTCTATGGCGTTTTACAACCAACAGTGTCAGTACGCATGCGTGAACGTAATTAGCATATTCACGGGAAGGGTACGGATTTGGCAAACTTTGAGAAGTCTTGATTCGTTGTTTTATTTTCCTTACCGGAACGTGTTGACGTTCAGGAAGCGGAACCTCAAATGGGATGTCAGTTTCCTGGAAGTCTGTGTTGTCCAACATGTCCAGACTGCCCTCCTCTATGGCCTGAAAACAAAACAACATGTGAAATAGGTTTTGTGGGGTTAAAAGAAAAGCGCAACTACATAAAACACTTTTTTTCTTTTTTTTAAGTGCAAGCATTTTTTTTTGTATTTCATTCATTATTATGTGAAATAGGTTACGTGGGGTTTGAAGAGAAAGCGTTATTAAATAAAATACTCCACTACTAATAATAATACTAACTGATGATGATAACACATTTGTAAAGCGCCATCTATTTATAGCCAAACATATTCCGAGGTGATGGAAAAAAGGAAAATTTAAGAAAAGCTTACATTACAAGATCTTTAACACAAACAAGTTGATCAACACAATAAATAGAGTCAGTCAATAGCAATGCCAAATTTTTTTGAAAATATGCACAGATTCTGTAGTTTGGATATTAATGGTAAAGAGTTCAAGAGTTAAAGAGTAAATAGTGTAGAGGACAATTTTAAAAACCCAAATTGAGGAAAAAGTACAGAGTCTTAAGATACAATCAATCAACAATATCATTAATGATGATAAACTATGACATGTTCAGTGTACGAACTCCATCTAAGGTTGTTTGAATGCACAGATTACAATAACAATTCAATTACAAATGTCATCAAAATATAAACAATAAAAATCACATCAAAATACAAACAATAAAAAACACATCCAAATACAAACAACAATTACATCAAAATACATACAATACAGGCTAAAATAGAAAAAATGTACCAACTGCAAACTGATGCAGCAAAAACAATACACAAACAATTATTTAAAAACCCAGACAGCATACTTCTTCAAAACCAATTATCACATGATAACATGAATGATGTAAGCTCTACTGTTTGATTTTGATGAATTAAGGGGCCGTTGGGGTTTATAGGTTTACTGAAAATGATAAAAAAGCAGTGAATCTCATCATGGTTGGCTGAACCAAAAGACATAAGACATAAGAAAATGTATTAATCGTCAAAAAAAGAAATGACATTGCTCGCACAAGTTTTAAAGGCACCACAAATATCAAAAATTACAAAAGGGAGAAACAAAAAATGGCACAAATAAACAACGCACAAGGATAAAAGAATAACAACCATACACACCCAGTCAGGCCATGTACTATACAACAAGAAAAGCATTAAGTCTGTTTGTTTATTTTTTTTTGCAGAGCAAAAAATTAGCATGACAGGACATGTTAGTGTGATGCAACCTCTGCTGTTGGATTTTGATGGATTTTGTGGTTTAAAGCTCTAAGTATCGCCATCAACTCCAGGGGAGGCCTAGCATCGACTCCTGGCTGGAAGAGACCTAAAGGCCGCCCACGATCATCCCGGGCCCAACAACTTGGCCGGCTTAGCGAAATCGACCACATGTGGCGTGAGGCTGTAGGACGTGGACACAGGAGATCGGCGCAACGGACCCTTGCCGTCTCTGCGGTTGATTGATTGAGTGATTGATTGATTATTGATTGATTGATTGATTGACTGATTGATTGATTGATTGATTGATTGATTGTGGCTAAAAAAAAAGCAAGTTTACCTCTGTGAGATCCAGGAATCTGTTGAGGAACACGAAGGCCATGTTGAGCATTCCCTGAGAGCGAGCGTGCATCCCAGCCTCAAAGAATGCCTTGTCAGCAGGTACGATGTCGGTGTGACGCAGAAGAGAGATGGACAACTTAGCAGCAAGACCCTCCTGTGAAGCGGGAAAAACAAAACAAATAATGTATAAAAAGGTTTGCGGTAACGCCATGTACGGGCAACCAGTTCCAGGCAATCTCCAAGAAGAAAAAGCAATCACATTTGAATGTTCACCTAGTTTTCTTGTGGATCGTAAGACAATGTTTGAAACAATGACCCGTTTGTTACCAAAGTGGTCCTGTAGTATGCTCATGCAGTTGGTTGCCTCCAAGTTGCCTTGTGTGACAAGGCCCTAATGACTGTCTCTAAATGATTTGGGGTGGTTATGAAAAGAACCGTTGGTTTCAATTTGACGTTTCGAAAAGTATGCTCTGATTGTCTTCTGGAGAAAGCTGGACTCTGATGCTGCATGCTGCTTAAGTACTGGGGATGCGGATTAGCTTGATGATGCATAAATGTGATGCAATCAAGTAAAATTTGTCATTAGTCAATCCAGGACAATTTTCATTTTGTGTATACATTTGAAAAAAACATAAATTTAAGACCCCAAAGTTGATACCATCTATGGTTCAAAATTTGTGAAAGTAGAAACACCAACAAATAAAAGAGAGAATAAAAGTTAAAAAAATGGGTTTAAAGTCGAGTTGTGTATTAAAAATACATTGGCAAATTTTATTTCAAAGTTTACTTTAACCCCTTATTATATGCTACATATCAGGAAGAAGGTTGTCAATATAAAATAAAATATATTTTGCCATTTAAATTTACAAACAATACTGTTGAAACTTTCACCAATGTTGGCCCGTTTTGGCTTGTTTCTCTCTACTAATATTTCCAACAATCGACTCATTTATTTTGATTGCATCACAAATTGTCACAAATCAACAACTTAGTCCGATAGCCACCCAATTCTAAATCCATGTTCTTAAACAATTGTTGGCATTTTCAGCAAACTTCAAACAAAAAGTGATGGCCTATTTCTTGGATTACTTCCCAGTTTCTTACCAGGTTCTGCGTGCCCATGCACGTACTGCGTGTAGCACAATAGTGACAAATGGTTAACATTGACTCAAACTCTGTATGTTGAGCACTGTTAGAATCGGAGGACTTGGTCAGATCTTCACACTGTTATGAAAAGCAAGAGAGGGATTAATTAAAGGCAGTGGACTATATTAATAATTACTCAGAATAATTATCATCATAAAACCTTACTTGGTAACGAGTAATGGGGAGAGGTTGGTAGTATAAAATATTGTGAGAAACGGCTCCCTCTGAAGTGATGTAGTTTTCGAGAAAGAAGTTATTTGATTTTGAGAACTCAGATTTAGAAATACTGTTAGTTACAGCGCCAGGAGCATCACTGAGTGACGGACATGTGCGCTATATAAGAAGCCACAATTATTATTATTATTATTTGTGGTTCTTTCTTTTGAGAAATTTACGAGAAGCACGTATCCCACACAGCCTGACAGCGTGTACCAACCGTATCTCTGGACGTAGCATACCAAGACGAATTCCAACCCCTCAGAAATCTGTGAAATAATTCAAGTATGAACCGTTTCTCAGATTCAAATGTTTTGCAGTGAACAATTTTCTGAACTACAAATACTTCGAAGGGAGTCCTTTCTCAAATTAGTTTATACTACGACAGTTGCAATGCTTCTCACTAAAGTAAGTTTTTAAGATTTTGAGTATATACTCAACCCTGATAGTACCTTTAAAGGCAGTTGACACTATTGGTAATTACTCAAATAATTATTAGCATAAAACCTTACTTGGTGACGAGTAATGGGGAGAGGTTGATAGTATAAAACATTGTGAGAAACGGCTCCCTCTGAAGTGACATAGTTTTCGAGAAAGAAGTAATTTTCCGCGAATTTGATTTCAAGACCTCAGATCTAGAATTTGAGGTCTCAAAATCAACCATCTAAACGCACACAACTTCGTGTGACAAGGGTGTTCTTTCTTTCATTATTATCTCGCAACTTGGACGACCAATCAAGCTCAAATTTTCCCAGCTTTGTTATTTTATGCATATGTTGAGATACACCAAGTGAGAAGACTTGTCTTTGACAATTACCAAAGGCGTCCAGTGTATTTAAATGAGGACAAAACTGTGACAAACTATTTGTTGAAATTCTGTCTTAAGACCCTAGACTTACTAGATTGAGGAGCACATCCCTGAGGTCTGCCCAGTTACGATAAGCACTAGCCTGGTTCATGTCTGGGTTAGCTAACATCTCCACAACGATACGCTTGTAGATATTGTAGTTCTGAAACAGTCAACGAAAAACAACTTTCACATCAATACAAATATCAGTTTCAATTCCACGATGTACATTTCCTTTTCACAAATCTCATGTACCGATAGCATATGTAAGGCCGAGTAAAAAAACATAACATGTTTAGAATTGGGTTCCTGAAAAAAGGGGAGGCGGGAGGAGCTTCTTTTTTTGTTTTCTTTTTTTCAAGACGGCCGCCAAAACTTTGAACAACCCATTGGTTTTTCAACTGCCAACACATAATAATGAAAGAAACATTAAACATGTTTATAGAGGTTCCAAACCCTGCTGCAGCTTACTTTCACAAGAATAAATGTGTATAAGTGTAACTGAATGATCTGTTTTTATCAGTTTAACTGCTGAAAGCACAGAAAAGGCAGGGCTTGAAAAAAGAGGAGGGTTACAGGGAGGAGTGGGGGGGGGGGGTAAAGGAAGGGAGCTTGCTTAAAGACACTAGACACTTTTGGTAATTGTCAAAGACCAGTCTTCTCACTTGGTGTACCTCAACATATGCACAAAACAACCTGTGAAAATTTGAACTCAATTGGTCATCGAAGTAGCGAGACACTAATGAAAGAAAAAAACACCCTTGTCACACGAAGTTGTGTCATTTCTGATGCTTGATTTCGGGACCTCAAAATCTAATTCTGAGGCCTCGAAATCAAATTCGTGGAAAATTACTTATTTCTCGAGAACTACGTTACTTCAGAGGGAGCCATTTCTCACAATGTTTTATACTATCAACAGCTCTCCGTTGCTTGTTACCAAGTAAGTTTTTATGCTAACAATTACTTTGAGTAATTACCAATAGTGTCCAGTGCCTTTAACCACAAGAGGTTGGAAACACAACACAAAATCAAAGGTAGGAAGAGAGGGAGCAAAATATTGAAAACAAACGTTTTGGCCCGGTACCTGTGGGTTAGCTGGTGCCCCATGCTGCACATACAGATCTAGCGCCTTCTGGATACGGTTCTCCTTGATGAGGTGAGTAGCGTACAGAGCGACATACTTGTGCAACACTTTGAAGCCTTGTTTCTCTGCCGTCTCGATACACTTGTCCCACTCACCGCGGCCGGCGTACATGTCCAGAGCGGCGATCACATCAACACCGATCAACTGAAACGGAAAGGAATAGGTATCAGGGTCTGATTTGATGAAGAAGAACTTGTTGTTTTAGTCAGCTTGTAGTAGCAGCACCTTTGGTGCAGCCATTTACTGTTACTATAGACCATTAAGGCCCGGTCCCACTGCAGCGATAACGATAACGATAACGATAACGACGCAAAGAGAACACATTCTATTGGTTGAATGAGCGTGAGCGTGTTCTGCGTGGAGTAATTTAACCAATAGAATGCGTTCTCTTTGCAACGTGATCGTTATCGTTATTACTGCAGTGTGACTCGGCCTTAAGGGTAAAGCTCCAGTGAAGATTTTCTGGTTATCCGGTCTTCATTGACCAACATTAATCTAGTTTTTATTGACATTCTTTATTACCCGATACTGCAACTGTATGCCCCTCAAATCTACCAGGGTCCAATTTCATAAAGCTGCCAAGGCACAAGCTAAGCACAACAAAACTAGGCTGCCTCTAGCTACCGGGCAACCTCGGTAGTCTAGTTGGTAAGACACTGCTCTAGAATTGCAAGGGTCGTGGGTTCGAATCCCACCCGAGTAACATGCCTGTGATATTTTTTTCACAGGACTCGGGGAAAGTACTGAGTATACAGTGCTAACACACACCGGTATACATGGTATATGGGTAAAAACCAAAATTAATATTCTTTATCCCCGATGCAGATTTAACATCTATTATAAAATTATGCTGACCGGAAGTTATACTTACAAAATGAAATCCAAAAACCTGATTTCCCTGAGAACAAAAGTGAAAATCCGATTTAAGGCATTTTAGGATATCACGCCTCTTCCAAAAAGGGGAGGAAAAACTGTCTTAGAAAGACTTACCGACTCCGCCTGGCCTTCGTTCTTGAGATGCTCTTTGTACTTGGTGTCCACGTAGCTCTCATAACGGGGTTCTAACTCCTTGGCTACCTTCTTGGCCTTGCTCCACTCCCCGCCTTCCATCAAGATGTCGATGGCCTCCTTGATCATGTCCACAGTCAGGTACATCTCTGCTGCCTGTGGTATAAGTATTTGAGATAAGGAGATTACACATTACATACATACATACATATAGGGCATTTATATAGCGCCACTACGTCAAGAACGCAGCGCATTAGATCGGATACAGAGAATGTTTGATACACTTCTTAAATTTTCTAGGAGAGTCGGATTTCCTGATTGAGGTGGAGAGTGCATTCCAGGTGTGTGGAGCAAAATGTGAGAATGTGCGACTTGAAGCCGACTTAAGAAGCTTGATTGAGTTAGGTTCCATGAGGCGAGTAGTGTCGGATGCTGAGCGTTGACTTTACAAATCATCAACGGTTCTTTTAAACATATTGTGTCAAGCAAGGTAAAGAAATCAACATACAGATTGCCAAAGGATATTTTTGTGGCTCGAGTGGTTAAGAGCACTGGACTCTGGCGTTTTTGATCATTAGAGTGTGGGTTCAGTTCTGTTTGTGGCACTTGCGTCTTTGAGAAAGCTTCTTTCCCAGAATTGCTTTGTCTTTCGGATGGGTTATTAAGCCGTGCTTGCTTGCTTACTTGCTTGCTTAAGTCGAGTGATGTCCTCGAATCACGATGGTTCCCCATGCCTTTATGTCCGCAATTGCCGACTTGAAACGTGCCGATTCCAGACCCATGTCCATTTCAAGAATGTAAGTGTAAGTTAGTGCCAGTCTACCAGGTTTCCTCCTCCCATGCTTAGGGATCCACAGAAAAATATTGGACACTGGTTCGTCTTTGCTCCTGTGGCCAGCAAATCGCATCCTTCTCAGTCTGATTTTTGTTGAGAGCTTGGGTAGGTTCCCATATAGGACTTTGTTGGTCATATGTTGACTCCAGTGGATGTTAAGAGCTGTTCTTAATAGCCGTAGGTCAAGAATACTAGGATTGGTAGTGCATATAAAAGAACCAAGAACACTAATAAGAGTGGCCATTTTACTTGAACTTACCTCCTTGTACTTTTGGTTGTCTGCGAGTCGTGGTCCTACAATACGTACAACGCTCAGGGCTTTGGACGTATCCAAGAATTTCTGTGATAAATCTGCGGCCTGAAGTTCAAAGATCAAAGATTTTACAAATCATCAACGGTTCTTTTGAATAATATGGTGATTATAATAAATATATAAACAAAGTCAGTAAGCAGAAAACAATTCCAATCAGCAACAAGAACCTCAACAGTTTAAACCATCGGTCAACCAGTCCTAACTGTTACTCAACCTTGCTGGTCAACAGTCCTAACTATCGCCCAACCAGCCTTAATAAACTGGTCAACCAACCTTAAGTTGTTCAACCAGTCTTAACTATTAGTAACCAGTCTTTGCTGGTCAACAGTCTCATAGTATTGGTCAACCAGCCTTAAGCTGGTCAACAGTTTTAACTATCAATCACCCAGCTTTAAGCTGTTTAACCAGTCTCAAATATTGCCCAACCAGCCTTAAGTATCGGTCAACCAGTCTTAACAATCATCCAACCAGCCCTAACTGTCTGCCAACCAGCCTTAACTATCGGTCAACCAGCGATAACTATCAATATCAACCAGCCATAACTATCGGTCAACCAGCCTTAACTATCAACCAGCCATAACTATCGGTCAACCAGCCTTAACTTTCAACCAGCCATAACTACCGGTCAACCAGCCTTAACTATTGGCCAACCAGCCTTAACCAAATCCTACTCAGGTTTAACCTATCGGTTAATCAGTGTTTACCTTTGTCCAGCAGGCTACCAGGACCTTATCATCATTGGTTTGTTGTGTAGTGACCTTGAGGTAGCAATCCACGGCTCGGCTGTACTCCCCGTGGTCAACCGGCCTTAACTAATGGTCAACCAGCCTTAACTATCTGCCTACCAGCCTTAACCTATCAGTTTTTACCTTTGTCCAGCAGGCTACCAGGACCTTATCATCATTGGTTTGTTGTGTAGTGACCTTGAGGTAGCAATCCACGGCACGGCTGTACTCCCCGTGGTCAACCGGCCTTAACTAATGGTCAACCAGCCTTAACTATCTGCCTACCAGCCTTAACCTATCAGTTTTTACCTTTGTCCAGCAGGCTACCAGGACCTTATCATCATTGGTTTGTTGTGTAGTGACCTTGAGGTAGCAATCCACGGCTCGGCTGTACTCCCCGTGGTCAACCGGCCTTAACTAATGGTCAACCAGCCTTAACTATCTGCCTACCAGCCTTAACCTATCAGTTTTTACCTTTGTCCAGCAGGCTACCAGGACCTTATCATCATTGGTTTGTTGTGTAGTGACCTTGAGGTAGCAATCCACGGCTCGGCTGTACTCCCCGTGGTCAACCGGCCTTAACTAATGGTCAACCAGCCTTAACTATCTGCCTACCAGCCTTAACCTATCAGTTTTTACCTTTGTCCAGCAGGCTACCAGGACCTTATCATCATTGGTTTGTTGTGTAGTGACCTTGAGGTAGCAATCCACGGCACGGCTGTACTCCCCGGATGCCTCCCACTCCTTGGCCTGACCGACTAGGGCATCTGCACCACTGTACATGAGACACACAGAGAGCAAAAATTAATAATAGTTGTGGCTTCTAAATTAGCGCGCATATCCGTCACTCAGTGATGCTCAAGGCGCTGTACATACAGCATTTTCCTGCTTTTTTCCTGCAAGGTATGTGGGACTTTGTTTTTGAGTTATGAGACCTACTCCTTTTACATAGCACCATGTCATGGTTTACAAGGTGCTGTGGTGCAATACGCAGCCAATCAAACCAGGAACACCGGGGTGAACCCCTCATCTTTTCGATAAGTGCACTGGGTTCTTTTACTTGCGTTACACAACACACGGGGCCAACGGCTTTACGCCCCATCTGATTAATGGTTAATATTATGGCTTTTGATCACTGGCACTCCCGAATGAAGATGTTGACAAAATAGGGAGACCACCAACACAGGGCTAGACAGCTCATAGTTGGTAGAGTGCAGGTATGGCCAGGGATACAACCTGGGAAGCAGCAGCCAGGGGGTCCCCTTTAGAGGATGCGACCTTTTAATACAGATGAAAGAAGGTGTAGATACCTGGATCCCTTGTTAAGAACCTCCCTGTCGTATTCATCTTGTAGCTGTTGCAGTTTGTGTGGTACATACTCCTTGCATACCCTCAATGCATCCTGCCACATGTTAGATTGCTGTACAAGATGAAACAAAAATCAGGGTGTCATTATTATTATATATGATTTGAGGCATCGCATGGTGAGGTATCAATGTATATTTGGTTTGCGGTAACACCATGTGTGTATCTACTTGCCAGGTAGAGTTTGTACTTAGAGAACTGTCTTGTTTTATTCTCCTACCGCGGAGTAATGTTCAGGGATTCAGGAGACTTCTCATTTCTGAAAAGAACTGTCCTGCTTTTAACTATTACCAGGGCAGATGGTATAGAAAATAGACTTGGACTACTACACTACTTTAGCTTATAGGATCGTAATTAACTGTACTGCCGCTACTGTCATTATTATTGTTTACTTGTTTATTTGTTAGTTTGATGATCTTCTCGTCAAGGTAACTCGGCAAACTCCAGCAAGGGGATATAAACACCAAGCTGGCAACATTGGTTTAATGTGTACGATTATATATAGAACAAATCAAGAAATTGTGATTCAGTAACTAGACGACAATACTTATTCTAGTCATTGTGAAATCAACGCTTAACTTGGTAAGATTCAAACCCACAACCTTGTAATTGCAAGTCCTTTAGTCTAACCACTAGACTTTTTATTTTTTTAGTTTCATCTGAATGTCTGAACTCCTTTAATACTGTATCACAATGTTGCTATTTTTGTTATCTTTAATCTGCAATTTCTTATTTTTTACCTAGTAATGCAACATAATATTATTTAAACCACTTACTTTGTAATATTTGATGGCAAGTTCCGGTCGCTGGGCCCTGAGCAGGAACGCTTCACACCGTTGATATTCTTTCTGGTCAAACGCGTACCTGGCCTGACCAATCAGGACGTCTGTTACACTGTCAGGATCGTATTCTTCAGCTATACGCTGCGCAGAGTCCCAATCCTGGTTGTGTACGTACCTACAGATCAAAGACAGTCAGTGGTTAATATTATATTCATTTTGTATTTCTCTAGCTGCCAACATTCCAAAGTTCCAATAGACGTGCAAGTGGTGGAACTTCCGGGACCAAATGAACGTCAGAGTTTTGCTTTTGCATGATTCTGTTTTTTCAAATACTTTAGTTTAAAGTAATTTTTGGCTAAAAAAAAATTGAATCATGGTGAAAGAAACGCTTTTTTCGGATTGTGTATTCCTAATAGGGCTTAGGGATTTTCAGCAACATCTCAAAAATTAAAACACGCCACATTTTGAAATGAATTGTTCACTTGTTAGCTTTGTTGTATAGAAGATTGAACCAAAGGTATACCAGTGTTGTCAGCAGCAGCAGAGTGTGGGTTCGATTCCCGGTCAGGACACTTGTGTCCTTGAGGAGAGGCACTTAACCACAATTGCTTCGTAAAAGTTGGGAAGGAATTGCATTCAGCTCTACCAACCAGGCTTCTGTAATGAATGATACCCGTGCCTACATCCTTACGGACTGTCACCGGGGAAAACCCCCATTTCAGCCCCAGGAGTAGGTAGGTGGCAATGTGTCCCTGGTGACAGTTGACTTGGGTCGATAGCCCAAACCAGTTTAGTGTAGCCCTCCCCTTAAAGGCAGTGGACACTATTGGTAATTACTCAAAATAATTATTAGCATAAAACATTTCTTGGTGACGAGTAATGGGGAGAGGTTGATGGTATAAAACATTGTGAGAAACGGCACCCTCTGAAGTGCCATAGTTTTCGAGAAAGAAGTAATTTTCCACGAATTTGATTTCGAGACCTCAGATTTAAAACTTGAGGTCTCGAAATCAACCATCCAAACGCACACAACTTCCTGTGACAAGGGTGTTTTTTTCTTTCATTATTATCTCGCAAGTTCGATGACCGATTGCATATCATGAGATACACCAACTGTGAAGGCTTGTCTTTGACAATTACCAATAGTGTCCACTGCCTTTAAAGTGGCCGTCCGGCCTTGTGACTTGGGCGATATCTCATAAAAATAGTAATAAATAATCCCACAATGACTTACATGAGGACAGCCTCCTTGGGCTTGCTGGCTTTGATGAATTCAGCCTCAGCCTCTGGGTATTTGCCTTCGTCTTCAAGGAACATAGCGTGCTTCAAACTGATATCTGGCATCTTGTTCTTCATGGCCGTTCGGGCCAGATCAAACGCAAAGTCAAATGCACTGAAAAAACAAAGACAAACGGTTGAAGGGAATTGATTATTTATATAAAGTTTCTTTGATTTTAATAATAATTAACAATAATTTGGGGGCTAATCATCCTTACTCTCAGCTAAGAGCTGAATTGCGAAGGACGTGGCTGCAAGCCACATTAACCCATTATGACCACGGAGCAAAGCCAAGATCGAAAGTGTTTGATTTTTTTCCTGAGGGAGGAAAACCGGATGGTCTGGAAAACCCTCGTGGCACAGCAGAGAACCAGCGCACAAGTCAACTCGCATATGGCCCTGGCCGAGAATCAAATCGAGGTCACCTTGGTGAGAGGCAAGCACTTTACGCACAAGTCAACCAATCTTTCTTGTAACAGAATATTAACAGAATACGTGACAGATGCATGAGACAGAAATTCACTTGATACCAAGAGAAGGTTAAATATTGGGATTACAAGAAGAAGAAAAAACGGTCAGAAATAGAACTATTTGCAGATGGATAAATGTTAAAGCTGAAAGAAATGATAGATTATATTCTTTTCAGAACTGAGAAGTCTCCCGAATTCAAAAAAAATATACTCAGCTACAAGAGAGAAGTCTCCTGAAATATGAAAAATCTACATCACAGTTGTAGAATATAAAGCAAGACAAGTTCTCAAAAGAACTTCATCTGTATACCCAGAAAGTAGATGTGTTACCGCAAACCAAACATAAAAGGTGCGATATGGAAAGATGCGGTAACAACATGTAATGACTCTCTCTAATGAGTTAGGGTGGTTCTGAAAAGAACCGTTGGTTTCAACTCGATGTTTTGATTGCTCTGATCGCCTTCTAGAGAAACGTTGAGTTGAAACCAACGTTTTTTTTCAGAACCACCAAAACTCATTAGAGATAGTCATTACATGGTGTTACCGCAAACCTTTCCATATCGTATTTCCACCATGCAAAGTTTCAAATCCTACTTATAAAAGGTGCTACATTTTCATATATACAACAAATCTTCATTAACATCCAGAGCTCATGTACTCACCAGTTCTCAGTGGCGTAATCGATGGCAGACTCCAGCAACCCAAACTTAGTGAGTAGTTTGACGGCCGAGTCTCCTCCCAGGCTCTTAGCCCATAGGTAAGCTACCTGCTTGGCAGTGTTGGCGACACCATGGGCCTTGGCAACCTGGAACAGTCAAAATCAAACAAGTTTAACATCAGCTCAAAAACGAGACTTAAAGCCATTATACACTTTCGGTAAACAGTTTTGTCCAAGTCCCACACTTCGTGTATCACAACTTATATATAAAATAACAAACCTGTGAAAATTTAGGCTCAATCGGTCATCGGAGTCGGGAGAAAATAAAGGGAAAACCCACTCTTGTTTCCGCACGTTTTGCTGTGTCATGACATGTGTTTAAAATAAATCTGTAATTCTCGCTATCGAGAATTGATATTGTTTAAATGTTTTCTCAAAAAGTAAAGCCTTTCATGGAATAATATTTCAAGAGAAGTCTTTCACCATTACCTTCTGTAAACCCTGTAAGTTATTTGTAAATCTGTGAACTTTTGTTTTTTTCTGTACCGAAAGGGTCCAATGGCTCTAAAGGCAAAGTATACCTTAAGATGTTTGAGCTGTTCCCGTTGTTTTAATCACATAAATGTATAATGCATAATAAAACTTGTTTTCTTCTTCTCTGTACCGAAAGTGTTTAATGACTTTAAGTGTATTCATTGAGTTTGTTACTTGAAGTATTCAATTCATAGAGTGAGTACTCACCCTGTATGCCTCGTCCCAGAGATCCTGAGTTCGGTACATATTAATAGCGGCTTTCCAATCTCTTGCCTCAATGTAGTGATGTTCGGCTTGGCGGAACGCCTGGTCTCCTTCCAATTCCTGCAATATATTCATATCAACATGGTCAATGGCTAATCAGGATTACGCAAAACAACCAGGCCACTTAATATCCAGGGGTAGGTTTGGATATCTGTAAAAATGCCTGAAACAATGACTAGTGGTTCCCAGTTATTCTAAACCCTAATCCTCCCCAGATGTTCATCACATGATGCATCACCTGAACTACAAAACTACAGGTTCAGACACAACATGGACTGTTTCTTTTACTAATTGGTGGTTGCTTCAATTTTCCAACAAAATATTGAGGGCTCAAGAAGATGAGAAACCTTATTTGACCAACAAATGACAGACTATTGCTGCCTTCATACCTTGAGATGACTCTGATCTAAAAATGCTTATTTCTCTACTTTCTTGAAGTTATCCTAAAGTATTTAACTAGTGGATTGGTACTAGCTGGTTTGACCTTTATAGATGTGAGCTTTAAAGGCAGTGGACACTATTGGTAATTACTCAAAATAATTATTAGCATAAAAACTTACTTAGTAACGAGTAATGGAGAAAGGTTGATAGTATAAAACAATGTGAGAAACGGCTCCCTCTGAAGTGCCATAGTTTTCGAGAAAGAAGTAATTTTCCACGAATTTGATTTCAAGACCTCAAGTTTAGAACTTGAGGTCTCGAAATCAACCATCTTAACGCACACAACTTCGTGTGACAAGGGTGTTTTTTTCTTTCATTATTATCTCGCAACTTTGATGACCGATTGAGCTCAAACATTCACAGATTAGTTATTTTATGCATAAGTTGAGATACACCAACTGTGAAGGCTAGTCTTTGATAATTACCAATAGTGTCCACTGCCTTTAAGATTGAAAACTTATCAATTTATTTATTTACTTATATATTAAAATATGATTAAAAAATCTTTACCTTGTTTTATGAGTCTTTAACACTTCACTATAACTATCATATTTGAGTGAAATACAAGTATTTCAAAGTCCTGAAGATGGCCTCTTACCTTAGCCAGATGTAGATGTGTATCCTGCAGTAAGTCTGGATGATACTGTTTGACCAGACGGATCATGTGATCAAACTGACGCTGTTTCTTGTACATGGTGATAGCTAGGTCTGGTTCGTCCACAGTCAGGTACAATCTGCAATGACAGCAATTGGTCAGACAACAACTTAGCAAGGTGGAAACACTTGAATAGAGTCTAAGATGTACACATAGTTATTCGCTGAACTCAGTTCAGTACAACATGTATTTCCCATTCCGCAATCAATATAATATAAATAACAATGTTTACACAGTGATATCCACAAAAATGCAGGAAATTGGGGACAACAACTAAGTAAGCACAGCTTGAGTTAGGGAGTGCAGGTGACGCACATAGTCGCCTGAATTGAAACATTTGGGAGGTTTAGGGTTTAGAATAACTAGGAACCCAGACCCACTAGTCATTTTTTCCAGAACTCAGTCAACTACTCGGTTTCATTTTGAGTAAATGGTGGTGTATGAGCCGTGTGGCAGGAGATTCTCCCACAATATAATATTAATAACTGGTTCTTATACATGTTATACAGCGCATTTTACAATAATTTATCAATGCACCTTATAGTGCCTTGGTCATTGGGCCATGAACATTCCATTAACCTCTCTTGATCAGCTCCCGGGTGTACAGCAATTTATTTTTATATATAGCACACTTTACAATAATGTCTCAATGAGCGTTTCATTAGTGCCCTGGTTGTTGAGCCAATAACAGTCTTGTAATCATTCTCAGCTCCCTGGGGAGTATAGTATCCAGCCCCGGGCTGCTGTAGCGCTCCAAAGTATTTTCAAATACAGTATCAACCTTTACCCTTGCAGCCGTCGATTTCACCAAACTCTTCCCAACTTAGGATTTATTTTAGGACTTAGGAAAATTTGAATTCCGTATCCAAAGGCGTAGGACGCATTGAACCCATCCTAAGTTAGGACGGGGATACTCGAACCCGAACCTACACCCCCATGACTAAACCTCTAAAACTTGAATTTGATGCTTTAAACCGCTTGGCCATGACACCCCTACAGCATGGCACATTTGTTGATAAAGGAGTTTTAGGGTAGTCTGTGGTCTTACCTTTCGGCCTCTCTGAATTTACCCTGACTCTCGAGCTGCTGGGCCTGGGTGACATACAGCACTGCTACGTCCTCCCCCTTCATACAGGTCACTGCAAGCTGTTCACAACAAAACAACATTGAATGCATCAAATATACAATTGAGGGGTCATGTCAGCCCTTAAATGGCAAAACAGCCTAACTCAATAAAAAAAAATGCTTTCTAAAAGATCATTTCTGGGTAAATTGAGGTCGTTTTTATACAATTTTAAAGTTCCAAAGGCAAACTATGTATGGATGTGAATATAAGCTCAATCTCTTTCACACTTTTAAACCTTTTTTTATAGCAAAACAGCTTATCTCTGTACTTACTTTTCTCAAAATGTAATTTTTGACTTAAAACTACATTACTTCAGAGGGATCTTTTTCTCACAATGTTTTATACTATCAACAGTTCTCTATTGCTTGTTACCAAGTAGGTTTTTGTAGTTATATGTTTTGGACCAAACGGTCCAGTACCTTTAAAGCCATTGGACCCTTTCGGTAAACAGTGTTGTCCAAGAACCACACTTCGTGTATCACAACTTCTATATCAAATAACAAAGCTATGAAAATTTAGGCTCAATCGGTCATCGGAGTCGGAAGAAAACAACGGAAAAACCCACCCTTGTCAGCTTGTTGCCGCGCGTTTCGCCGTGTCATGACATGTGTTTAAAATAAATCCGTAATTCTCGTTAACGAGAATTTACATTGTTTTGCTGTTTTCTCAAAAAGTAAAGCATTTCATGGAATAATTTTTCAAGAGAAGTCTTTCACCATTGCCTTCTGTAAACCCTGTAAGTTATGTGTAAATCTGTGAACTTTTTTTTTTTTTTTTCTGAACCGAAAGGGTCCAATGGCTTTAAACTAAATCTTTTCGTTTGTTGTTAGTTGCATGTAATCGTTTACCTTATGTGCAGCTTCCCACTTGCCAGCAGCAGTGTACATGTCTATGGCTTCCTTGGTCATCCCAGCTTGGACATAGTACCGCTCCGCCATCTGAACATTCAAATCAACAAGGGAATTATTCACAACATCACAGGTAGCTATTAAGGTACCCTTTCTTAACTCCTCCTGGGTAGACTTCGTTCCCAGGGTTAGACTTTTTAGTAGCATGTTCGTTACTCTCAATGAAATGAAAATGAGAAAAAAAATCTTTTAAAAATTGCCACTTTGCATCTTTGGATAACAAGGCAATACTTGTGGCTAAGAGAATATATAATGCTGTGCTGTCTTTGTCAATTCAGCAAGCTTGTTTCTGCGTTTGACCTATTAGCTGTATACTACAGCTAACCAGCATATGCCTGCAACAAGAGTCCTAAGGAAACACGAAAATGATGAATTTTCCTTTAAAAAAAGTACAGGCTCTCAACAAACATACATTCCGGTGCTGGCTGTATAAGCCAAACTTTTCTAAAGCGGGGTCTGAAAATTGAATTGGCAATGCGTAACAAAGGAATGCTTGAGAGCCACCTGGGCGATTTAAATGGAGTAAAGAAAGTTAGTCTACTACAACTTTAGCCGCGTGTGACATCAGTGTACATGTAAAGAGTCTATACAGACAGACAACTTACCTCAAAGTTACGGACGGTTGCATAATGCTTAGCAATCTTAGGGTAGTATTTCTCACCGGTAGACGGCTCTTGAATTTCAATGATCTGTATTGCCTTGTGCCATTGGTGGGAACTAATGGCCGACTCAATGGCCTTCTGCGAGCAACTGTGGTTGAATAAGAAGGTGGTCAAATACGATAATCACATAAATAACATTGATTCCAAACGCAACACTTAGCAATGGGGTCGAGTTCACAAAGCACAAAGATGATGAGTTGTCGATAACATTGATTTGTATTGTGACGCCACACTTTTTACGATGTACCTGTTATCCTCGCTATTTATGAATCCATTACTCAATCATATCAATCAATCAATATTTCCGCATACATCGCTCAGCTTCAATGCTTTTGTTGATGGCAGCATCCATATCTTTATATTTTTATTATTAACAACAACTTTGTTTTCCCTGTGCAATGAATACAAGACGACTCATATCAATTAATCGATATTTCTGAACTCACCCAGCCTCTATGTAGTGATTAATGGCCGCATCCATCTGCTTCTGAGAAACCAAATAATCACCCCATTCCTCCTCAAGACGCACAACTTCACTCGGGTAAGACAGACGTGCAAGCTCCACCGCTGAAAACAACAAGATTTTTGTTGAATTTTTGTTTAAAGCCATTATACATGTTATACACTTTCGGTAAACAGTATTGTCCAAGTCCCACACTTCGTGTATCACAACTTATATATAAAACAACAAACCTGTTAAAATTTAGGGAAAACCCACTCTTGTTTCCGCGCGTTTCGCCGTGTCATGACATGTGTTTAAAATAAATCCGTAATTCTCGCTAACGAGAATTTATATTGTTTTACCGTTTTCTCAAAAAGTAAAGCATTTCATGGACTAATATTTCAAGAGAAGTCTTTCACCATTACCTTCTGTAAACCCTGTAAATTATTTGTAAATCTGTGAACTGTTTTTTTTTTTTTCTGTACCGGAAGGGTCCAATGGCTTAAATGCATCTAAGATAACTCTATCAATTCCTTAAGTGTGAAAGTCACCCCAGAAAATACACAAATGCAGCAAGGTTCAACTATAGTTACGGTCTCCCTAGTAAGTTACTAGGGAGACAGTAACTATAGTCGAACCTTGCTGCAGGGTAAGCCATCAAATCTGATTGACGCTGGTGGGGGTTAAACAAACCTCAGAATTTAGGACAGGCTGTCAGCAAGACATCTGGAAGCCTGCTACCAAGAACAGATGGCTCTACTTATCAGAGGGTTAGATCTGTATGTCTGTACACTGTTGTGCATGAAACACCGAGTAGAAATACAAAAATCTCTGGGACCTGATTTAGGAATCCCCCTCTTAGATACGTGGAATAGTCCAGTCTGAGATATCAAGGACCTTGACTACCCTAATGCACTGCCCATTGGAGAAAACAGTGAAATAATTTAAATGTGCCATGACTTAGTGTTACCAGCGTTAACAGGGGTTTTAAAAATCAGAACAAGTCATCACTGACCAACAACTAATTCTGTCTGAACACAGATTACCACATTTAGGGAAGAACACCGTACACTAACCTCGTCTGAAGGACTTTCCTCGTCGATAGCACTCCATGGCTCTTTGCTCATCTCTAGTTTTCTCAAACAAGTCACCAGCCTAAACGATGAAAAATATTGCAGATGAGAAAAGTCGAACACATGGAAGAAAGAAGAGAACTACATACATGTACAGGCCGTTTTCACAAATGCTAGGATATTTCATTCAGTTTGAGCGTGAAACCAGGCTTTTTGCTTCGTCTTACCCATACACTCACTTTGCTGAGATGTAGAACAAAGAGCCATTCTAAAAGCCTGATCCCACGTACTGCATCTCTTTAAAACATTCTTGCTTGGTGCGTGTTTCTCTTTATCCTACAATCTAGACTGTTTTAAGAGCAATACCAATTCCTACCTTCAGCTTCGGAGCTAGTTTCATTATTCATTATTAAAATATTTTTCTCCTTGTAGCACCTAACAAGCCTCGTTTGATTTCAAACTTGCATGTCATCTTGTATAAAATTATTTTGCAGTCCAGAGTTAAATTTGAGCCCTGATGATGATGCAAACTGAATAACGATACCTCGCCATCCACCAATGCCTCAAAAACCCGTAATATGAGGGCATTGTCACACAAGACAACTTTTGCAGGCAACTTGGACGCAACTAACTGCAGTGCATGCTACAGGATCATTTTGGTAGCCCATGCGTATTTTTTCAAACATATCTTGATTCCCAAGAATAATATGTGAACGTTCAAATGAGAATGGATTCTTTCTTAGAGATTGACAGTAACTGAGCCCAAATTCATAGAGCTGCTTAAGCATTAAAAAATCTCTGCTTAGCAATAATAAGCAGGACACCAGTCACAAATTGTACATATGACATGGTATTTTGGCTGGTAACCTTATTCTTTTGAGCATAACTTTGTTTTGCTTATCTTGTTGTCATGGTTGCTGTGCTTAAGCAGCTCTATGAAATTGGGACCTGTAGTTGTCTGTAAATTGCCCCTTGTGACATAACAACATAACCTTTTGAGCTATTTGAAATGAATTGATCCACTCACCCGCTCATAAAACTCCCCCTTGATGAGTGCAGCCGCAATCCTCTGGATCAGATCTCGATTCTCCATCAGATCCCCTCGACTGGTAGCCAGTCTAGCTGCCCTTGCAGGCATACCAGCCTTCATGTAGAGATTGATAGCAGCGTGGTGGTCCCCTTCATTCTCCTTCATCTCTCCAGCCTTCTCTTCTTGACTGGTATCCATCAACCACTGGTAATAGTTACGACGGAGACTCTCAAGCTCTGGGTGACCCTGGGGTTAAAACAAGATGATTTTTATTTTTTGAGTATCATAAAGGTATTGGACACGTTTGGTAACTACTCAAATTTTGTTTAAAGATCTTATCGCAAATACTTGGTATGCGCGCTGTAGGCGTTGAATGGGGTGCATGCTGGGCCCAATTTCATAGTGCTGCTTAACGGTAAGCAAATTTGCGTGCTTACTGTAGCAGAAAAATTTGCTTAAGCCTTTTAGCGTATTTCACAGGTAAGCAGAAAAATTGGGCGGCCATATTGCGTGTTTACCGTGGATTTGCATTGTGACGTCATTTATTTTTGTGCGGTAAGCACCGGAAGGTTAGCATGCCTTTTCGTGTGCTTACGGTTAGCAGCGCTATGAAATAGAAATCGCACAGTAAGCAAAAAATCGGCCGCTAAGCAGCGCTATGAAATTGGGCCCAGGTCTAGCTAGCGCTCAAGTTTGATCCCTAGCTAGACCAGCGTGCACCTCATTTAACAGTTAGCGCTTGCGCAACAGGTATTTGCGAAAAGGTCTATGAACAACTGAGAGCCGTTGGTAGTATAAAACATTGTGAGAAATGAATCCTTCTGAAGTAACAGAGTTTTTTACAAAATGCGGAAAGGAGAAGGTTAAAATGTCCTTTTAATAAGCTTTAATGAAATTGAATGATCTTTTACCTTAGCTTCAGCCACTGCTATAGCCTCATCCCATTTGTGAAGCTCTTGGTACATCTCCATAGCCTCATCAATGGCATTCTGGAAAAAATAAATTCAAAACTTTAAAAAGAAATGGACACAAAGAGTGTGTAATGTAGGTCGGTTGGATCCAGGGGTGCATTCCATTTGCGCAAACATATCACAACGGCAAGCCCTTTTGTTCGTTGAAACGATTGGTTGTGCTCTTCGTTATGTCAATATTATGGCGGCGCTCTGCTATGGGGATGGCGACACCAGACGTAGTTTTTTTGTAACGTTGGTTTTTGCTGTATTGTAGGTATATTTTGGTCCTCTTTCGAACATCACGACATAATAATAATAAAAAAGCATTTATATTGCGCTCTACAGAGAACAGAGCACTTTACAGGAGACGATGATAAAAAGAAAAACAGTCAAACTTAGCATGGGTTGGGGAACAGAAATGTCTTGGAGGAGGCTTTTGAACACAGGCAACGAGATCGCCTCTCGTAGACAAGCAGGAAGCTCATTCCATAGGCGAGGGGCAGCCATGGTGAACGAGCTATCCCCACCCTTCCTTCTAGCTCTAGGAACAGAAAGCCGGGCCTGATCAGCTGATGAGCGGGGTCGTTGCCTCTATGCATCAGCAGTATTAGAGTTGTGGGAATGTACAAGTTCAACCAGATATGATGGAGACTGGGTGTAAAGGATTTTGTAGACATGAGTGACAATTCTGAAGGTTATGCGTTCTAGGGACCATTGCAGCGATGTAAGTAGGCAGGCAGAAGGCTGGTCACTGCCACACGCAAATACTAGCTGAACGGCCTAATAATTAAGTTGGTACTTCAACTCAACCAGACTGCATTATCAACCACCTAAAAAACACTTGAATTTCAGGTGTTTTGAATGAGCTGATATTAGTGTTACCTGTTCGAGATAGACCGACTCTGCTTCTTTGAAGTCCTTATTCAACACGGCCAGCTTGGCTCTGACAGTGTAGTGACTGGTGCCATCACCCCCCTGGAATAAACATACACAGAAAATAACTTCAACTACAATTCCTGACAATTACATCGAGTCCAACATTTGGGAGTTTCTTAATGCCCCTTATTTTTGACCGCGCGGGGGCGCTATAAATAGTATTTTGATCACTTCCGGGGGTACACGCGATTCGCCCTGCACAATTAATAGGCGTTCTGTCACTTTTGTTGCGCCGTAGTTTCAATTTGCTTTAGAGGTGGATTATAACGGCTCCTTTTAAAGTCTTATTGTCTGTGATGGATTAGATGTCTGTGGTTATAATGTGTTCCAATCTTTAAAAACTGTTTTGCGTATGAATGAATATACCCCCGGAAGTGATTGAGAGCGCCCTCACGCGGTCAAAAATATGGCCCATTAGAGAGTCACTAAAAGGTAATGGGATTGAGCTATCTAGCACTTCGTTGGCAGTCTCTCTATGTTGTTTATATTCCTTACGGGTTAAAGCCATTGGACACTTTCGGTAAACAGTATTGTCAAAGGCCCACACTTCGTGTATCACAACTTATATATAACATAACAAACATGTGAAAATTTAGCCTCAATCAGTCATCGGAGTCGGGAGAAAATAACGGGAAAACCCACCCTTGTTTCCGCACGTTTCGCCGTGTCATGACATGTGTTTAAAATAAATCCGTAAATCTCGATATCGAGAATTTATACTGTTTTAATGTTTTCTCAAAAAGTAAAGCATTTCATGGAATAATATTTCAAGAGAAGTCTTTCACCATTACTTTCTGTAAACCCTGTAAGTTATTTGTAAATCTGTGAACTTTTAATTTTTGTTCTTTTCCGAAAGTGTCCAATGGCTTTAAAGTAGGAAACCAGTCAACTCATTTTGTATGCACCTAAACTTGTGGCTGGTGACCAAATAAAGTTAAGCCGTCTTATTCTGCTGAGCACAAATCTCCACTTGCAGTGGACACATTTGGTTGTTACTCAAAATATATATGAGTATAAAAACTTACTTGGTAATGAGCAATGGAGAGCTGTTGATTGTATAAAACATTGTGAGAAACAACTCCCTCTGAAGAAGCGTAGTTTTTGAGAGAAAGGTACTTTCTCACTAAAATATTTGAATCCGGGAAAGACTTCAGACTACCGCCATGTAACAAGGGTGTTTTCTTCTTTTATTGGGCCCTATTTTCTTCCAACTTTGACGACCAATTGAGCCCAAATTTTCACAGGTTTGTAAACCAAGTGAGACTAGTGCTCTTTGACAATGGACCCTTCCCATGAAATATGCTAATTACATTCATGCATGCGTACAGACCCTGTTGGTTGGCAAACGCCATAGAGTTGTGCACTGAGCAGACGCGCAATCGCATCTGCGTCACGCAGCCATTAGTCAAGTACAAAACAGCGCAATGTTTTCTCATTTTGCCAACCAAAACGTTAGTGCACACGCGCTATGTGCAATTTACATATTTCATGGGAAGGGTCTATTACCAACGTGTCACTGAACTGTCCGGAATGGCATGAATGGGTATGTGACTTTTGAAAAAATAATCTTGCTTACTATTTCCTGTGCCATCTCGGCAGCCATCTTGTTCACATTGCGTAAATATCTGGCCTTTGCGACATCACCGAGGGCAGCGTAACAACGCTCAGCAATGTGAAGCTGCTTAGCCTCCAGGGAGAGTCGACTCAAGGTCTTCCACATGGCTTCCGTCTCGTTGGTCATTTCTAAAGTTTCTAGGAAAGCAACAGCCCTGATGACGAAGACAAATATTTCAATTATTATTTCTGTTTATTTTTAAAGGCAAAGAATACCTTTGGTTTTTTAAAACCGTTAGAATGTTTTAATCCTATATATATGTAGATGTTAACAGTTAAATGAGCAAATACAACTTGTTGGCTGTTGCAAACAACTTGCCAACCAAAAGGACCACCGGTATAAATGCAGAACAGTTATTGGCCAGACGTTTCAACCCTAGCAGAGTCTTTCTCGAAGGCTAAATGACAACACAACAAAAATGAACAGGTAAACTAACTTAGACAAATTTATTTCAAAAATCTGGAGCGAATTGTTCATGCAGGAAGAATAATTCCTAATATGAATCAGAATCTGAAAAGCATTAAGAAAGTAATTTTGGGCAGGATTTTAAATGAATTGAACTTTCGAACACTATTTTTAGACAGTTTTGAAAATTTGAGCAGGAATTTTCCTTATGATGGTTGAAAGTTAAACTGAATCAGTGGATGATGGTACAACTAATTTACTGAACATTGTTTTGGTGACAGTTCTTCACAGTTTGGGCAGTGTTTTTTCAGCTCGAGAAAGTTCAAAGCTCAAGGTATATTATATTTCCCCGACTTCTTTACCTTGTGAAGTCTCCATCATCGATAGCGGTACCAAACTCAATGAGACCCTCATCCAACGTGTAGGAAATGGTTGCCACACCCTCATTCACGATCACATCGGTCTTACCATTGGCTCTCTCCAGATCAACGATGTCTCCCTGCGATGTTTTAAATCATTAGGAACGGTTTTAGTCTACAACCTTTTAATTAAGATATTTAATGGACTACTCCAAATTATTTGGGCAGGTGACCAGTCTTTTTTCCTTATCTTTTTCTTCCATTCTGTGCATTTTGGAATCTTGGGTGCTTCTGATCATAATTATGTAAGGGGCGCAATAATATTGTTAATTATTATTATTGTTTAGAAATTACTCAACAAAATGAAATAAAATCAGCCATTCTGAGAACAACGCACGACTCCTGCAACAAACAGTGTCTCACTTCAATACTTCACTTCAATAACTTTACTGGCTCCCTATCTCTCAACGAATCATCTTCACCTGATGCTCATTGTCCACAAAGCACTTAACGGCAAGGCTCCCCACTATATCTCAGAACTACTTCAAGTTTACACTCCGTCAAGAAATCTTAGATCCAATACCATGTTTCTCCTCAATGAATACAAGTCTCGAAACTCCTCGGGTGATACATGCAGGTCTTTTTCTTCAGCTGCACCACGCATCTGAAACTCTCTACCACTTAATCTTAGATCTTATCTTTGTAGCACAAAATTCAAATCTCTTCTCAAAAAACTTATCTTATGTCACAGGTTTTCCAGGACTTATTTATTTATCTGTTTTTCTTTTGCTTGTTTTTCGTTTACAGCTTCTTGACAATCCAACAGGGTGGATCTGTGCCCATTACCAGTCTTCATTATTATTATTACTATCTCACCTTGATGTTGAACATGGTGCATCGTTCAGGATGGTCAATGTTATACCATACACACAGACTACCTCTATTCTGTGCGACCACTACATCACTCTGAGGTACCCATTGGATGTAACTGGAATAGTTGAGAATAGTGGTCTTGGTCTGACTGTCAATGTCAAACAGGTGCAGCTAGGATCATACAAAAAAAATCAAATTTATTTATCAGATGTTAAATTTGCATCAGGGATTAAGAGTAGAAATTTTGGTTTACCCTTACAAAATGTGTGTTAGCACTGTATGCTTTGTACTTTCCCAAATTCTTAAAAAAAAAAGTCAAAAGCATATTACTCAGGTGGGACTTTGAACCCTTGACCTTTGCCAATCTGGAACAGATTTCTTATGAAATAGACCACCGAGATTGCCCAGTAGCTAGAGGCAGTTGGAATCCTATGTTTTAGCAGCGGGTACAGCAACGATTTAAATAGATGTTAAATTTGCATCGGGATAAAGAATTTGTTTGGTGTTATCCATAATTAGCAAGTACAAAAACAAAAACAAAATTTAATGTCTGATGTGCAAATGCCACACTGTCGCGCAAACACTCAGGGGACTATCCAAAGAAAAAGTTCAAAAGGAAAAAAAAATGGCATTAACAGCAAACGTGATCAGGGGGTAACCTTAATACTCACCCTGAGTCTCTTGTCTCGGAAGAGCAGCTTGCGTCCCGTCTCGTTCAGCTCCAGCCAGTCGATCTTGGAGTCATGGGTCAGCGTGGCCACATTGAACCCCATGATGAGATCAGTCACTGCGATGGTCTTGAGGTCTACTAGGTAGGCCATCTTCTTGTTGTCCTCGATGCCTAGCTGCTTGCGCTCATTCAGACGCACGCTGTTATGATAATAATAATAAGAAGAAGAAGAAGAAGAAGAATATTAGTGGCTTCTTAAATAGCGGTCAAATCCATTACTTAGTGACACTCAAAGCTTATGCGAAGCACACAAATTTCAGGACCCAATTTCAAGTTGGTTGTCTCGGTAGTCTACGTTTTGACACGTCATGCGTCACGGAGGTTTTTGAAAAAGAAATAATCCAGGGGTCAGTCAGGGAAAGAGAAGAAGTGGTCGTCCAGCAACATCATGGACGAATGACATAAAGAAGTGGACTGGACAGGGTACGGCAGCTGCAGCGAGTTTAGCAGCAGATCAAAACGGTTGGCATGAACTTGTGATGATCACCGCAGCGCAATTTGCGCCACTGGGACTGATGAGAGAGAGAGTCTCGGTGAGGGGCGACATGGCTTTAGAGCTAGTGGGCTAAAGCCTCCATTCATTGCTTGCAGAGTAGGGCGTAAAAAGAAAAAGGGAGAAAAGGCTTTTTATTGCGGAGACCCAACGAAATATTGCCGGGATTGAAGCAATTTCCTTCCGAACTCTTACCTAATGAGATGAGGATTCATAAACTCAGTCCGCACACATCCCAAGATCTCATTGCTTCCGTACTCCACCAGACTCAACTCGCCGGCATTGAAAATCATACAAACCTGAAAAGAAAGAAGGAAAAAACCCAGTATCAATCAAGCTAAGTTATCCTAGACTGCTGCAGTCCTATTTCTGCCCGAATCACACAACAGATTAAAGACACTGGACACTATTGGTAATTGTCAAAGACCAGTCTTCTCACTTGCTGTATCTCAACATATGCATAACAAAACAAACCTGGGAAAATTGGAGTTTAATTGGTCGTCAGGGTTGCAAGAATAATGAAAGAAAAAAAAAACACTTTCAATGCTTGATTTCGAGACCCTCAAATTCTAAATCTGAGGTCTCAAAATCAAATTCGTGGAAAATCACTTCTTTCTCGAAAACTATAATTTGTCAGCTGTACCAATCCTGTATAATATACCTAAAAAAAAAAAATGGATTGAATGACAAAATCGAAGCATCGCCTAAAGAGTATAACTTACACTTTCATTCTCGAAGAAGAACTTTTCGTTTCCTCCCGTGTTCTGCCACGGCACCTCACTGAGTTTATTGGACGTTAGGTCACCAAGGAGTATTGTATCAGTGGTGTGCGCAACCAGGTAGCGATCTTTGCCGAGAATGCGAACTTCATCCACCTAACCAAACAAACAATTAAAATGTTGTTGAAAAGCTATACGGGGTATACAGGGCTCGATTTTACGAAGAGATAAAATACATCTTAAGATGAGTTTTCACTATTACCTGAGTAACATCGTGGTTTGCATTGTGATTTTACATTTTTCTTAGCAATTAAGAATGACCCCTTGCATATGATGTCACAAGCTTCCCAACTTCTTACAAAGCTCTAATGGTTAAGTGCCCTGCTCAAGGGCGCAAGTGTCATGACCGGGATTCAAACCCACACTCTGCTGCTGACAACACCAGAGCTTGGGTCCGGTCACCTATGTGTGTAGGCCGCTCGACCATGACACGCAACGATTTGTCCCTCTATTTGAAAATGAGTGGAACACAGAACTGAATTTGAAGCTTGAGCCCCCCTTTAAAAAAAAACAAAAAAACGTCCTTCAGTACTAACCTCATATCCATAGTGTGATTTGAGCACAACTCGAGTTCCCGATGATAGATTCTTGACGATAACCTGAGAGAGACCAACATAAGTCATCTCAAACTTGTTCTTGTAAATGGCTCGACGGAGACAGCAATCAAACAGTTCCACTCCACCGCACAAAGTACCCTGCACAAATACAGACCAAAACAAAAAAAGATAAATTAATAAAGGTTGCCTATGAGGGTCAATCTACCCATTCTATTAATTCCAGTGTTTGCAAAAAATATTCCCGGGGCCCTTGGGCGGGTCTCCGCCCCCACGCTGTTACACTTTGCGCAAGCTCAGTACTTTGATAAACCCGGCTACTTATATTTGTTTACCTGCTACTTAAAAACCTGTGGACAACCCTGATGTTTACTACAAAACTTCATTTCTAGAAGGATATGCATTCTGTAAGAAAACCTCAAAACCTTGTTACTTACGGCTACAAGACGAGAGCCATCTTTCTTCCAAGCTAAGGCTGTGATTGTATACAGGTTCTTAATCTCCTTCATCTTGGCCTCTTCCCAGATGCCACGACGAGGGGCCCAGTTGAACACCCTTAATCTGCAAAGATGGGAACATTACAGAAAATGTCAATAACAGCTCTTATACAGTTATATAGCACACAGTTATATAGTGCAATTTCTTTTCTTTTTTTCCTTTGTTTTTTTTTGCAAGTTGCCGAGGTGTGGGCTACAATTATTTTTTCCAGAGGCTGTTGCCACCTATTCCTAGGGCTGGAACAGGGTTACCCCCTTTACAGTCCATACGGATGTAGGCTTGGGTATCATCAATCCGAAGCCTGGCCGTCAATTCCAAAGAATGATGACTGCGCTTCAAGCATTATTACCCCTGGTCACTGGGCCATTTACTTCAAGTTTTGGTGGCCAAACCTCGGAAATTCTTCCATGGACTTTTCCTGTAATGGATTCAACCTTTCAATACGATTGGAAAATTATTACAAAATGGTGAAAAGACCTTCCTGCAGTGTTCTGTTCTGTACAAATATTTCTATAGACATTCTATCAAAGTTAGATTCTATTAAAACACTGATATTTTATAGGAATATGTAGAAAACAGTAATTCTTTCTATAGGCCTAGAAGTTATATTCTATAAAAAATACGTCTGTAGAAATTCTATAGAAAACAGTTTAGACATATCTTTAAAGTTTCTATATAAAACCGGTGGCTCTATAAAGTTCTATAGAGCTCTATAGGTCGTTCTGTAGAATTCTATAAAACAACTTGTGTATGAATTCTCACCTGTCATAACTTCCTACCACTACTGATTGTCCACTAGGGCTGTTAACGGCCACTGTAAACTCATGCTCCTCAGCGTCGCGACTGTAGTCAAACTGCTGATTGACCCGACCCTCTTTGCCATACACCGTGATTCTCTTATCGCACCCGGCCGCCACGATGCTACTCCCCGCCCAGCACAGGGCGTAAGGAGGGCACGGATGGGTGCAGATCTTGCCCTGAGATTCGCCGGTGCCTTCGTCCTCGAAGAAGAAGCGGACGACTGACCCGTCAGCGTGACCAGAGAGGATGCCTTTACCTGACATGCTGTAAATTGGAAGCGGGGGAAAAAATTTATCATGCTCACAGGGCTCAAGTTTGGGGGGGGGGATTATTGGACCAGGATTTTTAGATTACAAGACCTAGTTTTTATTTATTTATTTATTTATTTATTTCCTTTATTTACCCAGGGTGAGCCAAATCAGTAAAAAAACAAATGGTTTCCATTTGGGCCCTGCGAACAAACTAACATGTTAAAAGTAAACATAAAATCACATGATAAAATTACGATATAAAAATTACGTACAAAAAGAGAACACTGTTTTATTATCTTAAACTGTTTGTTTGAACAGACACTATGGGTGTAACAAATCAGGATTGAAATTATTTGTGAGACTCAAACTCATCATTTTGAACATCATTCTTTTCAGACAAAGATAATGAATTGATAAAAAAACTGGACCACTGGACATGTCCTGGCTTGAGATACACTGGCCCGACACTGAAATCACTGGCATAGGGCCGGTGGTCGAGTGTAAAATTTGAGGCTGATTCATGAAAACACAAGTGGTTAAAGGCAGTGGACACTCTTGGTAATTATTCAAAATAATTATTAGCATAAAACCTTTCTTGGTGGCGAGTAATGGGGAGAGAGGTTGATGATATGAAACATTGTGAGAAACGGCTCCCTCTGAAGTGCCATAGTTTTTCGAGAAAGAGGTAATTTTCCAC
Source organism: Asterias rubens (assembly GCF_902459465.1). Lineage (NCBI taxonomy): Eukaryota > Metazoa > Echinodermata > Asteroidea > Forcipulatida > Asteriidae > Asterias > Asterias rubens. The sequence continues at coordinate 10,773,848 of NC_047082.1, forward strand.
GAATTTGATTTCGAGACCTCAGATGTAGAACTTGAGGTCTCAAAATCAACCATCTAAACGCACACAACTTCGTGTGACTAGGGTGTTTTTTTCTTTCATTATTATCTCGCAAGTTCAATGACCGATTGAGCTCAAATTTTCACAGGTTTGTTATTTTTCTGCATAATATGTTGAGATACACCAACTGTGACAATTACCAATAGTGTTCACTGCCTTTAAACAATTCACATGAAGGATTGCAACTCAAAAGTTGAGGTGCTTCAAACCACATCAACTTGGAAGTTTCTAAACTGGCTTTCAGTGGATTCGTTTGGTTACTCGAAACGATCCTGAAGACACAGCCCCTATACCTTGAAGTAAAAATGATTTTGTTTTATTTTAGGGAATAACAAAATACTCACTTTGGTGCCAGAGAGACGACGTAAGAATCCGTCCCATACACGGTGGAGGATTTGTTGTTCTTGACATTGGCAATGCGAACCTTGCCGTCAGCCAGACCAAAGACGATGTTATTATCTGGCGGCCACACCATGCAGGTCACTGCACTCTGCTGCACAAACTTATTGCAAATCAACTTCTTAGAATCCCTAAATAAAAAATGAAAACAGAAATGAGGGAAGAACAAATCACAAAATGCCCTTTTGATAATAATAATAACCGCATTTATAACGCGCCTTTTGCCAAAGGATACAAAGCGCCAGGTATTATCACTGCAAAGAGTGGGGCGAATTTTTGAGATATAAGACCTAATCCTTAAGCACCATGTAATGGTTTACATGGTTCTGTGGCGCAATATGCTGCCAATCCAGCCAGGAACACCGGGGCGAACCCCTGCTCTTTTCGATAAGTGCACTGGGTTCTTTTACATGCATTTACACAACACATGGGACCAACGGCTTTACGTCCCATCCGAAGGACGATGCAATGGTTAAGTGTCTTGCTTAAGGACACAAGTGTCACGGCTGGGGATTCGAACCCACACTCTGCTGATCAGAAACACCAGAGTTTAAATTCGGTGCTCTTAACCGCTCGGCCACGACACTCCCTTTTGGATGTTTGGAACTGCTCCTTATCTTTTTTAAAGAGTTGCTCATGCACTAATACACCTACAGTTTGTTTTAACTAGTATAGAAATAAAGAACTAGAAGTTTGCAGTGTGGAAATACACCCAGCAGAACATATAACTTTGCATAGCGCTTAGACCCGTCACTCAGTGGCACTCAAGGCACTTTAACATTAAGTAATTTCCTCCAAGGTATTGTGGAGCTACATGTTTTAAAGGAATATGTTGCCTTGGATCGAACGAGTTGGTCTACAAAAAGCGTTTTTAACCGTTTGTTATGAAATGCATGGTTGGAAAGATGTTGTAAAAGTAGAATACAATGATCCACACAAATGTGCCTCGAAATTTACACAACACACGGGACCAACGGCTTTACGTCCCATCCGATGGACGCAGCAATAATAGTTAAGTGTCTTATTTAAGAACACAAGTGCCACACTCTGCTGAACAGAATCCCCAGAGATTGAGTCCGGTGCTCTTGTCCGCTCTTGTCCGCTCTCGTCCACAACACACCATGAGGGAGTAGGAATCTTTTGAACAAGGCTTTATTTCAACACAGTGGCTCAGTGAATGTCATGAAAGTGTTTCAGGAAATGGCGTTTTAATGTTTAGAAAAATACCTGTTGTAAGTTACTCACCAATCGTCTCCAATTTTGTAGACATAAATTATGTTGTCCGTTTGTCCGACAGCTATTTTGGTAGAATCCGGTGAAAATGCAAGAGCTTTCACTGTGTAGCTTTTCTTGCCGTACTGCAGGAAAGAACATAAATCACTGTTTTAGTAGTCAGGTTTTATTGCTGTTTCACCAAACCCCCCCCCCCCCCACCACCTTTGTTTTCTCTTTCATGCATACAAATTTGGAAAAAGGGTACAATAAAATTATTGTGACGTAAAAACGTTATCATTGATGATGAGATTTGGGTTTCTGTTGGCAAAATTAGTCCATAATTTTACACTTATTTCTGTTTAAGGGGTGATACTGGGCAGGATTGAAAAATATTTGTGAGACTCAAACTCTACATTTGAACATCATTCTTTTGAGACAAAGATGTTAAATAGCAAAAAAATAACAAGCCCACCGGACTTCTCCCGTCTTGAGTGTACTGGCCCAACACTGAAATCCAGCGTAAAAACCAAGCCCTGCATGCAGTACCGACAATCATATCCACTACCATGTACCTTGGAATCAGATGGTTTGGTTGAAAACTTGTCCTTCCGTTCTCCGTGTTCATCGTAGAGAAGTACAACCCGATCCACTGTACACACAGCCATCTTGGTATTGTTTGGCGCCCAGGCAAGGGCTGTGATCTTTGCTGCACCATCCTACAAAGGCAAATTTTTGAAAATTAATTGTTAATAATAATAATTGGTAGAAAAGTAATTTGTTTTAATCATGGACAACAGGGTGGGGTTCTGTTCATTTTAATATAATTTTGGAAAATTGTCCATATCAAGCAACCACTTTTTCATTCATTACTCAAATGAGACAATCCTTTACAAAATTATGAGTGAAAAAAGTGGTGGTAGGTTGCTGGCAGGATACAAAAATGTTTTCCATAATTTTGATGCAGTTTGTTCCGGTCGGATGTTTTTATTTACTTAAGTTATATTTTTAGTCTTTGTGGCGATCGGCAAAGCTAGTGCTGGTTACACCCGACCGGCGTGGCTACAACCCCTGTATCTTCTATTTAGTATTTTAAAAGCCATTGGACACTTTCGGTACAGAAAACAAAACAAAAGTTCACAGATTTACAAATAATTTACAGGGTTTACAGAAGGTAATGGTGAAAGACTTCTCTTGAAATGTTATTCCATGAAATGCTTTACTTTTTGAGAAAATATTAAAACAATATCAATTCTCAATAGCGAGAATTTCGGATTTATTTTAAACACATGTCATGACACGGCGAAACGTGCGGAAACAAGAGTGGGTTTCCCCCTTATTTTCTCCCGACTCCCATGACCGATTGAGCCTAAATTTTCACAGGTTTTTTATTTTATATATAAGTTGTGACACACGAAGTGTGGGACTTGGACAATACTGTTTATCGAAAGTGTACAATGGCTTCAAGTTGTAGCACTAGCAGTCATTACTGACAGTGACAATATGTTGACTCAAGACGTACTCGTTAATATTAATAACCGCGTCTCCTATATGCATGGGCCTTTCTCAAACCTTGGCTTGGGCTCCGGCTTATTATTAGGCTCCACACGCTGTGTATGCAGCTGGCCTTTTCTTGGTTCTTGGTTTGTTAATAATTACTTAATCCCTTTACACAGCCCCATTTGGGCTAAACTGGGATGTGACTTGGGATAACTTTCCGTATGGCGCCACCACTTTTTCACTAATTTTTACAAAAAGGGATATATCATTGAGGTTAATTAGATACTATATTATTTCATATCGAATGAAAAAGTGGTGGCGCCATACGGAAACTTTTCCGTGACTTGTTGTGGGAGAGCGACGTCAACAGCCAGATGGATAAGGTGCCAAAAGAAAAACCTGTATTTTGGAGCAGTGCCGCGGAGCCTGAGCCGAAGCCTAAGCTGGGGTTTGATTGAGAAAAGCCCCACTGTTTGTTTTTTCCATATTATTTTTTTACACAGAGACACTGACAGACAGTTACCAGGGCAGTATTGTTTTATTTAATTTTATTTAAAATAATCAAAAAGTAACAGTCGAATATAATAAAGCACTTTTAATTTTATTACAAAGAAACCTTTATTTAAATATTGCAGACTGCGATAACCGTGATTTTTTAATACGGCGAAAACTATTAATATTTTTAAAGAAATAATTCCCGAAATAATGCAGCATAAACATCGCATGCCAACATCGTTGACAACGTCCACGGCGTCGTTAACTACCTACGAAATTTGTTAAAACGACAACAAAATCCACAGAAACCATTCACAAATGGTGCATATTTACCTGTGGTGTCAGCAGACACTTCATGTGCTTCAACTGCATCGTTGTTAACCATAAATACTAACTAAATTCTATGGTTTTGGTCTTTTTTGGTTACGTTCCCAGTTACCGCTTGCAGGTTTTACAGAGGAATTTACTTTTGTTTTCACAAACCCGACGACAGTTTCATGGAGCAAGTTATTTAACCATAGATGTTGCCTGGTACCCACTATGTATTTAACGCACATGTTACCATGGAACATTGAAATGAGCTAAGGCGAGGAAGGATGGTTCAAAAGAGGGCGCTAGCAGATTAATTTTAAAGGACCGCTCAATGCAAAAAATAAGTCAATCATCGACACTTGGCGTTCGAATCATGAACGGTCCCTATCTTATTCAACTTATTTGAAGCTGATAAAAGACTTCAGGTCTGGAGCCCTTTTATGCATCTGTAAGAACACAAATTAATTTTGTGCAACAAGGGTGTTTTTTCTTTTACTATTCCCCTTCAACTTGTCGCCGGACTCGGGAGTCCATTATTGATAGACCTATTGGTGGGCTATAACGAAACAGGTCAACTCGTACCCAAGTCAACTCGTACCCAAATAATATTGTACCCAAGTCAATTATGCGTAGGCCCTCACCCAAGTGAGAGGCCGACTTTGACAGTTTAGTGCTGGCCTTTGAAGGAAAAAACAACTATCGACTAAAATAACTTTCGAATAAGACACAATAGACAGATGAAACAATGCGCTTTTGTTATGAGCAACAGGAAGCAGAAGTGGCGGGAAGTTAGCTGGGAAAATCCCGCCTGATATTGTTTCATCATGTTCCATGACTAAAAGAACTAAAAACAAGAGGATGGCTGACCGTGAAAAATTAGGGGCCTTCATACACTTTATTCAATTTAATTCAACTTCAATTGCAATGTGTATACTTATTTATCATCAAGTTTATAAGTAACATCTAAAACATCGTGCATCAACAATCATTCTTGCAACTTTGTAACTATGGGGCCTAGTTTTTGAAATAATTAATTTATGAATAAAAATTATTTTCTCAAAATAATATGGCTTGGGACTTTTGTATTGAGGATTCATTTTAACTCGTGCAGTTCAAAGTTTACGTAGTCCCAAATCATAACACTCTCCATCATGTACTTTTTCACAGCAGACCTACTTCAAAAGTTAGTTAAAGTTAAAAGTTTAAAAAAGTTGTTACAAGTTTTGTTTCATAATGAGAAATCATATCGCCCGAGGTGTGAACTTTAATGAGAATACTAAGGGGCTAGGAATGCAAGGATTGCTCTGCTGAAGCCCGCCCCTGGGCCACCAACCAGAATTAATGAGATTTTCAAGGTGAATTAACCAAGTTTTTAAAAGTTTTGTTTCCCTTTCCCCCTTTCGCAAAAAAATCTGTCAGGAAACAAAATCATTAAATAATGCTATTAGCATTCAAGCTTTCATTAGCCAATTATATTTATTTTATTACAGGTTCGGGGAAAAAATGTTCTTGTTTCTAGGTAGATGTGTCTTTGCACATGAAACTAGAAAATATGTTTACCTTACTTTTTCTTACCACCTTCCCTTTTACAATGTGTCTTGTGATGAAGGACCATTAATTCCGAACTTTGTGTGACCCTAATTTTAATACACGAAGTAGCAAACATGTGAATGACTCATCAGTTGAAGTAGTAAATCAAGTTCGCCATTGTTATTCATTTCGATTTCCAGTTGTCTGAGATACTTGAAATTGCATTCTATCTGCATTTAAGACAGTCAAGTTCACAAAGTCAAAACATTATGACAAATTAATTTCAAAAAGATACACCATTGTTTTAATGTTATCATCATTGGTTTTTGTTTTACAATAATTTAATTTGGTATGTTTGGAAGTATTCACCACAATACATTACAACATCAGTATTATTTCATCTCCTTGAAAAACCTTGTTGTAAGTTTTGATTGATTTCTGTGATTTTAACTCCTATAAATAAAAGGACTAACATAATTAAGAAAATAATAAAAAATGAATATATAACTACATGTAGTTTCACAATGATAGTATTAAGGTTTTCTTTCACTCAGATTGGTTAAAGGAACGTTACAGACTTGGTTTTGCTAGCAAAAAAGTTGCTGGCAGTGTATAAGCACTTTATGGAATCTACCATTATACATCAACTGAAAAACCTGTAGAAGTTTGAGATCAATCGCCCATTATAATGGGTCACGACAGAATAGTGAAAAACAGATTACAAATTTTGCATTGCATCGATACCAAAATAAAAATGAATTAAACGCTCACTGAGCGATAAACTCCAAACGCGAAATTAGATTACTTATTTCTCATCAAATATGAAATTTCCGAAAGAAATATTTCAAGGGATGTTTTCTACTATCATCATCATTAGACCGTGTAAGTTTTATGTAAATCTGTGATCTTCACGGTTTTTGTTTCTTACCAATTCTGTAACGTTCCTTTAGGCTAGTTATGATACGCCTTGATGTGTATCTCCATTAAGAGTCAAGTTAACAAATACAATTATTTTGATACCCAGCGATGAGTAAACAACAGAAGCATCTGTTTACAAACAAACAAATTAACAATAACATACAAATAAAAAGGGTAAGAAATCTTAGAAAATGTACATTTTAAAACTGATTTGATGAACAAATAAAAAAAAGCCTCAGATCCTGTAAATGAATGCCAATGTTAAGCTTTTAAAAATTATGGATGTAAACATGCTGCATATAATTTGAAAAGCATCCTTTTTGTGTTCTCTTCTTAAAACCTGCAGGGCCCAAAAGTGCTGCTTAAGCAGAAAACAATTGCTTAACAGTTTTGAGCTCAGCAGAAATGGGCAGAAACAAACCAGTCACAAATTGCACATTATGTGAATGGTAGTTTGGCTGGTATAAACCTTATGATTGTGGTCTTTTGTTTCAATTTTTTTTTTTTTTTTTAACATAAGACAACATTGAATACGCCCACATTCATCCCAAAGTAAACACTCAAGTTTTGTTGGACAAATTTGTACACTGTCCCTTCTCATACAATCAAATCATTAATTATTTAAGTGCACAATATATTGCACATGTTAATAATTCTAGTTCTTTGTTTTTCATTTTTGTTTTTACAAGTGTAATTGTTTTGCTGTCATACTTACATAATTAATACACACCGACACCAGTGACAAAATAACACTTTTCTTACACAAACGTTTACCAACATTGTGCATGGGTAAGGGCGGGCTTGAGTCTTACAACATTGTGCATGGGTAAGGGCGGGCTTGAGTCTTACAACATTAGTTGACTTTTTTTCTTGTAGTATTTTTAACTCTTTGAAGTGTGTATAAGTATTTGTTATCTCTTTGTAATTTGACTGCAATTGAGCGTTTGGCTGCGATTTTTAAAATTATTTTATCTTATCAAATAGCATGACTTAAATGACTTGATTCTGGAAACATTTCAACATTTGTTTTGTTTATGTAGAGAATGTGTACTATGCTGTTTTGAGTAGCACAGTAAGCCATTATAATAATGTCTGGTACGACTTATTGACTGGCTTACATGTACCGGTAGTCGCATTAAACTGCTTATATTATTTGAATGCATCAGACTATATAGAAACAGTTTCCTTTATTCTTCTCTTAAAGGCACTGGACACCTTTGGTAATTGTCAAAGACCAGTATTCACACTTGGCGTATTTCAAAATATGCAAAAAATAATAACAAATCCGTGAAAATTGGTCTCAATTTGTCATCGAAGTTGCACAGGAATAATGAGAGAAAGATACTCCTCTTGCACAAATTATTTCATGCTTCTAGATGTCCAATAAAAGGCTTCAGGCATGAAGTCTTTATGTGAGAAATTGCCTTTTTCTCAAAAACCAACATAACTTCAGAGGGAGCCAATTCTCTCAATGTTTTATACCGTCACAAGCTCTTCATTGCTTATCACAAAGTAAGTTTTTATGGTAAAAAAACTATTTTTAGTAATTACCATTGTTGTCCAGTGCCCTTTAAATCAAAATTCCAATACAACAAATACTTAGTAAAAATAACAATAGTGTACAACCCCTTCAATAAAATATAGATGTACATGCTAGATTAGTCGTCAAATATCAACGCACCTCATTCCGCACATATAAAAAATATGTCAGCACCAAATACCTGTACATTATAAGCAACAATACAACATGTTACTCTAAAAAAATAATTAAGCGATAAATTAATTTTAAAATGTATGCTATATAACAAGATAAAATGAATCACAAAATAACATCATAGAGCAGTGCACACATAAAGCATCAAGGAAACATAGTTTGGTTCAACAATACAACTTGTGACTCTAAGCAAAAAAAATTAAGCAATAAAATTATTTAAAAATGTATATTATTTATAACAGGATAAAATGAATCACAAAATAACATCATAGAGCAGTACACACATAAAGCAACACTAGAAGGACAAAAATAGTATGGTTCCTTTAAATTGAAGTGTTTAGTGGTTATGTTCGCCATGCAGGAAGAATAATCCGTAATTTGAATGCACAACAAATTATGACAAACGTATCCAACAGTTACCGTTTCTCAGATTCAATTTTTTACCATAAAAAATGATATCTTTTTCCATAACCACATTAATTTGAAGTGAACTAATTCTCAAAATGCTGTTTACTATCGAAAGCTGATGAACTTCTGACCAAGTCAGTTTTTATTGCCAATAATTTCAAGAGAAATAACCAAACAAACACCTTCCCTTTAAGCTGAGGTAAGAGGGAATGAGAGTAGAATAAGGAATATTAAATATTAATTTTTAATTTTTATTTTTTTTTATTTTTTGGTTTTACCCATATACACCGATGTGTGTAGCACTGTATACTCAGTACTTCCCCGAGTCCTGTGAAAACAAATCACAGGCATTTTACTCGGGTGGGATTCGAACCCACGACCCTCGCAATTCTAGAGCAATGTCATACCAACTAGACTAGAGAATAAGGAATGTTACGTACAGGAGTATGACATTTCGAAACAAAATAACTTTAAATTTACATCTGAGCTCCATTTGAAAATTAATGAATAATTGTGATTATGCAAGTAAGTATCATCATAGAACCTGGATAAATATCACCAGGTTATTACACACATGGTCTTCCATCCATATGAAATCTATTGAGAGAGCACGCACAAATGCAGGAACTGGGTGAGAGTTAAAAAACACTGCACACTATTGGTAATTGTCAAAGACCAGTCTTTTCACTTGGTGCATCTCAACATATGCATAAACTAACAAACCTGTGAAAATTTGAGCTCAATTGGTCCTCGAAGTTGCGAGATAATAATGAAAGAAAAAACACCCTTGTCACACGTTGTTGTGTGCTTTCAGATGCTGGATTTCGAGACCTCAAAAATCTAATTCTGAGGTCTCAAAATCAAATTCGCGGAAAATTACTTCTTTCTCGAAAACTACTTCACTTCAGAGGGAGCCGTTTCTCACAACGTTTTATACTATCAACAGCATCCATTACTCATTACCAAGTAATGCTTTATGCTAATAGTTATTTTGAGTAATTACCAAGTGTCCACTGCCTTCTTTGATCATGAGTGACAGCACATCCCCCTCTAAAAAAACAGTTATTCTGTTTGTAAATTTCCCAGTATACTGACTAAAAATTTGGTAGACCTCGCATCGAAAAACTACACACAAAACCACTATTCCATGCATAATTATATACCGGTTAAATTATTACTATTTATGGATTAATGTATCTACATTTCTTGAAAACTGGCCTTACTGATAAAAATAAGAAAATCTACATTTGCACAAATTTTTGTTTCAACTCTGAAAACAAACTAAATAAACAATTGCAGATGTACATGTGCTTGAACTGTATTACACCACATGATGAAATTGTATTACACAGGATTGGTAGAGCTAACAAAATAGTCACAGACAGAGTTTTGTGTTATCAACCATTACAGAACTTTGAAAATGTGGCCTTTATCTTTTGTGTGGGTCAGGAGAAAGAGTGACAAACACGTGCGTTTTGTTGTTAGGTTTCCTTTTAGTTATCTCAAGTATTTTTAAAGAGTTCATATCAGAGGGATAAATGTCAAACAAAATTCTAGTATGAACTTATAGTTAGTAAGCTTTTGGACTAAAATTAAATGTTATGTTTTTCAATCCAATATAATACCTTTAACTAGATACCTTTAATTTGATAGGTTTTTTTAGGTGCCTTTTTTCAGCCCAGACAATTTTAAATTGATTCTAAATCTTGTCTTAAAACCATGCGTATTTACAGAAGGGTTTCTATCCTTGGTTTTCCGTTCTTATCACAGCAGTTTACTGTCTCTCCGTTGCAGTCACATCTTCCATTCTCCTGATCAATGATTCGAATCATCGTAGGATCCGCAACAGTCACGCCCGGCTGCACAGTAGTCGTCCTGAGATCACCGTTGGGTAGTGGCTCCTCGCAAGGACACGTGCCGTCTTCAGTTCTCCAGTAACAGTATCGTCTTCCTCTGTTTGTGAACAGATTGCCATGACAACCCCTCGTGGCAGCCGGGATGATGATATCCGACCACGGGATCGGTCCGTCAACTTCGTCCCGCCCGGGATTATCGTAAACAGCGGAACCATCAACTTGAAGTACTGGTTTCCAGTTTGGTTTTATGGGTGGTCCCCCACCCCATAGGCGGATGTTCCCATTGGGATGCAGGCAGCGGTAATAAAACAACATCACGACGAGTCCCAAGAAGAATCCGCCCCAGACGAAGACGAGCGCTGGAAGACCGTACCCCCTCTGTTGTCCGTCATGGTGATACCACAATGCGAACATGATCGTGTTCTCCACGAAGATAATGGTGTAGAAGAAGAGTGCTCTGTAGCGAGTGCGTCCCTCCTTCATGTTGAAGAAACAGAAGATGTGGATGATGCCGATGACAGCGTCGAACAGCACCTCCTCGAGTCTCGTCGTGCAGAAGTCGGTGTCTTGATAGACCAACCACAGGGTCATCCCGACCCAGTGGATGCCTATTAAGGGGAAGATCAACCACTTATAGTACGAGGCGAACAAGGCCAGTGAGATAACCCGTGCCGTTATGGTGAAGGTACGCCAGATGATTCGGAAGGTGAGACCCACGTAGCCGAGATTATTCTTATTGCTGCAGGATTCTCGGAGGGCTTTGTGGTAAGCCTCAAGACCCCAGGAGAGGGAAGCCAGTGAGATGATTGCAGAGGAAACTGTTGTCAAAAGAGAAACAAATACATGTAAGCAAAAAAATTAAAATTGATCATGTACACAACATGTCCTGACGATGACTAGAGTGTACATCTAGCCCTACAAGTAACTTCTCAACTATACCACGACTATGGCGTTTGAGTGGGTTCGAGTCCCAGTCGTGACACTTATTGCTGCGTCCTTTGATGGGACGTAAAGCCGTTGATCCCTTAGGTTGTGTAATGCCTGTAAAAAAACCAGTGCATATCGTAAAGAGAAGGGGCTCACCCCGGTATTCCTGGTTAGATCGGCAGCATATTGCGCCACATCACCTTGAACCATTTCATGTGCTACATGTATAAACGATTAGGTTTTTTGCTTCAATACGTTGCTCCACATACCTTGCAGAAAATAATACAGAGTACTTCGATACGCCCCTAGGGGTGTGATAAAGCGCTATATGAGAACCTAGTATTACTATTTTTATTATTACCCGTCAGCCAGTAGATGTCCGATTGCTGGGTCATGATGTACACCTGTAGAACAAGCTGTGGTGCAGCCTCCATGAAGGCTTCTAGGAGCCTGAGCATGGTGATGTCTCGATACTCGTATATACTCAGGTCGTAGTAATCAGGATGCTCGTGACTCCTCCAACAGTACTTAATGGTTCGCCAGTATCTACAAGGTGCAATTATAGACACTGTATTAAAGGGAAGGTGCACCTTTGGTAATTACTCAAAATAATTAATAGCATAAAACCTTACTTGGTAACGAGTAATGGGGAAAGGTTGATAGTATAAAACATTGTGAGAAATGGCTCCCTCCTGAAGTGACGTAGTTTTCGAGAAAGTAGAAATTTTCCGCGAATTTGATTTTGAGACATCAGATTTAGAATTTGAGTTCTCGAAATCAAGCATCTTAAAGCACACAACTTCGTGTGACAAGGTTTTTTATTCTTTCATTATTATCTCGTTACTTCAATGACCAATTGAGCTCAAAATTTCACAGGTTTTTGATTTTATGCAAATGTTGAGATACACCAAGTGAGAAGACTGGTCTTTGACAATTACCAATAGCGTCCGGTAGTAGAATATAAAGCAAGACAAGTTCTCAAAAGAACAGAATCTACCCACCAAATAGATACACACATGGTGTTACTGCAAACCAAACATATACAGAAACATGTACATATATATGCGTACAATGGTATCTCATTTGACAAACCCTGCAGCCGATTTCACGAAACGCTAGGATTAATCCTAACTCGGGTAATGACGATGGGTTCAATGCGTCCTAACGTCTATAGATGCGGAACTTAACTCGTCCCAAGACCTAAGATTAACCCTAAGTTAGGAAGAGCTTGGCGAAATCGACGGCTGTCATGACTGCAGAGTTTATTACTGGCTGTACACAGCAGTAATAGATATCTATAAAACAATATGCCAGCATATGCTGACAGCAGCCCTCACTGCAGGGTAAAGAAGATTAGGTTGCGTCATGCACTGCAAACTGTTTTATTCATGAAGAAGGGAAAGTTTATATAAAATGTTTTTTTTTTTAATTTGAGCATGCTTGTTTTAAACCATTAAAGGCACACGTTGCCTTGGATCGGTCGAGTTGGTCATTAAAAAGAGATTGTAACCGTTTGTTTTAACATGCATGATTACAAAGATATTTTAAAAGAAGAATATAATGATCCACACAAATTTTCCTCAAAATTGAATGTGGTTTTCATTTTACTTTGCGAACTATAATCGGCCATTTATGGGACATGAATTTCACTTTAATCCAGACAAAGTTACTTTTCCAGTGTACATGTATGTAATAGTAATATCCTGTGTGAAAGTGTGATAGTTTGTTTTGTAAGTTACACCCAGTTCATACAAACTATCCGGATGAATACAAATTATGTTTGGACTTGGCTTTTACATAGTTTTGAAAAGACTCCAGGTTATTTTTGAAATCTAGCGAATATTAAGACTTGTCCAATAATTTTACGAACTTAAAAAAAACAATCTATCTTTGGGTTTTTACCACCGTATCCTCATTTATGGTGACAAGGAATAATGTTTTCACTCGCACGGTGAACTAGTGAACAAGGGATTTGACTCGCCCATATTTGGCTACCCTGCGATCGTTAATTTCAAAACCTGACATCAAGAGGGAAACACCTTTTATTAAATAAATGAGATATCATCTCCTTTATACTCTCCTCTATCTCCTCTGTACTTGAATTGTTTTAAAGACCTACATGTATGTTCGTGCGTACACACAACCAACATTCAGATCTACATGTACATGGCAAACTGAACACACTTGTTGTACAAACATAGAAGACGCTGTGACAAGTGTTATTTTCCCACCGACATCCCGACGTGGGATCCGTGGAACAGAATTAAAAAGTGCCCTCTATGTTTATTCATTAAAAACATACAGTGTACGATGCGCTAACATCTGACCGTTGGTTGTGTGCGTGTGCGCTGTAGTGTCCAACACACTCCAACACAACATTGAGCAGTACACAAGTGCTGATGCTCAATGGTGTGTTGGAGTGTATTGGACACTACATGCGCAAACACCATGGTCCTTGAAACAAGACTAACATTGTACCTTTTCAACGCTCCAAGCTGCAGAATGTGCACAATCAACCACACGAACCAATCCCATATCCGTTTCAGAAACGAGACATGCTTTGGTTTGAGACTGTGTTGAGAGTCGATGACGAACCATCTAAAGCTGAAGTACTGGATGGTTATTGAAGGAATGATGACGAAGGCGAATGTCAGACCACTCCAGAAGTAATCGTGAAGCAGGATGTATTGAAAACCTAGATCATAAAAGGCAGGAAACGATCTTTTTTAGTACCCTGTACAGTTAACAATTTCCCTTGTTCATCAAAATGCTAAAATCTTTTGTGTTGTTTTTTGAAAACATGTGTTTTCTTTCACAAAAAAAATTACAGTAATATACCCTTACACTAAACGAACAGTAACTATAAAATGACACATGACCAAATATGAAAACTGGACCCAGTTTCATAAAGCTGTCAAGCAGAACATTCTGCTAAGCAATTTTCTTGGCTAAGCAAGAAATGATTGAGGAACCAGTCACAGTAATGGTAACTGTATGGTGTTCTGGCTGGTAACCTATTTTTGCTGAGCAATAGTTTTTTTGGCTTAGCAAAATTTGTGCTTACAGGCTTTACAAATATAAGCCCTGGGACTGGGATCAAGAGATCACCATATTTGTATTGTGACATCACACTTTGTTTGGCAATTAAGATTGATTCAGAGTTAAAGATCAATCTTAAATCTATGTAAATTTGAGCCCCCTGATCTGTTTCTTACCAACAACTATATCCGTGATTAGATCAGCCATGTAGGTCACCATCCCAACAAATAAGAACAGCGATTCCAGAATGACAAAATAGCGCTTGATCACAACGACCTTCTGCTTGGGCTTTACTTGCTGCTGCTGCTGATTCACTGAGGGGTTGACGGGGCGTGGTGAGGTACCAGTTGGGTGTGGTGAGGGTCCACTTGGGTGTGGTGAGGGTTTAGCAGGGTGTGGTAGGGGATCAGCATGGTGTGGTGGGGGATTTTCTCGCCGTGGTGTGGGACCAGAGGGGTGTGGTGAGGGGCCACTTGGGTGTGGTGAGGGTTTAGCAGGGTGTGGTAGGGGATCAGCATGGTGTGGTGTGGGACCAGAGGGGTGTGGTGAGTGATCATCATATTTTTGGGAAGGTTTTCCCCTCGAATTACTCATTATGATCTGATCAATTCTTTGACATGCCTAAAACTGCACCAAAGTTATCTGGGGAAAAAAATCAAGAAAATTACTGATCAATTTACAATTTCAGATGACAATCGAGGCACATGACCCAATGAAACTGACTGGGCAGTTTGACCGTGGTCAAGTGGTTGAACTGCAAGACTTCAATTACACAAGGTTGTGGGTTCGAATCCCCAAGCTAACCACTGTAAACACAATGACTAGATAGAATATAAATATTGCTGTCTTGTTAATGTTACTGAATCACAACTTCTTGATTAGTGCGATTCACATGATTCATAATCATACGTTTTTCTCCTACTCCAGTCAGATGAAGTTATTGTTACAAAAGTATGGGAAGAGTTTCCGTATGGCACCACCAATTTTTTATTAGAAATGAAATAACTAGTATCTAATTAACCTCAATGAGATATCCCTTTTTGTAAAAATGAGTAAAAAAAAGTGGTGGCGCTGTAAGGAAGTTATATCCTTCGTTGTAAACTTGTATGATATGATGTCGATGGGCTTGGCTGTTGTTGCCAACTTGGCGTTTGTCCCCTTGTGGGAGTTTTGCTGAGTTCCCTTGATATGGGAAGATTATCTAAGTAAACTAACTACCATGACTACATGAACTAACTATTAAACAAACACAGACGTAATGTACTAATGTCGTCTCCCAGACCAGAGATAGCGGAACAAACCTCACTCATCATACTCATAACTAATCCCTATGATCAAACCTCACTCATCATACTCATAGTAACTAATCCCTATGATCAAACCTCACTCATCATATTCATACTCATAAAGTCATATAGTATGACTTTATGAGTATGATGAGTGAGGTTTGATAGTTCTAGGTAGGGAAAAGTTTCCGTATGGCGCCACCACTTTTTCATTCGATATGAAAAAATATAGTATTTAATTTACCTCAATGAGATATCCCTTTCTGTAAATATGAGTGAAAAAGTGGTGGCGCCATACGGAAAGTTATCCCTAGGTAGAACTCACATGACTCATCAGGAGTAGAGTAAACCACGGAGGTCTAATTCTACATGTACCTCGATCCCCACCCTCCTCCTCACGTGACCACAGCACAGATATGGATATGACTGACTGAATTGTCAGCACAAAGTTCAAGTTGTGACCTCACTACTCAGCCTTTCAGTTTCACACATCTACCTCCATATGCACATAACAACACCTCGGTACCTCCTGCATGTCCTGCTTGCCTGCGTGCATGCTGCTTTATTATCAACAAACAAACGATCAAACAAACATTTTGCACAACTTTGCTCACCTGTCCTAACTAACAAAATAAACCAACGTAGAGAAACCCCTCTTAGAACTCAAGTTGTGTGGTAATTGTGGAATCGGCAAGTAACGATTTAATAACAAGTGAACCAAAATAAATACATTACAGACTGGCGTGTCACACTCTGCACGTCAGTCACCCAGCAAACCAGCCGCCCATCTATTTTTATCGGCGCCAGAGACAGGATCACGCCCTCAAGCGGTTTCTAATTGCACTCAAAAGCGACGGCTGTTACATGTCGTATTTTCGTAGTCTCGAGCGTTTGGGGAGGGGAGTGGTTGAGTAGCTCTATTAAAAGGGATGGTTTGTGGTATTATTGTTAAAAGAAGTAAAAATGCGAATCCTTTGATTTTTGTTTGATTCATAAATATGTTTAGCTAATTTTTATTCGATTTTTATGAGAGGAAACTATTTTGTTATGTAATAGATCATTAAAAAAAACATATAGAGAAGAATTATGCCCACCAAAAGATAAATCTTAGAAACTATCACCTTTACAAATTCAATTCAATTCAATTCAATTCAATTCAATTCAAGGAAATTCAAGAAATTAAATTCAAGGAAGGCTATTATGCAATACACAAAACAATTAAACACACAGTCATAAATAAACAACTGAAAGTAAATTAGATTAATTGATAATAAAAAACACATAATAAACCACAATGGAATCAAACTGAACAATTGAAAAACAAAACTTCATCAAAAGAAAATAATATCACAAGAATCAAGATTTTGAAACTCCTCATGAACGATCGAGTAAAAAAACAATAAACTCGAGATCCCATATCCAGCAGCATGAGTGCAATGCCTGAAAAAGGGGGGGGGGGGGGGGGGTGGGTGTCCCTGAAAAGGGAGGGGCGGTAATTTGGGGGTTACAAAATGAATTTAACCACAAAACAGTGAAACGTAAAAAGTAAGAAGACACCCAGGTCAAAATTCCAGTTGAACCTAGTTAACTGGGGTCAACTGGTTCAACTGGATAGTGACCAAAGCCGTCCATTTTCCATATTAACCAACTGGTTTGGACTAGGTTTAACTGTGTTCAACTAGGTTTAAATTATAAACCAGTTGGTGTCTGTCCGTTTTCCATATTAAACCAACTGGTTTTAACTGTGTTTAACTAGTTTATTAACTGGTTTTCAACTAGTTCCAGTTAAACACAGTTTAACTAGGTTCAACTAGAATTTAGACCTGGGCATCACTGAGGCCATCACTTGTCATTATTACATTGTAAGACATCACTGAGGCCATCACTTGTCATTATAACATTGTAATGCCCCCCCCCCCCGGGCCCCCGCCCCAGCCCACACACACGTTATGAATGGGCTATTTCTTTGTGGCTTTTTATTGGTTTGTTCTTGGGGGCTTGGCCTTATAGTCTGTCAAAGACATGCGTGTGTTATCAATAAAGAATGAAGTCAAGTTACCTGACAAAATAATATTAACTGCGCATGCGTAGCTAATCTTTGCAGCGGTCTTGCTTGGTACATGGTGCAGTGGTGGTGCATGGAGAAAGATAGTTGTCGTAATTCGTAAAATTGTTGACAATTGAAAGTTCCTTATTTTGGTAAGTATGATCATGGAGGTAGATGGAGCAAGTTTAGGGATACCTTTTCCAAAAAAACCTGTCGCCGAAAGTGGCCCTGCATTCTATAGTTACTCCCGAATTGTCTCAACCCAGCAAAGTCCTGAGTTGTTGAAGTGCGGTCGGGGTGAGAAATAAAATTGTTGTCACGAGGGCGATGTTTCTTTCTAATTCTATGTCTCTCTCCTGCTCTGCCGCCGGCCGCCGTGGGGGCGCGCGCCGGGGGCGTCCCACCCGGCCCATCCACCCGACATGTCCGGCCGAGTTGATGCGTCGCAAGAGTCATCTCACCCCAGCAAATTGCCCTCTTCAAATCAATCAAAGACTCGGGGCTAGATAAGCATGCTGGTTCACCGTCTACTTTATCTGTTTTAACAACTTTACTGAATTGCAACAATAATTATTTACAATGCAATACCATTCAAATAGCTAGCACAATTTTGTTTTAAACAAGTCATCAAAATTTACCTAGCGAGTCGTAATTTGCTCATTTTTCGAGAAATGTAAAAAAAAAATTACACTGTGCGACCGATCCAGTGTCCTTCTCTGTAGGCCTGCTCTTTCTGCGTTCTTCGAGTTAACCAGCTGAGTGAGGATAGACAACTTAACAATCTCCTGCTACAGCAAACTAAATAATGTCTCCGTCATTATTTCTGCATCTAGAGAAATCTCTGTAGCATAATATTTCTTGTTATTGTTATTCTGGTGCATTCTGAACAAAATGTTCTACTTGGATCTGCATCTGCATCTGTCAGCTACTGTACAAACGCCTGGTGTGGCTATCCTGTACAGAAATGGATGGGTGCATTGTTAATATTACATTGGGAGCTGAGTGTTACGTTGTCGCAACTAAAAATTACATGTTGATGTACCAAAATTTAACATTCTTTAGTCAAAATAATTTAGTTGGCAAAGCATCGCACTGGTCCAGAATGGGAACGTTGGCCTAGCCCTAGACCAACTTTTCCTATTATCATTTTTTTTCCAAAGGATTCAATGAAGTAATTTCACTAAAAATGGGCGTTGGTTAAGGTCAGGTCAGGTCAGGTCAGGTCAGGTCAGGTCAGGTAGGGACTGTAAACACAATGCAAGGCTCCAGTTAACAACATGGGCCATCCCAACTACAGTTGGGGTGTCGTGGCCGAGCGGATAAGAGCATCGGACTCAAGTTCTGGTGGTTAAGTCATTGGGATGTGGGTTCGAATCCCAATCATGGCACTTGTGTCCTTGAGCAAGACATTAAAACCATAATTGCTTCTCTCCACCCAGGGGTAAAAAGGGTAACTGTGAGGGCAGACGTGGTTTTTGTGAATGATTACATTAGCTTGGAGTGCGGTAATTCACAGCACGGCTGTAGACCCCTACACGTAAACTCCCCAGGGAGCTGACATAGTTTAAGCACTGAGGAATAAGTTCTTATTCCTCCATGCTTTAATGAAGTATGCCCCATTGATTAGGGGAATGTCAGAAGCGCTTTGATACAGGCTGTGTAAAGCCCTTATAAAAATTGCTTATAAATTATTGTGGAAATTCAGCATAAAAATCAAATTATAAAAAAAAAATACATTTGGACCTACATGTACATGTACATGATGTACTCTGGCTTTGGGGATTCCCCAATAATGAGTTTGCACAATGATAGCTTTATGTATTCAGTAATTGGAGATGTTTGCAATTGTGTGGATTCTAAAGGTGCTTTAAAGATAAGAATGGCTTCTGACTGGCACCCCTGAACAAATGTTGACTAACTGTGAGACTGTCAACAAAAGGCTAGGGTAGATGTCTCAGTTGGTAGAGTGCTTGTACTCTACCTATAGGCACTCGCACAGCTTCTTCCTTAGACACATTTAAATTGCAACTAAAAACCTATTTGTTACCTAAGTCACTTTAATTAGGCACTCTTTTGATCCTTTTCTTTGTAGAAAACTTCTTTGTTTTGATTTATTTTCCTCTCGGATTAGTTGTCTAGATAGATGGAGCTATATAAATGCTTATTATTAAATTATTATTATCAAATATGTTTTTAAAATATACATCAAATAGACATTAACAATGAGGATATTAAACGAAAAATTATTATTATTATTGTCAAAAAATACATTGGTAAAAACCCAGAAGGCACGACTAAGTATTTAAGTATAATGAAGATAAATATAATAATCCAGTTTGTTTTGTGTTTATCTTTGACAGTCAATGATGGCAGCTCTGTTCCAGAGGACTGTCAGTGCAGTTTTTAAACTGTCACATCGCGGAAGTCCGTGTAGTTACATTCGATGTCTATCCACAGCGTTACCACATCGACAGGAATTTGGTGGATCTTCAACACTGGACAATCCACGAGTTCTGATCACGGGTATTTCTGCCATTTTTGTCAATCCATTGGTGTTTGTTATTTTTTTTTCAACTGTTTCCATTTCTTTAAATAATAAGTAGTTTTACTTTTCAGTATTTTGGATTTTTTTTTTTTTTTACAGTCCAGTTTAATTTCTTTAGGCCTATCTAATTATTATTTACATTTTCATGGATAAGTGATTAACAATGTTGTGATACTGTCTTCAACGCATTATATTCTTATTTTTCTAAACAAGATACATCATAATTTATTTTAATTTATTGTACTGATTTGATTGGCCGAGATCAAAGTATTGGGTCAACCAGGTAATTAATTATGTGAGGTCAAAGAAATAACAGAAGGGGTAATTAGCTGGCCCTAAACTTGGGCCAGTGGCAACCCTGTGCACTGAGGCTGTTACTGTTCAAGTGATTAACAGTACAGTGTAAAATATAACAGTATCAGATATACAATTTCCCACAGAGATTCAAATCGGATACAGTCGGCCTATGCTACTATCGACGAAAAGTGATTTTGAGTTTTCCAAGTTATTTAATGTTTGCTTTGTGTCCCATCAGGTGCCTTGGGTCAACTAGGACAGGGACTCGCCAAAGTCCTTCGCAATAAATACGGACGAGATAATGTCATTATGTCTGACATCATTAAAGCACCGAAACACATTCTTCAAAGTGGTAGGTAAAAGTAAGACGTTAGTAAGTTCAAATTTCAATATTGTCTGAATTAGTGTTACAACGACCAGTGTTGTAGCCACGGTGGGCGATGCAGGGTGGGCGGTGCAGGGTGGGCGGTGCAGGGCGGGCCTGCCCAGGACTCACAATTTTTGCCGGGCACTCTGAGAAAAATACATTATGCCTCCCACCACAGATTTCAAATATTGTCCACTTTGCATTGATCTGAGACACAGCTAATGATGAGGAGAATCAAATGTCACAGAGAAAGAACACAATCAAAAGTCCATTCAACTTATTGCATGGCCCCATAACACGAACAGTTAGGGAATCTGGCCCCACTTCAGCAATAATGGCCCAATATTTAAACATGAATAATTTTGTTGATCCCTCTTGCCCTCAGTAGACTTAAAAAAAAAGAGTTATTTATTGCCCACCACTAAAATTGGTCTAGCTACAACTCTGACAACGACTTCTTTTATTTGGTAACAAATCTCAAAGACCAGTCTTCTCACTTGGTGTATCTCAACACATGCATAAAATAACAAAGCTGTGAAAATTTTAGCTCAATCGGTCTCGAAATCAAATTTGATGAAAATTACTTCTTTCTCGAAAACTACTTCACTTCAGAGGGAGCCGTTTCTCACATAGTTTTTTTACTATCAACCTCTCCCCATTACTCCTTACCAAGTAAGGTTTAGTGCCAATAATTATTTTCAGTATTTACCAATAGTGTCCACTGCCTTTAAAAATAGTTTTAAAAATAGTTTTGCTATCAACAGGTGCAGTTCTTCTCACCAAGTAGGTTTTTTTTACGGTCACTATTTTGTGGAATACTTACCCTTCCTTTAAAAAAGCATGTATTCTGAATGTCACATTTTTTGGGCCTTTTTAAAAGGATTTCACTTCACATTTTGAATTCCAGGGCCGTACTACTTTGCGGATGTTTTAGACTTCAAGAACCTACAGCAATTGATTGTGACAGAGCGCATAGATTGGCTGGTTCATTTCAGTGCCCTGCTCAGTGCAGTAGGAGAACAGGTGAGATAATGTGCACAAAGAGGAAAACTGCTAAAAACCGTGCCAAGTTTCAAGCATCACTTTACATAATACATGACCCGACTAAGAACATCGAACTCAAGCTCTGGGGTATCTGATCAGCAGAGTGTGGGTTCGAGTCCAAGTCGTGACACGTGTGTCCTTATGCAAGACACTTCACCATTATTGCTGTGTCCTTTGAATGAGACATAAAGCCGTAGGTGTTTTGTGTAATGCACGCCAAAGAATGCAGTGCCCTCATTGTTGTGAGAAAGGGGTTCGCCACGGTGTTCCTGGTCTGATCGGGAGCATGGTGCTACATGTATAAAGGAATAGGTCTCATACTTCAAAACGTAGCTCCACATAATGTACCTTGCAGGACAAAATACCAAGCACTGCGATACGCCCCCTAGGGAATAGGTCTCATACTTCAAAACGTAGCTCCACATATGTACCTTGCAGGACAAAATACCAAGCACTGCGATACGCCCCCTAGGGAATAGGTCTCATACTTCAAAACGTAGCTCCACATATGTACCTTGCAGGACAAAATACCAAGCACTGCGATACGCCCCCTAGGGAATAGGTCTCATACTTCAAAACGTAGCTCCACATATGTACCTTGCAGGACAAAATACCAAGCACTGCGATACGCCCCCTAGGGAATAGGTCTCATACTTCAAAACGTAGCTCCACATATGTACCTTGCAGGACAAAATACCAAGCACTGCGATACGCCCCCTAGGGAATAGGTCTCATACTTCAAAACGTAGCTCCACATATGTACCTTGCAGGACAAAATACCAAGCACTGCGATACGCCCCCTAGGGAATAGGTCTCATACTTCAAAACGTAGCTCCACATATGTACCTTGCAGGACAAAATACCAAGCACTGCGATACGCCCCCTAGGGAATAGGTCTCATACTTCAAAACGTAGCTCCACATATGTACCTTGCAGGACAAAATACCAAGCACTGCGATACGCCCCCTAGGGAATAGGTCTCATACTTCAAAACGTAGCTCCACATATGTACCTTGCAGGACAAAATACCAAGCACTGCGATACGCCCCCTAGGGAATAGGTCTCATACTTCAAAACGTAGCTCCACATATGTACCTTGCAGGACAAAATACCAAGCACTGCGATACGCCCCCTAGGGAATAGGTCTCATACTTCAAAACGTAGCTCCACATATGTACCTTGCAGGACAAAATACCAAGCACTGCGATACGCCCCCTAGGGAATAGGTCTCATACTTCAAAACGTAGCTCCACATATGTACCTTGCAGGACAAAATACCAAGCACTGCGATACGCCCCCTAGGGAATAGGTCTCATACTTCAAAACGTAGCTCCACATATGTACCTTGCAGGACAAAATACCAAGCACTGCGATACGCCCCCTAGGGAATAGGTCTCATACTTCAAAACGTAGCTCCACATATGTACCTTGCAGGACAAAATACCAAGCACTGCGATACGCCCCCTAGGGAATAGGTCTCATACTTCAAAACGTAGCTCCACATATGTACCTTGCAGGACAAAATACCAAGCACTGCGATACGCCCCCTAGGGAATAGGTCTCATACTTCAAAACGTAGCTCCACATATGTACCTTGCAGGACAAAATACCAAGCACTGCGATACGCCCCCTAGGGAATAGGTCTCATACTTCAAAACGTAGCTCCACATATGTACCTTGCAGGACAAAATACCAAGCACTGCGATACGCCCCCTAGGGGTGTGATAATAATAATAACAATAATAACATGTATTTAGAAACGCTCCCCATAGAACAAATATATCACAGCGCTTGCAACAACTGAAAATGCACAATAAAAAACAAAATCTTATCGGAAAAGCTACATACACAATGTTTGAACAACATGAGAAAAAAGAGAAAAGCTTAAACAGGGAAGAGATATGTTTCAGAAGTTTTTTTAAATGGTTCTATGGATTTTGTGGCTTTAATGAAAGAAGGGATGTGGTTCCATTCTGTGGATGCAGTTACAGTGTGATAAATTGCTATAAGAACCTAGATGTATTATTATTATCATAATTCACGTGGATAAGTTTGATATAATTAGTGCACTGTGGCATGAGTGACGACTAATTAATAACAATAATGAATAATGTTTTTCTTCACCCAGGATGTACCGCTTGCAATCAAGGTGAATATACAGGGTCTTCACAACGTCATGGAGCTTGCCAAGATGTATCAGCTTCGCATCTTCTGTCCGAGTACAATCGGAGCTTTCGGGCCAGAATCCCCACGCAATCCAACACCAGATTTGACCATACAGAGGCCGAGGACAATCTATGGTGTTTCAAAAGTCCATGCTGAGCTTCTTGGAGAGGTGTGTGTCTGTACCTAATTTTTTTTAGATTTGTTTGGTCGAACAAGATCTTTCCATCATAGATTATTTTTATTATTTGTTTTAAAGCAATTTCACGCCAAGTTAGGCTAAAAGATGCTCTTGGTAAGGGGCTGCAAGAAGTAAAAGTATTTTAGATGAAAATGACTCAGAGGAGGAAATGAAAAACTATTTATTTCATATAACCTGTAAATAATAAATGAAGTAATGACTGTTAATGTTAAACAATAATTGTTATTTCTTTCTGTGACTGGTACCCCAGTCACTTCTTGCGTATCCAAGAAATTTGCTAAGCAGAATATTCTGCTTAACAGCTTGTGCCATTGGGCCAAGACAGTATTGCAAACTTTCAGAATTGGTTTGTGATAAACGATTGTTTGTCTTTACTTTCAGTATTACCACCACCGCTTTGATGTTGACTTCCGATCCCTGAGGCTTCCTGGAGTGATTTCCGGCGATACAACCCCAGGGGGTGGAACGACAGGTCAGTGGCTTTCAACAAAAACATTTCCTTATACAAAGTATTAATAACTTTTACAATAACCATATCAATGCACTTTACACTAATGCCCTGCCATCGATTTAACAAAGAGTAAAGACTAGTCTTTAGCACTAGTCCTTGGAGATATTAAAAACTTAAAGGCAGTGGACACTATTGGTAATTACTCAAAATAAATATTAGCATAAAACCTCACTTGGTAACGAGTAATGGGGAGAGGTTGGTAGTATAAAACATTGTGAGACACGGCTCCCTCTGAAGTGGAGTAGTTTTCGAGAAAGAAGTAATTTTCCACGTATTTGATTTTGAGGTCTATAAATCAAGCATCTGAAAGCACACAACTTCGTGTGATCAGGGTGTTTTTTTCTTTCATAGTTATCTCCCAACTCTGACGACCAATCGAGCTGAAATTTTCACAGGTTTGTTATTTTATGCATATGTTGAGATACAGCAAGTGAGAAGACTGGTCTTTGACATTTACCCATAGTGTCCACTGGCTTTAAGGCTAGTCCAAAGTTAGGACGAGTTACAACATTTGTTTCGTTTATGCTTTCAGATTACGCAGTTTCGATTTTTGACGAAGCACTGTCGTCGGGTGCCTTCAAGTGCTACTTGAAACCTGACACTATCCTTCCAATGATCTACATCGAGGACTGTCTGCGTGGAATTGTAGAAATGTTGGAAGTCTCACCAAAGAAGCTGAAACTGCGAACATACAACATTGCAGCCATGAGCTTCACACCCGAGGAACTAGCGGCTGAGATTCGGAAGTTTGTGCCAGGACTTGAAGTAGCTTATGAACACGATGCACGACAAGCGATAGGTAAGAAGAGTTTCGAATGAGCCTTGGGGCCTTGTCACATGAGGCAACTTTGGGGCAACCAAATGCAGTGCATGCTACACGACCACTTTGGTAGTAATTTTTTCAAACATAGTCTTACCGTTTACAAGAAAACTAGGTGAATATTGAAATGTGAGTGGCTTTTCTTCTTGGAGATTGCCTATAAATTTATACTAATTTTGGTTTTACACATACCAATGTGTGTTAGCACCGTATACTTCTGAGCTCTGTGAAGAAAATTACAGGCATATTACTTGGGTTTGATTCGTACCCCACTTTTGCAATTCTAGAGCAGTGTCTTACCAACTTGACTATCGAGATTGCTTGGTAGCTAGCATTGCCTGTAATTTGCCCTGTGTGACATGGCGGCAAAAGCTGCATTACGCCTTTTGGTGTTAACACTGATAGGCAGGCGTTTACATAAGATTTAGATCATGGTTCTGTTTTCAACAAGTATTATTATTGCCACAAATGGATCTTCCTATAACTTGATCTCGTTATTTGATCCTTTTCAGCTGATTCCTGGCCGCAGAGATTTGACGACTCTGGAGCAAGAAACGACTGGGGCTGGACCCATCATTATGACCTGAATGCACTGGTCAGAATTATGCTTGAAATAGTCGGTCAACGTATCGGTGTCTCCCCAGGTATTGAAGCGCCACTTTCACAAACGAGGTAGAGCTACAGCTGAACAGAGGTATGGGGTATAAGAAAAAATTTGTTATGATAAAGTGAAATATTGATAACTCAACCAACACCCTGCATGAAGGGGACCGCCTTCGTCGCCTCCGTGAAGCATCAGGCCTGATGTCTATCATGGGAAGTTTTCAACTTTATGTCCCATAGTCTTGCGGCCGTTGCCCTGCACTCTTGATGATTAGGCTCCACTCTTCCCAGTCCTTTTCGCCGTCCAGTCCTTGATGTCATCAATCCAGATTCGCCTTGGATGCCCTCACTTTCGAGCACCCTCCACGGACTGTTGGCTGAGTACCCTCCACGGACTGTTGGCCGAGTACCCTCCACAGAGCCATGGGAGGGTAATACTTGCCAGTGTTCCCTTGGCTGTGGTGATGTGGCCAAACCATCAGAGTTTTCTCTTCTTTGCGGTTGTCAGAAGGCATACATTGTGCTTCCCGATGTGACTGATATCAAGCGCTGTGACCTGGGGCCAATTTCATGGAGCCGCGCTTAACGGCCAATTTTGTGCTTACTGTGCAATTTCTATTTCATAGCGCTGCTAACTGTAAGCACACAAAAAGGTATGCTTACCTTCCGGTGCTTACCGCATGAAAATAAATGACGTCATAATGCAAATCCACAGTGAATACGCAATATGGCCGCCCAATTTTTCTGCTAACTTGTGAAATACGCTAAGGCTTAAGCAAATTTTTCTGCGACAGTAAGCACGCAAATTTGCTTACTGAAATTGGGCCCTGGGGCCAATTTCATGGAGCTGCTTAAGCCAAAATGTGCTTAAAAACGAAAATAGCTTGCTTATTTTGCACGGGATACTGGCCAAAATTCAATGCCTTATACATTGCTTGTGACTGGTATTTAGCTGTAGTTTACTTAGTATAACAATTGAGGTGAGTCTTGGCCGGTAATTTGATCTTACTGAGCAATGATTTTTTGCTTAAACAAAATGTCTTGCCCATGATACTGGGCCCTGGGTGTTTGGAGTCATATTCACTAGCAAGCAGTATTTGTGCCATAACAGTATATTTTATAAACAATAGGCCTATAAGTGCCATTAATGTTTTAACTTAATCATGTACAGAGTAGATGTGTTACGTAACTTTGCCAGCTGTTTTTCCGCATATTCAGATACAAGCAACTGTTGAAATAAAGTTTTGTTGCTGATATTTAAGATTTTGTTTTGGGTTTTTATTAACTTGTTTACTGAAAAAACATTTATTTACTCCAGGAGTATCCTACCACTTTACTATCCAGAAAACAATATAATTTATTTTTTCTACGTCCACTTACTGCTGCTACAGAATTATTTGTATAATTTTAATTATTGTTTATTTATTATATTTCTGGGTTGGAAACCAATGATGTCTCATAAGTTAACTTGATCACTGCAGCTCGCAAGCCTGAGGACACCTGTAGACAAGGGTGCTTGCTATGTGAACCTGAACCGGTTTAAAGACAGTGGACACTATTGGTAATATTAATAAGCCACTTCGGAATGTCAGCGGCGCATGTCTGTTACTGCTGACAACGGATTTTGTCTATCTCCCGTAATCTTTTGACAATACCCGCTGGTATTGTCCAAAGGTTAGGTGAGATAGACAAAATGTGTTGTCAGCAGTAACAGACATGCGCAGCTGATATTCCGAAATGGCTAATTGTCAAAGACCAG
Organism: Asterias rubens; assembly: GCF_902459465.1. NCBI lineage: Eukaryota > Metazoa > Echinodermata > Asteroidea > Forcipulatida > Asteriidae > Asterias > Asterias rubens. The sequence continues at coordinate 10,801,859 of NC_047082.1, forward strand.
TCTTCTCACCTGGTGTATCTCAACATGCATAAGCTCAACATGCTTGAGCTCAATTGGACGTTGAAGTTGCGAGATAACTATGAAGGAAAAAAACACCCTTGTCACATGAAGTTGTGTGCTTTCAGATGGTTGATTTCGAGACCTCAAATTCGTGGAAAATTACTTCTTTCTCAAAAATTACGTTACTTCAGAGGGAGCCGTTTCTCTCAATGTTTTTCACTATCAACCTCTTCCCATTACTCATTACCAAGTAAGGTTTTATGCTACCAGTTATTTTGAGTAATTACCAATAGTGTCCACTGCCTTTAATAAGTCAACTTGTCAGATATCTTGTTTACTTAATAAGTAGAATGGAGCTTCATAGGATATTTCAAGTAAAACATTTTTCTAAAACAAGATATTTCAAGGTACACTTTTCTAAACAATAAACGTCCACACAGTTTGAATATGTCTTGCTGTGAATGAAACAATGCATAGGCTTTCAGACTACTGTGTTATTTTAGCTTTTAACTGATGTTTTTTTTTTTAAAATACATTGTAGAAACATCTGACTTGCCTTCCGTTTATTCCAGAGCTGTCCATATTAAATGAATGCAGCTGTTTTCTAATTTTGTTGTTAAAGTTTAAGGTGCATCGTTCACTTTGGAAAGCTTTGTACCTTTGACTCTTTTTTCTGCAAACAGTTGTTTTTTGTGTGTAAATATATCTTAACATACAGTAGAATATATTTTGCACTTTTTGTTGTAATAATTTATTAGACTGGTCCCCTGTCCCCTCTCCCCTGTCCTATGATAAAGTCAGGCTTTGGTCTGAGCAACCCAATGGTTACCTTGGATACCATTGAACTTGCACAAAACAATACTAACCCTATGGATAATTCTTTTGTAGTTTTATAACAAGCTATACAAGTTGTATTACAAAAAAATGGCAAACTAAAACTGATGGAAAAACAGGGTGGAAAGCAACTTATTTATTCACCAACTGTTGGTGTTCAAATGTGAAAAAAGGGCTATTGCAAACTGTTTACGAATAGAATGACCAATGGTGTAAAATACAAACAATATTTTCTAAGATGGCCTCCATGTTCAGACTTAAGCACTAGAAGAGCCTGTTCAAAAGGCTTCAAAGTCGGGTATACTTCTGGTATTTGTCAAAGACCACTATCCTCACTTGGTGTTTCCCAAGATTGGCTCTTTTCACATTTGAAACCTGGACCTTTGAGATAAAATATAAACAAATACCAGAGTAAACTATAAGCTTTAACTGATAATTTCAATGTTGTTAAAAAAACATTTCCCCATTTACACGCTGATCATGTATTTGTTTTTACACTTAAGTCAGATATTTTATAAAAAAAACAAGAGCACTGAAAATGGTGTTCATTTTAAATTTTAAATAGGAGAAATGCAAACGGAAGCTACATTTTGAATAGGAGACTTTCCAACGCTAGGTGGCAGCAGACATACCAGGTAAATTTCCATTGTTTACGTAGTTCTGAACATGCGCATAATTCTGAGAACAATGGATTTACCCGGTAAGTCTGCTGCCCTCTATCGTCCCAGAAAGTCTCCCATTGGTCTGAAGTGCTCCTCTTGAAATAATGGTGGACACCGGTGCCCCTTAAACTGTTTCCTTAAAACAGCCATGTCCATATATTGATGGTTATGGATATTATAGGGTCAAGCCATAACTCTTATTAGTGCAAAACACAGTGGTGTGATAAAATTAGTCTTTCTGAATTTAATATTAAATTAGTCAATGCAATTGTATGCTGGATGTACAGAGTTAGTTTTGTTCTTTCGAAGTATTTTTGAAACATATTAATTTAAAAGCTATTGTGGTAGTGTTTTATAGGGTGTTTTTAAATACCCTATAATAATGAAAGAAAAAACTCCCTTGTCACACACGAAGTTGTGTGCTTTCAGATGCTTGATTTCGAGACCTTTCTTAAATATTATGAGGTCTCAAAATCAACTTCGTGGAAAATAACTTCTTTCTCGAAAACTACGTCACGTCCTAACTCGAGATAAAACTAAACTCTTTGTGAAATCCACCCCAGATGTTAGACCTTTCTTTTGTTGATAAACAAACCGCCTTGGTTGCATGGTCGGCCGAATGTTTGTAAAACACCCAATCGTATTAAAAGACGTTTTTCTGCAAATTTTCAATTAATAAAATACCTCTCATAATTAGTTTTTTTTTTTTTTTTTTTACAGATCAACAAATTTTGTTTCATTGTTACCAAAAATAGCGCGGCGGGCGATTTACTAATTCGCCTTGGTGTGATCATGGAGGTAGAATTGACTAATTTGCACCCGCCAAGGCAGATTAAAGTTTCGTATTATTTTACCCGAGTGATTCACCTTTTCGCCGGGCGAATGAACAAACCCAATCGGGGATCTTTTTGGCATGACTTCCCAAAGTTCTTAATTAATTCGGTAAAAGTGCACGTGCTTTTGTAAATCAAATTAAAGTTTCGCATAAAAATGCAACTTTGGTTCACACACGCCCTCACGCGGTCAAACATAATGCACGGAAATGCGCCCCCATGTGGTCAATGGCAATCGGACATAAAACAGCCGTAAAGTAATCAATTACTTCGCGGTCAACTAAGGTCAACAATTTTCTGCGGCAGCAGAAATACATTTTGTGGTGAAAAAGCACCGCAAAAAGATCGCGTAGACTAGAGCATTTCGACAATGTAAGTGGCAAGAATGTCTGCAAAATGATTATAAAGTACAGGATATTTGTGGACCAGTAACCCTACAGAAAATGGATCTAACTGCTGATGGTATTTTATGTTATTCATCAAATCAATCAATCATGGCGGACGATTGAGCATGATCAGGAGAGATTGATATGAGAGACATCCGTCAAACTCAAACCAAATAAAGAGAACTGACTAATCTCCATTAATGAAGGTAACGTAATGGTTGAATCATGGTTTTCACAGCCGTCCCATCCTAATACTAGACCTAGGCCCAGTGTCTGGGGCGCTAGATTCCTTTTTTCGAAATTTTGATAACCCGATAATATTATTAATATTATAAAATATAATAATGTCAAAATTTCGAAAAAAAGGAATTTAGCGCCCCAGTCACTGGGTCTATTTTATTTAGTCTATACTAGACCTGGAATGTACGGATCCTGCCGAGTATCGACGTACTATAAAGCATGTATAAAGTAGCAATTTAGAAGCCTATTCGCAGTTGCAGCTGCGCATGTCTGTCAAAAGGTCACGGGAGATTTACAAATTGCATTGTCAGCAGTAACAGACAACGACAGACATGCGCCGCGAAGCTGCAATCGTGCGAATAGGCTTATAAAATAGGGCCTACCTTTTTAAGAACACGTTTAAAGTTAATGCTAATTGCTAATTTAACTTTGATAAACTGATAATATAATCTATTTATTATTAATAATTGGGGTACCCCAGTCCTAGAAATATGGGATTGGGATCAGCCTGCTCTGAGACGATAGTGGAACAAACCTCATGTCTTGTCTTTACTGCACAACCCGCCGCCACTAGGCTATAAACGTTTTATCTAGCGCATTATCACAGTCACACCCCGCCCCTAGCTAGGGGGTTCTGGTTCTGGTTCTGGTGGTTTGCTGCACAATCCCCACATATCGGGATGTACACGTGCAGGTGACTGAGCAGCAATGATTTACATGAAGTGAGCCCCTCTGATGATGTTACCCATATCCATAGCTTGAAGTTTACTCTTAAAAATACTAATAGTAGAGACGTATCAAAGTGCTCAGTATTATTTTCTGCAAGGTACATGTGGAACTATACGTATACAGTATTGAACTTTGAAGTGTAAGAGACTTACTCCTTTATGTAGCACCCTATAGAGCTAGCTCTATATGGGTAAAGACCAATCCGACGCCCACTGGGCGCGCAAGTGTTGAGCACCGGGCGGGCAAGTGTTGAGCACCGCGCACCATTTGCTGCGGTGTCTTCAATGCCTGGATTGTGCAAAAAAGACACCGCAGTTGGGAATTTTTAATAGAGGGCGCTACCAATTTTGTTTCGTCGGATTGGTCTATACATATGCTGCCGATCAGACCAGGAACACCGGGGCGAGCCCCTTGCCCTTCTTTTTTTGATAAATGATAAGTGCTCTGGGTTCTTTTATGAGCATTACACAACAGACAGGACCAACTGCTTTACGTCCCATCCGGAGGACGCAGCAATAGTGGCTAAGTGTCTTGCCAAAGTACACGAGTGACGACTCTCGAACCCACACTCTGTTGAACAGAAACACCAGAGCTTGTGTCCAGTGCTCTTATCCACGACATGCCACTATGATTGAAAGAAAGTAAATTTGGGGGTCTTCAATGTAGCTAGTATTTCTGCTAGGCTACTTTAGTAGTCTCTTGCTCATGACTTCTCTCTGTACGACGCAACAACTGTTGTTGATACACCAAGTGAGGATACTGGTCTTTGACGACTAACCAAAAGTGTATATTGCCTTAAAGCAAAGCAAATTTAATGTTTCTCAAACCCTTGTAATCAGTCTTGATTTATACAGTACATTCATGACTATTAGTTTTTCATTTCTTCCCTTATTTAGGTATTGTTTTGAGATGACGACCACATTTTGAAAGTTAAGCAACACCACTTTTCAGCATATGAAAAGGAAAAGAACCACTTCAAGAGAGTGCAACCATGCTGTGACAATCCATTAAAATGACGGACAATCAATCATAATGTGAACATCAATTATTTTTAACAAAGATTTTCTTTTGTGCAATAGCCATTAATCCTTGCCAGTTACAAGTATTCTTAGTGTTCTAGAAAAGTAAGTTTATATCAAAGAAGACGCCAATTGAAAAAAGGTCAATTGATTTTACGACATAAATGTGAAGATTTTCCAGTGACCATATTTAAAGATAATTTGGTCGCGAGAACTCTCCAAGATGGTTTCCGTGGAGAAAAGTGTTTTGATTTGTTTGGGCTTCTTGGCCGTGCTGATCACACCCACACTGGAAGCTGTCAACTACAACGAGCCGAATCTTGAGGAGCCACGTTACAGCTACTCGGGAGAGAATGAAGGGGGTAGACTCACTGGGCATGTCCAGAACTGGGCAACACTGATTCAGAACTACATATTGCAGGTAACTATACCATGTACAAGTAGATTATTTGAATTACATGTTGAGCCAATTTAGATATTTTGTTTATTTTTTACATTTTTATTTGTTTACACGGATTTGTAAACTAATTGATCCTTTGCCAAAGGACACCAAATTATTGGAAATTTTTACATTGATGCAAATATCAAGTGAGGTCATGGCGGCCATGGCTTCTGTTGCCCTTGGTCTTGGCCTTGGTGCCCCTTCAAAAGTTTCCCCTTAGACTTGAAGAGTTAAAATCTCACTTCTCACCAAGAGCGCCGGAAGTACCCTTTGCAAAATGAAAGCGGGGGTACAAATGGATACACAGGAGAGCGGGGGAGTAACCTGCAATTGACTGGCATCCTTGTCCAAGGGAATATCAATATTCGCATTCGTTTGTCAAGACCCTGGCATGATGAGCCATATTGGCATGTGACAGACTTTAGTTTTTGTTCAAATTACAGCAAATGTTTACATTTTTTTCCCCTCTCTTTCTTCAAAACCTCAACCCTTATAAAAGGTTTGTCTTTTCCATGTCTTTGCATTTAGTTGTGTAGCGATGGACTGAAGACTGAATACACACAGAGTTTCTACGACAAGGCCGACTACATTCTGCAGAAGAAGAATGCCACGGAAATCGTCGCCAAAGTCCGAGAGCTTCTGGACGATTACTTCAATAAGAAAGAAGAAGCAGCTAGGGTGAGTGGCAGGGGAAGTGGTTACACATGTGCCAGGTCTAGGGCCTCAAAATAACCCACTGCACCCACAGCAATTGCTGTATTGTCCTAGTGTCTCTTTTGCTGTCGTGCCCTCTGCAAGGTTCCAATACAAACTTGCATTTTCCTCATAGAAGTGCCCTTTTACCAGAGGAAAAATGCTGTGCCTCTTCCAGAGCAAAGTTCCAAGGCCTGCAACTTGGCAAAAGTGTAGTAAACAACTGGAACCCTTTGCCCTGTGCTCTTTTGCCGTGGTGCCCCTCTGCAAGGTTCCGACATAAATTTACATTTTCTTCAAAGAAGTGCCCCTTTACCAGAGGGAAAATGCTGTGAAGTTTGAGGCATGCAAGTTGGTAAAAGTGTAGTAAAGTACAGGAACATTTTGGGTGGCATAATAATTTTGTTTGTTGATTTTTATGAATGGCACCTTACTCTTAAAATATAGATCCTACTTTCAGGCCTTTCCCCCCCCCCAGCAATTTCATTTCATTTGTTCTGGTTGTGAAACCTAGGACTGTCAGAAAACAAACATAATCACCGTACTAGCCAAGAACCCTATGGAGAGAAGACAAAGAAGGAACTTTCAATTTAGATGTGGGAGGAAAACCCCAGATAGTTATTCAAGGGAACACTCAAGCAGTCAAGTAGGGACTGAAAAAAAACCAATCCACATAGTGCCCCCAGTCAGGATTCGAACCGGGGTCCTAGAACAATGTGGAAGGTGAAGAAAGATACCACTACACTGAAACTGGCCTCTAAACCACGTTATCAAGTAAAGCAGTTTTAAGAAGGAACTTAGTAGACCTTAATCACGGTGTGGCCATCTTGATTTTACTCCATTCCAACTCATTGCAACCAAACTAAGGCTGGACGAAGTAATAGTCTGGTGCCATGTTTGCGCAATGAATGTTAGCATTCATTACTGTTATTGGAAACAAGGAACATGACCAAGATGGTGACAGCGTGATAAAGGTCTTAAGGAAACTTTTGAGACGCTGGCGGCAGGAGACATAACAGTCTTTTTTTCCGGCTATGAGCGTGCGCGCATGCTCAGTATTGCGCAGTAGGTCTTAGCACACGCAATACTGTGAAACAGGACTGTCTAAACATCTCCCACTATAAGCAATTACATGTAGCGTTCATAACCCACTAAATATTGTTGTAATTTTGCAGCGTATTGCCGACGAAGTCAAGCGACTCCACGATGTCAGCATGGGCAAGAATCCATACACGTCTCTTACCGGGATTCCTAATGCGTTTTATAGAGACTCGGACATACCTGGACGCCTGCCTGAACTGAGCTACAATACGTAAGTTTGCATCTGGCCCCAACAATATTCTTTGCTAACAAATATTATTAGTATCCATACAACGTTAAGTTGCTCAAGGCGCTTGATCAAATAGGAATATTTTTTTTAAAGACGGGTTTCAAAGTGTGATTCTGTGATTCAGTAACTAGACGACAATACCTATTCTAGTCGTTGTGAAATCAGCGGTTAGCTTGGTAGGATTCTAACCCACAACCTTGTGATTGCAAGTCTTGCAGTCTAACCACTGGACCAAAGGTAACTAAAGTCTAGCCCGAGCATAATTGTCATTAGCAGTCAATGTGTTAATGGGGACTTTGGTTGGTTTGAATCATAGAAATGTATCCTGGGGAACGCTGAGCTTGGCTGCCCTCTGTTTCGTCTGTGGACACGGCGTATCGATACCGCGTGTATGGGGCATAATGATCATCGCGTGACACGCGTGGCCGTACGGTATGGCCAATGATCATTGCGTGACACGCGGGTATGGCAAAACGGCATTGCACATAGACTGTTTCTATGTGTTTTCATTGGTCATTGTTCATGACGTCAACTGTATGGCAAAAAATGGCGTATGCAGGTCTTTAAAAATGGTCTGACTACGAAGTTGCATGCACAATGACACTCCAGCGTTCTCTGGGTTCTATTTCTATGGTTTGAATAAAGATTTGGTCATCGCTGTTTTTGCTTTTTTGCCATCAAGGTACTTTCGGCAAGCAGTCAGCAAAACGTCAAGTACAGTGAAAATATCAGACGAGGTACCGAGGGACAGCAAGGATACTATAAACGCTGTGTATTACACCAAGGATCTGGATGAAGTCTTTATCAGCAACTTTGAACAAGATCAACAGTTGAGGTAAATTTTTTTTAATTCTTTAGAACTTAAGCATTAGTGTAGATTTTGTTAAATTTTAAAATGAATGTTTAAATAAATAATGCTGATTCTCTACAACTTTGATTGAAGGGTGCCCATGGCCGGGTGGCTTAGAGCATCAAATTCAAGTTCTGGTGGTTAAGTTATTGGTGTGTGGGTTCGAATCCTGGTCGCTTGTGTCCGTGCAAGATGCTATACTATAATTGCTTCTCTTCACCCATGGGGATAAATGTGCTTGCGAGGGTAGAGGTTAGAGGTTTGATATTGTGTATCAAAAAGCCAATTGAAGGCTGCTGCCGCTCAGGGCTGTTTACTCCCCAGGGAGCTGAGAAAGATTAAAGAGCCAATAAAGGATGATCTCAATATTTCAACTATTACCTTTTTATGGTCAAATAGACATCGCAGATACCGGTTAATAACCATTTTACTCTCAAAATTTGCATTTAGTAACGAATAACTCTAGTAAAAAATGCACCGGTTTATCTATTATAATGACCTCTTGACGCCAGTGACGATATTCCCCTAGTTGGGTGTGAACACAGTTCTCAAGCTTTGGCAAACTGAGGGCGCTATTTTCCACACCAAACAGCCGCCACAGATGTCAAGATTCCTTTTTCGCGCAGGTTTTGCTTGACCCTGCGTTTTTCAGAAATTTTGCTAGAAGTGTTCTGTAGAAAAACCATTTTTACCTTGTTTTAACGTGAGGTAACAGACTCGTTATATATTTTTTTTAATGTTTCCTATGGACTCCAGCTATTAAAAAACTGTAATATCTATATATTTGAGATCATCCTTTATTGGCTGTGTAAAGGAATGTTATAACTAATGAAAAGCACATTGATACGGTTATTGTAAAATGTGCTATACTATAAGAACCAGTTATTATTATTTCTTTGTCTGTTGCAGGTGGCAGTATTTTGGTTCAGTTGAAGGAGTCTTGCGGAAGTTCCCTGGTCGAGAATGGAACCGTAATTTTGCAGGGTTTTACAATGACTACGACCCACGTGTAAGAGCGTGGTATATTGCAGCAACCAGCGACCCCAAAGATGTGGTTATTGTACTGGATTGCAGGTTAGTTACTTTCTATTTTCACTGCAATAAGATTAGATGAAAAACATATTCCTACAGTAGTTCTCATACTGTCACCTTTAAAGGATTTTGGTACTTTTTGTAACACAGAACACAATGTCCACAGATTTACATTAAACTTGCACCGTTTGAAGATAATGATAGTAGAATGTGTACCTTATTAGATGCTGAGGTGCTGTAGTTTTTGAGAAATGAGTAAACAATGTCATGAAAATACGTTTTACATGCTGAAATAATTTTCGTCTCATGGTCAGTGAGACAAAAATTGTTGTCATGACATTGTTTTACTCATTTCTCAAAAACTACAGCACCTCAGCAAGTAATATTTTCAGGGAAGCTTTCTACTGTCATTATCTTCAAACTGTGTAAGTTTAGTGTATATCTGTGGACATTGTGTTTTTTGTCCTACAAAAAGTACGTAGAACATTAAGAGAGCGAACTGATTATCTGTTAACCCTCCTATGCATTGTTGCGTCAGTGCGTAAACGTTGTATCGTAACATGACGTGTTGTGGCTGACTGATCTAGTTCACTGGACCCAGGCTCTGGTATTGTCAGCAGCAGAGTGTGGGTTCGAGTCCCTGTAATAACACTTGTGCCCTGGAGCAAGACACTTCACCATAATTGCCTCGTTAAAAGTTGGGAAGGTAGTGCACTCTGCTCTACTAGCCAGGCTCCTCGTGGATGATGCCAAGTCCCACATCCTTATGGACTGTGAAAGGGTGTAACCCCGTTTCATCCCCAGGAGAAGGTGGCAGTGTCATGGCCGAGCGGTTCAGAGCACCGGATTCAAGCTCTGGTGTTTGATCACCAGGGTGTGGGTTCGAATCCCGGTGGTGACACTTGCTACATAAAATTGGGGAGGTATTGCTTTCTGCTCTACCGGCCAGGCTTCGGACTGATGATACCCAAGCCTACATTCAGATGGACTGTGAAAGGGGTGACCCTGTTTCAGCCCTAGGAGTAGGTGGCAATGGCCTCTGGAAAAAATAATTGTAGCCCACACCTTGAAGTGGCCCTCAGGCCTTGTGTGTCAGGCGACTTGCATGAAAAAAGAAAAAAAGTGGCAGCATGCCCCTGGTGACAGTTGATTTGGGTCCATAGCCCAAATCACTGAAGTGGCTGTCCTGCTTTTGAGTATATATGCAATATCTCATACAAAACCCACATACAACAATCTTTGCTGTGCTATGAGTGGAAAAAACACCCAAGTAAACCAAACTGATGTAATTCCTGTATTCTTTTCTGTGGACAGTTACTCTATGAAGGGAAAGAAGTTTGACATTGCAGTGTCTGTCGTGAGGATCATCTTAGATACTCTGACCAAGCAGGACTATGTCAACGTCATCTGTGCCAGAGCTAGTCACTGGGATGCTTACGGAAAGTAAGTTAACTTGATATTTTTACAAGAATTGATTTGTGGCAAGTCGTGGCCTGGGCCCAATTTCATAAAGCTGCTAAGCACAACAATATTGCTTAGCATGAAATTTCTTCCTTGATTAAACCAGGTTTACCATCCAAATTTCCACTTGTTGCATTTACATGTAGCGCTATGACTTTTGCCAACCAACAGGGTCTGTACACATGCGTGAATGTAATTAGCATACTTCATAAAAAGGGTCCAGTAGGTAGTCTATTATTAATGAATTTACAAACACAATTGATCATTGATATATAACATAAACCAATTTTTATTTATTTAAAGATGGCATCCGTTTAACACAACTGTCTTAAGTTGTAAAGATGACCGTCTTGTACCGGCAACCACGGCTCATCGTAAAGACTTAAAGGAGAAGACGCAGGCCCTGATTCCAGATGGAACAAGCGAACTCAAGTGAGAATATTGTTCAGCATTTTAATTTTTGTTTTTGATAGGAAGCAATCCGCCGTATTTTTGACCACGTGAGGGCGCTCTAAAAATATGTTATCACTTCCGGGGTTATATTCATTCATACCCAAAATAATTATTAAAGACTGGAACACATTACCAACACAGACATCATATCCAATACAGAGAATTAGATCTTTAAAGGAGTTGTTATAACCCAACTCAAAATCATCATAAAACTACGACGCACAGAAGTTACAGAATGCCGATGATAAAACTGTGGAAAAGAATTGCGTATACCCCACGGAAGATCTTATAGTTGACAAACTAAAGCACTTTTTATTCATCAATGACACAAAGATTGTTAATTAATATGTAAATAACATTGAGATATCTGCAACATCAGCAAACTGTTGTTCATAAAATGAACCCCCCTTACCAACTTAAAATATCACTTGACAAACAAATTCTTCGCTCAACAAATGTATGTTGTGCTCTAATACTCAGATTAAACAGTTACTCTGTGATCCACTCCTTGCAGTTTTTATCACCAGAGAAACTTTGATAAGTTCTGTTTTAAAATGTTTGCTCTCTCCTCCATTTGCCCACCAACACCTTAAAGACAGTGGACACTATGACAGTGGACAAATGTCAAAGAGCAGTCTTCTCACTTGGTGTATCTCAACATAATATGCATAAAATATCAAACCTGTGAAAATTTGAACCCGATTGGTCGTCGGAGTTGCGAGATAATTATGAAAGAAAAAACACCCGTGTCACATGAAGTTGTGTGCTTTCAGATGCTTGATTTCGAGACCCCAAATTCTAAACTTGAGGTCTCGAAATCAAATCTGTGCAAAATTACTTCTTTCTCGAAAACTACGTCACTTCAGAGGGAGCCGTTTCTCACAATGTTTTATACAATCAACCTCTCCCCATTACTCGTTATCAAGTTAGATTTTATGCTAATAATTATTTTGAGTAATTACCAATAGTGTCCATTGCCTTTAATCAACTGTGACGATTTCTTTCAAAATTTTTGATCAGACGTGGATTTGAGAAAGCCTTTGAGTTGCTGTCTGGTAAATCTCGCACAGGCTGTCAAGCCATAATCATCTTGGTGACGGACGGCAAAGATACGGACGGTGAACGAGTTCGTTGCGGCCCAGGTATGTGATTTAGCGTAGAGCAAAATGTTGCCCAGACCAAACAAAAACCTTTTTATGGAAACCCCTGAGGGTGTCATGTCCACGCTGATAAGCGCCCCAAAATTAAGCTCAGGGCCCAATTTCATAGAGCTGCTTAAGCACAAAATTTTGCTTAAGCAAAAAAAAACCTTGCTTAGTAAAATCAGATTACCGTCCAAGACTCCACTCAATTGTTATGCTAAGTAAACAACAGCTAAATACCAGTCACAAGCAATGTATAGTGCATGAAATTTTGGCCAGTAACGTGTGTAAAACAAGCAAGCTATTTTCATGCTTAAGCAAATTGTTTGCTTAAGCAGCTCTGTGAAATTGGCCCCCGGTATTTCTCTTCAGCAGATGTTTAGTGGGTTTGAATCCCGCTTGATACACTTGTGTCCCTGAGCAAGATGCTTAACCATAATTGCTTCTCTCCACCCAGGGGTAAATGGGTACCTGTGAGGGCAGAGATGGTTCTTTTGATTGATTTAGTCATGTAGCGCATATTAATGTTGCACAGGCTGCATACTCCCCAGGGAGCTGAGATGGTTTAAAGAATGAATTAAGGCCCAGTGACCAGGGTAATAATGTTGGAAGCGTTGAGACGTGTAAAAATCGCTTTATAAAAACTGGTTATTATTATTATCATTATTACTAATATATCATGGGGTGAAAGATCATTTACTTCTGCTGCCCCTTCATACTTGAATGACTAGCCGGTTATATTGAACTTTTATCATCACGAGCTTTGTTCAAAACTTCCCTCAAGACTCACCTAACGAGGACTCCATAAACATTCCTTTCTTCTGATGTGTCACTGTGCCATGAGCATCTTAAAGCCATTAGACACTTTGGGTAAACATTATTGTCCAAGGCCCTCACTTCGTGTATCACAACTTATATATAAAATAACAAACCTGTGGAAATTTAGGCTCAATTGGTCATCGGAGTCGGGAGAAAATAACGGGAAAACCCATCACCCATGTTTCTGCACGTTTCGCCGTGTCATGACATGTGTTTAAAATAAATCCCTAATTCTTGATATCGAGAATTGATATTGTTTTAATGTTTTCTGAAAAATTAAAGCATTTCATGGAATAGTATTTCAGGAGAAGTCTTTCGCCGTTACCTTCTGTAAACCCTGTAAGCTATTTGTAAATCTGTGAACTTTTAATTTTTTTTCTGTACCGAAAGTGTATAATGGCTTTAAGAAGGATACTGGCACATTATAAATAAGGGAATAAAAGGGTAGCGACGAGTTCTTAAACGGTTGTTTAAAATGGGTAGGGTCGTTGCCGTGTGATAAAGGCCCTCATTCATACCCCAGACAGTTTTGCTACTCATATTGGTGGAGAGCGCCTCACGCGGGGGTGTTTATATGGTTGATAATGACCAGCTGGCACACAAGCTCATGTACGCCATAGATATAGAATATACATATAATACCTAGATTGACCGTGCTTACATACTCAGGTTCTGGCGTGGCCTCAGCCATTAGCCTATATCCCTTGTTAATCTTCCACCAGCGATGTGTTCTTAAACCGCGGTTTAAAACTTTGCATGGTCGTGGTCGTGCAGGCCTTTATCGCACGCCCACGACCCTGTCGGTTAAGACCTCGTCGCTACCCTTTTATACCCTTATTATTGTTATTATTATTATACCAAGATTGGCTTGCGGGCTTTTGGAGCGAACTTGCATACAATTTAAAATAAATTCCAAAACTCTTAAATTTAAGATTGATTACCAATGTGTACCTTCCCTTCAACCAGACATAACAATTCATTTATTGTTTTTATTGTTTCAAGGTTATTATACTCGGAGCGGTTATGTACCTGGACCCATTTGCAAATACGAATGGTCAAAAGTATGGGACAAAGTCAAGGAGTTAAACGCTGTTGCAGAGCCAAGGGTAAGTTAAAAGTGGTTGGAAATGTTCGGAAGAGTGCAAAAGAGGGTATAGACAGAATTATAAAAGCAGCACAAATTAAAGACAGTGGACACTATTGGTAATTGTCAAAGACTAGCCTTCACAGTTGGTGTATCTCAACATAAGCATAAAATAACAAGCCTGTGAAAATTTGAGCTCAATCGGTCATTGAACTTGCGAGATAATAATGAAAGAAAAAAACACCCTTGTCACACGAAGTTGTGTGCGTTAAGATGGTTGATTTCGAGACCTCAAGTTCTAAATCTGAGGTCTCAAAATCAAATCCGTGGAAAATTACGTCTTTCCCAAAACTAGGTCACTTCAGAGGGAGCCGTTTCTCACAATGTTTTATACCTTCATTCTCTCCCCATTACTCGTTACAAAGTAAGGTTTTATGCCAATAATTATTTTGAGTTATTACAAATAGTGTCCACTGCCTTTAAGTATTTTTTGAATTGCTATTTTTTATTTGGACTAGGCTCGGATCTTCAGCTACGGCACAATCGATGACGGAGAAAACTTCCCTGGCCATCTGGCCTGCAAGAATCGCGGCTACTTTAAGAAGTTGACCGATGGAGAGAACCTAATCGGTAAGATGCGGGACTACTTCAACTTCTTGTCCTCCAATTCTCAGAAGACGACCCAGGGGAAGTGGACTGCCCCTTACATCGACGCCTTCGGTCTGAAGCAGATGGTCACCCATGCTATTCCCGTCCTGAGTGACAGAACAGGAAAGTAAGTTTACATCCATTTTTATCTAGTGAGCGAAAACCGCATTTTTGAAATTCAATCAGAAAATATAAATATCAAGTAACAAACCACAAAAGAAACCTTCTGGGAAATCTTATATCAGGCTTTGGTTGAACATAGAAAGCATGGAAACCTGTAAACACAGGTCCCACAATGTAGACTGTTTTAAGAGAAATATCAATTCATACCTTCAGCTCCCCGGAGTTCTTTCCACTTTAAATAATTTGTCTTCTTGTAGGCCCATACCCAGAGTGGCCTTTTAAAAGAGAGGCGACCTTAAAAACAAACAAAAATATCAAGGGTGCTTGCTATGTGATCCAGGAACACATGGGCAAACCTCTACTCGCCTACGATAAGTGTTCTGGGTTCTTGTGTGTGCACTACCATTCCTAGTACACGGGACAAATGGCTTAATGTTCCATCCGAAGTGCAAAGCATTTAAGCTGGACTATCTTTCTTAATGACACAAGTGCCACGACTAGGACTCGAACCCACCCTCTGCTGATCAGAAGCACCAGAGCTTGTGTCGGGTACTCTTAAAGGGATATTACAGAATTGGTTTGTGCTAACAAAACAGTTGGTCGCAGTGTCAGCATTTTATGTAATCCACCATACATAAACTGACACAGCATCTGTAGAAGTTTGAGATCGATCGGCTATCTGGGTCACGAGAAAATAGTGAAATACCGATAACACATCTTGCGTGATATCGATTAAAAAAAAATGAATAACACACTCACTGAGTGATGAACTCCAAACGGGAAATTAGTTTTTTTATTCTCATTAAGTATGACATTTCTGACAGCAACATTTCAAGGAATGTCTTCATAAAGGGTTATCATTAGACCGTGTAAGTTTAATGTAAATCTCTGATCTTAGACAAGATTTTTTCTTACCATTTCTGTAATGTTGTAATTATGTTCCTTTAAACTGTCCAGCCACAACACGCCACTGAATCAGTTAATTTTAATGTATTGAATAATTATGTTTCTCTTCAGACTTCTGGGCGTGGTCGGTGTTGACTGTACTCTGGAGGAGATTGAAAACTTGATTGTGAACGAACAGTGGGGCTCCGTCTATGCTTTCCTGATTGACAACTACGGAGGAACAATCTTCCACCCGCTGTTGAAACCCAGCAGTAATGTGAGTCCTGGGATCGGTTTCACAAAGAGTTAGGACTTGTCTTATCTCAAGATAGGACGAGTAGCTCGTCCTAACTTCGGATTAATCTTAAGGCCTGCATGCTACAGTGCAGGGTTGGGACTCGTCCTAAGTCTTAAGATTAGTCTTAAGTTAGGTAGAGTTTTGTGAAATCGAAGGCAGCCTCATGATGTGTTCTTGTTTTTGTTTCCTTGATCCATTGGTGGCTAAATTGTACTTGTAAGGACTCAAAATAGTTTACACAATCATCAGCTCCAGTGCTCCTCACCAAGTCAGTTTTTATGGTCACTTATTTGTGGAGTATTTACCATTCTATGACTTTACCTTTAAAGGCACTTGACACTTTGTAATTTTCAAATACCAGTATTCTCACTTAATGTTTCCCAACATGCTTAAATCAACAAACCTACATGTAAGAACATTGGGCTCCATTGGTCATCGAAATTGCAAGAATATATGAAAGAATAAGCACCCTTACTGAACAAATTTGTGTGCTTCCAGATGGCTGAAAAAGACTCGGACTCAAATAATTTAGTGAAAATTACCTCTTCCTCAAAAACTACATTACATCAGAGAGAATAGTTTCTTATAATGTTTTATAATATCCATAATTCTCCATTACTCGTTACCAAGTATGTTTTTTAATATTTTTTAGTAATTACCAACAGTGTCCAGTCCCTTAAAGGGTGTCCAGTCCCTTAAAGGGTGTATGTACTTTTTGTAGGACAAACAACACAATGTCCACAGATTTATACTAAACTGACACAGTTGGAAGATAATGATGGTAGAAAGCTTCCCTAAAAATATTACGTGCTGAGGTGCTGTATTTTTTTGGAAATGAGTAAAACAATGTCATGAAAACAATTTTTGTCTCATGAGACGAAAATTATTTTAAGCATGTATACACAAACGTATTTTCATGACATTGTTTTACTCATTTCTCAAAAACTACAGCACCTCTGTATTAAAGTAATATTTGAAGGGAAGCTTTCCACTATCATTATCTTTAAACCCTGTAAGTTTAATGTAAATCCATGGACATTTTGAAAAAGTACCCAAATCCTTTAAAGCACCAATTCCGTTTCTGTTTTTTATATTTTTTATCAAATCTCTTTTAATTTTCTTTACAACACAGCTGGTTGAGGATCCCATTCTTGTTCCAATCAGACAGCTGGAGCAGCCTGAAGGTGAACCCAAGGAATTCAGCGACGTTATTGATGCTATGCTCAAGGGAGAGACAGGCCATATTGAAATACAAAATGCACAGCGTGGGGTGCCTAAGGTAATTATATTATGGCAAAGCATAGTGTTCAATTATTTGAATATTATATAAATGTAGATACACAATAAAACTTGCGAAGAGTTCATTTAAAAATGATTGCGCTTAGGAGGTATTGCTGAAAATTGGAGCAATTACAATGTATGTCCACGCAGGAAGTACATGTATAATTCATAATTGGAATACACACAATCTGAGAAACGATACTGTGCCCAATTTCATGTCTCTGCTTACCGCCGAATTCTGCGCTAACGATCACGATTCCCCGCTTACAAGCAAGCGCCGAATTTCTGCGCTAGCCTTGTAAGCCCAAAATGCCTAGTAACGTGGAGTACGCACGTGCATAAACCAAAATTTGCCGCTAACCCGTGAAAAACGCTTGCCGTAAGCACAGAATTCCCTGCTTCCGTAAGCGCCAATTCTGTGCTTACTGTAAGAAGTGCCATAAAATTGGGCCCTGTACGTCAACAGTCACTACTGCTGCGACTGGTTCCTCGGTCTCTTCTTGCTTAGTCTAGAAATTTTGCTTAGCAAACTTTTCAGCTTAACAGCTGTTTAAACCTGTTAAGCCTACTTTCTGCTCAACAGCTGTATGAAACTGGGCCCTGATACAAGATTTCAATCTACATCTGCTTAAAGTCGATGTGTTTTACACTTGCCTCCCTTTATTCCATGTACTCTAGGGGAGTTTCTCGGATGGTGTGAAGAGACAAGTGATGCCTGCCACGTACTTCTACACTCACCTGGACAAGACAGATTATTCTTTTGCCTTCAGCCTGGCCAAGACAGATGAGGTTTGTCAAAACATTATTGAAAAAAAAAGGAGAAAAAAAAAGCGACTACAAGTAATAGATATTGAACACTGCTTACTAACCAAATTGGTGTGTAGTATCAGTAGTATCAGAAGTAAGTAGCCCAAATAAAATGAAAAACATTTTGAGGTTTTTTGTTTGTTTCCCTTTTTCTTACAAAAAAAAGAAGATACTTATCAATGATCTTAGACAAAAAAGTTAAGTAGCGAGAAAAGCTCAGCCGGTTTTCTTAAAAAAATGTGTCCTGTGGCCATTTTTTTAAAAGAAAAGAAAAAAAAAGCCTTCCTTTCTTTCTTCAAAAAGAAAGGACGATAAGTATGTTTTTATTTTATTTGAACATATGTTTACCAACTGAAGTGGGTCGTAGTTGTATGTACTTCTTACCCAGTAAGTTTGTATTGCCATGAATTTTAAGAGTCATTACCAGTAGACCCTTCCCATGAAATTTGCTATTACATTCATGCATGCGTACAGACCCTATTAATTAGCCAACGCCATAGAGATGTGCACTAAGCAGACGCACAATCGCGTCTGCGTCACGCACCCATAAGCTGTGTAGAAAACAGCGCGATGTTCCTTCATTTTGCCAACCAAAATGGTAGTGTGCACGGGCTATCTACAATTATTATAATGTATTTCATGGCAAAAGAGTCTATTGTATACAGAGCCTTAAAGACACTGGACACTGTTGGTAATTGTCAAAGACCAGTCTTCTCACTTGGTGTATCTCAACATATGCATAAAATAACAAACCTGTGAAAATTTGAACGCAATTGGTCGTCGAAGTTGCAATATAATAATAAAAAAAACACCCTTGTCACACGAGGTTGTGTGCTTTTAGATGGTTGATTTCTAGACCTCACATACTGAATCTGAGGTCTCAAAATCAAATTCGTGGAAAATTACTTCTTTCTCGAAAACTACGTCACTTCAGAGGGAGCCGTTTCTCATAATGTTTTATACTATCAACCTCTCCCCATCACTCGTAACCAAGTGAGGTTTTATGCTTATAATTATTTATAATTACCAATAGTGTCCCCTGCCATTAAAGATATACATGTACATGTTTTGTGTCTTACCAGATATTCCGCATAGCCAGGGAGCCTGAGGATCGTTCTCACCTTCCAGGGACTAGCATCTTCAACTTACTCAAAGAATACAACAGTTCGTTAGCCAGGAGGAAGCTACCCGGTAATGCAGCTACAATTTCATTTTTAAATGCGGTTAAGATTACAAAATAGTGCAGCTTGTTTGATATGTTCCACACCCTTGAGAGAACATATTACCCCATCACTCTTAGGGAACTTCATTGGCTACCAATTAGAGAACGAACCCATTTTAAGATCGCTCTTCTCGTTTATAAATGCTCTAACAAAACTAAAACCTGAAATCAGTTTGTGGAAAATTACTTCTTTCTCGAAAACAATGTCACTTCAGAGGGAGTTGTTTCTCACAATGTTTTATACTATCAACAACTCTCCATTACTCATTCCAAAGTAAGGTTTTCGTTCTAATAATTATTTTGAGTAATTACCAATAGTGTCCACTGCCTTTAACATTGGTTGTATCTGCCTTCAGGTCAATTTGAGAAGATTGAAGTGTTTCACGACGAACCCAAGTATCCAGATCTCCGAGTCTCGTACCTGTACTCCAGTTTCTTCTTGGCCCCAAGATGCTACTGCGATCCTAACTCGTACCTCGTTGATGACGACCTAGCCATGAAAACAGTCAAAGCCCATGAGTTCATCAACAGTTATGAGATAGATGTCGGTTGTCCGAACTCACTCGTTCAAAAACACATCAGGTATTTCAATATGTTTTGTTTAAATTCACTGTGGACACTATTCGTAATTGTCAAAGACCAGTCTTCTCACTTGGTGTTTGTCAGCCTATGCATAAAATAACAAACCTGTGAAAATTTGACCTCAATTGGTTGTCGAAGTTCAAGATAATAATGAAAGAAAAACACCCTTGTCACACGAAGTTTGTGCTTATGTTTAATTTGAAGACCTCAAATCCTAAATCTGAGGTCTCAAAATCATATTCGTGGAAAATTACTTCTTTCTCGAAAAGTACGTAACCTCAGAGGGAGCCATTTCTCACAATGTTTTATATTATAACCCCCCTTGCAAGTATTCTGCCTGCTCATTGGTTTAGAGCGCGTCACATGACATGTCTTAGTTTTGCTAGATGACGGCCGTGTGATAGTGTGTCGGTTTGCCATGCGCTAGTCCGAAGACTAGCACACGGCGTGCAGTACCCAGACGTCCGTTGCGTGTACGAGGATGATAAATTAATAGTCTGTAACCATTTCGGATTGCACGACACTACATGCAGCACAGTAAAAGTGTTTGCAATCTGTATTCGCATCGTCCGTGGATTGTAGCTTCAGGTCTGTAACTTAATATTTTTTTTTTTTTTTTTTTTTTTTTTCCACGGAGGAAATTATTTATTCACATTTAAGACCACTCCTCATTATTATTACAAACACGCTGAAGATACATAACATAAACAGCAAGAAAAATAAACAAAATACAAAATACGATTTTAACCTTGAACCAATAGTTTGAAGGAGTCCCACTTTTTGTGAAAGTTAACAGTTGAATTATTGGTGATGGAGATGTATTTATCCAAAGTATAATAAAGCTTTAAATCCAGTTTTAATAATGCAAGGGAGGGTCTATTCTCAGTCATTTTCGTTTTATAGATATGGAAGCGACACAAAAGAAGGATCAGATTCTGCTCTTAGCAACCTGCGAATCCACGTACATTTGAGAGCACTAAAATAAGAACGGATGGCCACCATTTTAACCCCACCTTCGCTGTAACCTTGAGTCATTTGATTCCTACTAACTCTGTCAACCCCTTTCCAAATAAATTTATACAACATAGAATCAAGGTTTTTAATAAATAACTTGGAAGGATCAGGGAGAGTAAGGATTAAAAATGTGAGCTTAGACAAAAGGAGAGATTTCACAACAGTAACTCTACCCAAAACTGTAAGGTTGCACTTAGACCAATGCCCAATTAAGTTGCTGATGGAATTTAAAACCCGGTTATAATTGTTATCAATCATATTGTCCAAGTTGGTAGAAAAATCAATACCTAGAGCTCTAAAACTTTCTTGGGGATGGACCCAGTGAACATTAATATCAGGACAAACACCTTTTTGACGGCCCTTATTCCCACCAATCCAAACTGCATTGGTTTTACTGATATTAACCTTAAGGCCCGACATACAAGCAAAATCGTCTAGTAGCTTAAAGGCCCTGCTAAGCGAGTTTTCTGAACCGTCTAGAATAAACACGGTGTCGTCTGCATATTGAGAAAGCCTATATTCGGAGCCATCAACTGTAACTCCTTTCAAAGTGTTGTCCCTGCGAACCATTTTGCCCAGAATTTCGGCACACAAAAGGAACAAATAAGGGCTTAAGCCGTCACCTTGCCGGTAACCCCGCTCAATTTGAAAAGATTCTGACAAGAAACCATTTATCAATTCAGAGGCTTTTGCACCATTGTACAGCACTTGCAACCACTTTTGTATTGAGGGGCCAAAGTTAAACAGCTCAAGAATCTGAAGAATAAAGTCATGGGAGACCGAATCAAAGGCTTTCTCAAAATCAACTAAAAGAACCATACCAGGAATGTTGTTGTTGTCTGAGTAGTTAAGCAAATCATACATTAACCGAATGTTTTCCCCTATATAGCGACCTTGCAAAAAGCCTTTTTGTTGTTCATGAATAATAGAAGGAAGGCATGTTTTAAATCTCTCTGCTATACAAGAAGAGGCCAGTTTGTACGTAATGTTCAATAGTTCAAATGGGTCTCCAGTTCTTCAAGAATTGACGGGGTTTATCGACAGGGTTTATCCCCTTTTGGTAGCAGGGTGATAATCCCATATTGCTGGGTGACTGAAAATTTTCCTGTTTCGTAGCCAAAATTCAGAGACCGCAATAGAAACCATGCCAAATCTGAGAAAAAGAATTAAAAAAATTTGAAGCTAAAACCATCTGACCCCGGAGACTTTCCATTTTTACTCCTTTTCAGGGCGTTCAAAACTTCTTGATATGACAACGGACCCTCCAAACGATCCCGAGTCAAGTTAGAAAGAACTGGAGAATCATAATTACTGAACAAATATTGCAAACTAGCCCCTTCGTGTGATATTTGTATACTATCAACATCTCTCCATTACTCGTTACCAAGTAAGGTTTTATGCTAATAATTATTTTGAGATATTACCAATAGTGTCCAGTGCCTTTAAAGGGTTTGGTTACCTTTTGTATGACACAAGGCATAATGTCCACAGATTTACATTAAACTTACATTGTTTGAAGGTAACTAGGGGTTAAAAGCTTCCGTTAAGATATTACCTTAGTGCTGTAGTTTTTGAGAAATTAGTAAAACAATGTCACACAAAATATTGTTGTCTCAGGAGACAAACATTATTTTAGACTGTACACTAAACAAGGAATTGACCAGCCGTCAATTTCACAAAACTCTTCCTAACTTCAGACTAATCTTAGGACTTAGGATGAGTCCCAACCCTGCACTGTAGCATGCAGACCTTAAGATTAATCCTAAGTTAGGACGAGTAACTCGTCCTAACTCGAGATAAGACGAGTCCTAACTCTTTGTGAAATCGACCCCAGTACTGGTATACATGTACATGAGACTCTCCTGAAAACATTGCTCTGTGATTTTCACATCAGTGTATATGGGAAAAACCAAAACTACTAATATTGAAATATTGAATTATTTAAATTTGTTTCCATCAGGGCTGACGTTCTCATCACTTCTCAAATCGAGAAGATTTGGAGGAATCGAAACAAGAAGATGCTGGCAGATGTGAAGTGGACGTACATTGGTTGCCGCAGTGGAGTGTTTCGAACTTACCCAGGTCACAGGTCAAAGCGTTACTACGACCCAACCAAGTATGTAAAGACGAAAATGAATGGGAAAAAAAAACAATCTATTGTCCGATTTCCATTTGAGTTGCCCTTAAAGGCAGTGGACACTATTGGTAATTACTCTAAATAATTATTAGCATTAAACCTTACTTGGCGACGAGTAATGGGGAGAGGTTGATGATATAACATATTGTGAGACTGAAGTGACATATAGTTTTTGAGAAAGAAGTAATTTTCCACGAATTTGTTTTCAAGACCTCAGATTTAGAATTTGAGGTCTCGAAATCAACCATCTTTCATTATTATCTCGCAACTGTGACGACCAATTGAGCTCAAATTTTCACAGGTTTGTTATTTCATGCATATATTGAGAAATGCAAAGTGAGAAGACTGGGCCCAATTTCATAGCGCTGCTTAACGGTAAGCAAATTTGTGTGCTTACTGTAGCAGAAAAATTTGCTTAAGCCTTAGCGTATTTCACAGGTTAGCAGAAAAATTAGGCGGCCATATTGCGTGTTTACCGTGGATTTGCATTGTGAAGTCATTTATTTTTGTGCGGTAAGCACCGGAAGGTTAGCATGCCTTTTCGTGTGCTTACGGTTAGCAGCGCTATAATAATAATAATAGCGGGATTTATATAGCGCCATTCCATCTAGATCATGGAGTTTTTATATGTTTTTTAAAAGTCGAAACCGTGTCAAGTGTTCGGAGGTGCCGGGGTAAATTGTTCCAGAGCTTAGGACCAGAGATTGAGAAGGCTTTGTCGGAAAAGGAGTTTCTGGACCTAGACACTGACAGCCATGTTTCGTCATAACAGGAACGTAAACCAGGACGACCAGGTACATATGGACAGATGAAATGATTGAGGTATTGGGGAGCTGTGTTGTGAAGACATTTGAAGATGTGAAGAGCAATCTTAAAGATGATTCTTTGCCGGACAGGAAGCCAGTGTAGTTGGGAAAGAAGAGGCGAAGCCGATACACGCCTATTTACGGAAAACAGAAGGCGAGCGGCACCGTTTTGCAGTCGTTGGAGTTTATCTAGATTTTGTTCAGTGACACCGTACAGAAGAGAGTTACCGTAATCAAGACGCGACAAGACTAGCGCACGTATGACTTGATTTTTTGTGTTGTCAGCGCTAAATCACAGATGAATGTCTCGAATTCACTCAAAAACTGCGAGGTTGTGAACCCATTTTTAGGGGAGGGAGGGGGTCTGTAGATAACTACAATGTTGATTTCTCGTCCCTTAATGGTGAAGTGAGCATGTTCAAAAGTAGTCATACGATTAAAAGGATGACGGAACATGCCAAGCGGAGTTTTATAAAGTAAGCCAACACCACCATAGTTATGGGTAGTGTTAGAGTTGTTAGACAATCGGGGAACATTGATGAAAGAATATCCCGGAGGAGTTAGTTCACCAATGACAATATAACTGTCATCGCTAAGCCAGGTTTCAGTTATTGCCATCAAATCAATATCATGTTCCAAGACGTAGTCAGAGAAAGCGGTGGTTTTATTACAAATTGATCTGGCATTCCAAAGGTGAACGTCCAGCTGCGTATTTGGGGCACATGGGGGATGGGCCTTTGATGTAAAGCTAGGACCATGCTTAGCTTTGCGGCGGCCCGCACGGGTGCCTCTATGAGTTTTTTGCTTTGAATTGATCCCAAGATTCAATATGGTAGACCAAACATTGAACAGGTCTTGCCAATTGCAGAGAGTTTAGTTGAGCTATAAACAGTGTTTGATTGACTGGATTGATTATCATCATGATGCAGGTCTGGGCCCGGGTTTGGATCAACATCACCACAGGGTAACAATGTTAAGCAAAAGGTGGCTGTGGAGTTATGATAGTAGGAAATACGAGTCTTGCAATATCCCTTGGGTCGGTTGTAAGAACATGGAGTAACTTCACGGTTGTTAACAACAGTAACCCATAGTTCATCACAAAGGTTCGGTGAGCACAATAGTGTTACCAGGAAAAGAGTTGTTATTTCCATTGTTCGAAAGATGCTCACCTGTGAGGTAACAGCTCAGACTATTGATATTTAAATGTTTACGCACCGTTGAACAGGACCGGGTAGAAATGGCTGCCATCAGCGATCAATCAGGTACGAGAAATATTTCAAGAAGAACTTGAAGATCACATCAGTCAGTGAAAACTAATCAGATGAATCCAGTAGATCCTATGGTGATTAAACTATCACATATCAACAATTGAGGAACTATGTCAGTCACGATCTCAATAAAAGATGGTATTTTTATGGAGAGGTGCGATAAGACATGGCAGCCTGCTAAGCGCACACCTTACTATGAAATAACAATTGCACAGTAAGCACAAAATCGGCCGCTAAGCAGCGCTATGAAATTTGGCCCTGGTCTTTGGCAATTACCAATAGTGTCCAGTGTCTTTAAAAAAATACCCCAGAAAGAAATGTGATTAAACAACCATAAAATCTATGTAGGTTAGCCCTTATACTCATTGTTCCTGCTTTTGTCTCAGGAAATAATACCAAAGATAATAACAACAATCGTAGCTTCTTGTATGGAAACAACCCTCGAGTTTGAATCCTGATACATGTTGTGTTTGAACACGTTTCGCAGGAGACCATGGTACCATCGTGTGATAGTCAACTCAGACAAGACTTCAATCTCAACGGCCTACATGGACTCAGCGGGCGTCGGGAAGATCATCAGCGTGTCTCAAGCAGTCTTTGAAGGAATGCCCGTCATTGCCGATGAGGAATGTGATAAAATAGAGGGACAGAAACCTGGAGGATGTCAGTGCAGTACGGATGATGACTGCGTCTCAGGTAAGGACACTTGTATTATTCCTCTTAAGTCCGGTTCATACTTCCTGCTATTGGGAATGCGAAGCGAATTTCGGTTACGCAAAACCCGGTACACGCTCTCTTTCCAAATGTGAGTCAAGAAAATTTGCTTGGCACAAAGCATTCAAATGAAGTATGAACTGGACTTAACAAGTGTCACGGCTGGGGATTTGAACCCACACACTGCTGATCAGAAACACCAGAGTTTGCATGTGGTGCTCTTAACTGCTCTGCCATGACACTTCCACAATATACCTAAATAACCAATCTTTTTATCTTTCATCTGACAGTTCGATGTTACAGAAATCAGAGGCCCGGGCTGTCGGACTTCACACGCTGCGCCTCGGTCAAGGTAGAAGCTGTGACTTCCCTAGACATCCTCTATGAAGACTTCCACAAGAATGTCTTTAAGATCATGCAGGACCGAGACATGCCACTCTCCTGTCTTGATGAATACCCGTGTCCTGATGGAGAATCTGGGTGCATGACAAGGTGGGTGTCCCTGACTGTCTGTCTATCACTCAATTCATACAGGCGCGCTAAGAGTTGTGCCGAACCTAATATTGTTAGGAGCGACTCTAGGTCGACCCAATTAAATTTTGGTTGTAGACAGGCAAACTTAGCATACATGTAAAAATTTTGGTTAGGTTTGGGACATGACAAGATCAACTTCTCAAAACCAAGGCACTCCAGAGTCGCTACCAACAACTGCAACCGTCGATCTTTCCAGTTGCTCCTAACTGATTCAGACATAAAACTTTTATGTACTTTATTCGGAATTTGGTTTGGCACCACGCTGGAGTGCCTGTCTGAAACGATTGTTCATCCCCCAAGACCCTTCCTTCAAGGGAACTTGACAAACTAGGAGTTATATAAACACCAAGCTGGTGACAGCCTGTCTCTCTCATACAAACATTGGTTTAACGTCTATGGCTATGAGTTGCGCAAATCAAGAAATTGTGATTCAGTAACTAAGCAGCAATACTTATTCTAGTCATTGTGACATCAGCAGTAAGCTTGGTAGAATGTGAACACACAACCTTATGATTACAAGTCCTGCAGTCTAAACGCTGGACCATGGAAACCTGAACACTTCTAGGATCCTGATTCCTGGGCAATATGTGGATTGGTTTTTCAGTCCCTACCTGACTGCATGGGTTTTCCTCCCACATCTAAAAAATTGGGTTCATGTATAGTGACCTCATCATCCCATATGTTCCTGCCCGTCCACTCCGTTCTTCATCACAACATCTCCTCACCATACCATCCGTACGAACTAAATCCTTCGGTTCAAGTACTTTCTCTAGTGCCGCCCCCCAACTTTGGAACTCTCTTCCCGGCTACATCCGCTCTCCTCCAGAGCATAGAACAATTCAAAACTTATCTCAAATCCTATTTGTTTTCTATCGTCTACTGTTCAGTTTAATCCTTTTGTTTGCATATTGTTACTGTATTCATTGTTTATTGGGTGCTTAATTTTTTTGTTTTGCCTTTTTTTTTTTTGTAAAGCGCATTGGTATTTCTTTCAGTTATGAAATGCGCTATATAAAAATTAGCTACTATTATTATTTTTATTATTAAGTTCACTTTTCTGAGAGTCCTTGGCTTCACAACAAGATTTGATCGATGTTTTTGCCATCCCAGGTGCTACCTGTTTGACAACGCAGCCAACATTGTGATCGACCCAGAGTTCATCAACGTCAGTGATTTAGACACGGCCAAGTACAACGGCGTCTCGCTCGGTAAGAAGGAAGGGGAGATCATGAGGGAGCTCATCTACAAACATCGGTTCTTCATCCGTAAGGAGACCATCGATTTCCAAGGGTCTTGCAGTCTGTCCGCATCAGCCCCCAGAGTGAGTTGTTGAGTGTCGTGGCGTGGAATTATAAAGTGATAATCCACAAGGGTATTGACTGGGTAAATTTTTATTTGAATTGGGTCATTCGGATAAGAGGGGAACAGTTGCTCTATGAGTATATGCCTCTTTTGTGCGCTGCCATGCTTGAGCATCTGACCACAAACTGGGTAAACCTCTGCCATATATACATATTTAAATTGCAAAATTTTTAGGGATTACCATTGAGCAAGGCATCCTGGGTAAACATGACCGGACGATACCTGTTACACCACTGGGAATAAGGTTCGGACTTGGCCAATGTTGACAATGCAAATAAGTACAAACTTTTGCTTATAAAGAGAAATAATTTGCTGAGTAAGTTTCAGTTTAAGCATTGGCAATGATAGATGCAGGCATGGAATTTCATCTTTGTGAGGGCAAGGGCCTTTTCAATTTGCTCAGGGCACTTCCACTTTAAAATCATAATGTCTATGAGAACATTTTGAAGGGGCACCAAGGCCAAGACCAGTGGGCAAAGAGTGGTCTCTTTGTAATTCTTGTTCCGGGATGACATAGACTTGTTTCGTAATATTTTGGAAGAAACAGTGATTTGCATCTTTTTAAATGAATAGGATGTTATTTCAGTGTCTCTTTTGGCTGTTTCAGGTGACTCTAAAAGGCATAGCAAAGACCCCAGAGGAGCTGGATGATTATTACAAGAACAAAGGGCCTATCCCAAGTTTCTCCAGTAAGTTCGGCTGCATTCAAGACGTGGTGGGCTACCAGGCAAACAGCTCTGTTCTAGGTAAGCAGATCATCCATTTAGGATTCATGAGGATTTTCGTCCAGTGTGAACAGCCCAGGTACCTTTCCTCACAGGTTACTTAACCAAGCCGCATGGGTAGTTTAACCGAGCCAAAGGTGCCCAGGAAGATTGACCACGTCAGTTTAACCATGGAGGAAGGAAGACAAGGAGCTCTAACGAAGGGACTTCAAAAGTCGAACCTGTGGTACCGCGGTCGTTTAACGACACCTCATAATCACCCACATACCTTATACAGACAATGGGCGACCTGGCGTATGTGAGTTTGGGCGTGCGCACTTGGTTCTTCACTCAACTATGGTGTCGTATGTCGTATGGATATAATACAGAAAACAAAACTTTTTTGAGACCTGATAAAGATTGTGTACACTTGTGCCCACCAAATCGAAAAACACAATTAAATACCAACCACCCTTGTGTGCTAATACCTAAATTTTGAACCACCGCAAGTGACCGGAAAGTCACAAAAAATGTAAAAATTTGCCATGATGTTTCCGTGAAACACCACAAACCGTAAATGAAAACGTGTATATTCACAATTCTTGTCTCCAATGATTCAACTTTACACGCAGGCAAGAGCGCAGTCTGGCGGTACCACACGTTCTGTACAAAGAGATTTAATCCTACTCGTTAATCGGCCGTCCAGCTGGAGGTCTCCTATCTTTTTCCACTGGCCAGACAGGGGCATTGTCAGAGTATTCTTTTGTTACTCTGCGGTTTTGCGGGTCGTTCGAGCTCCTTCTCTTCCTTCCTCCATGGTTTAACCGAGCCAGAAAATATAGTGAACTGTCACCGACCTAGATCACGCGCTTAAAAATGGCATCTTTTGTGCGCAGGTTATTGCCTTCGAACTTCAACTTGTGTCAATGAGATCCACGGCAATAAACAATGGGTAGGTTAACCCATCGGAATGTTACCCGGCGTCGTGGTAAAGTTACCCCAAAAAGTTATCCAGTGCGAACACGGCTTAACTGGCATTCCCTGTTTGTGTTGTAGAACCAAGTGGGATGATCACCGGCAACATCTCGGGATCGTGTAAGTCGGGATTCTACTACGTCACATCTCTTCCCAAGACCAACCTCTTCCTCCTTATTGTGGAGAATTGGAGAAACAACAAAGAGAGCATGTACTTTAACTTCAACTGCAAAATCACAAACAGGTGAGCTCATCTGGGCCCAATTTCATGGCTCTGCTTACCGTAAGCACATAATCGGCGCTTACGGAAGCAGGGAATTCTGTGCTTACGGCAAGCGTATTTCACGGGTTAGCGGGATTTAGAACCTGAGGTCTCGAAATCAACCATCTGAAAACGTTCACAACTTTGCGTGACAAGGGTGTTTTTTTCTTTCACTATTATCTCGCAAGTTCGATGACCGATTGAGCTCCAATTGTTACAGGTTTGTTATTTTATGCATATGTTGAGATACACCAACTGTGAAGGCTAGTCTTTGACAATTACCAATAGTGTCCCCTGCCTCTAAGCAAATTTCAAATGGTGTTCACTCTTTTGAGATATCGGCAAAAATCCAAAGCGAATAATGTCTATGCTGGAAGAATAATTCCTGGAAGGAATACACGATCTGAGTAGCGATACTGCCGTAACGCTGCTCAGGTTCAAATTGTTGGGCAAAAAAAATGATGTACGACATGACAATTCTCCAAAGTGATATGTTTCTCAAAATGCTTTTACTATCAAAAGCCGCCATAGACTTCTATTCTCACCAATAGTTTTTATTTTCCATTAATGTTGAGAGTGATTGCCAAGCGTAAACCTTCTCATAACTTCCATGATCTTTTTTCTTAATCCTTGCAGAGTTTCAGCCACTGGAGCTTTCCGCATTATCAATGGAACTTGTGCTCACGAAGACATCTCTGCGTCACTGGCTAGCCAGAACAGATGCCCAACCCCGACCAACTATGAGATCACAAACTGTACCTACATTTCCGGGGGGCCAAGGAGCAGTGAGGTGGTGTGGAGCACCCTCGTTGTGAATGTGTTGACCATGGTTTGGCTGTTGGGCTGATGAAGCGAAGTCCTAAGGTTTGACAATTTGTTATCGTTGTTTTTTTCTAACAGCGCAAAATACCTTGAATCCATCGTAGCAGGGGCCAGTTTTATTGAGCTGGTTAACAGAAAATATTGCTTAGCAATTTTCTGCTAAGCAGGAATGAGCAGATGAAATTGTACGTGTGATATGGTATTGGCTGGTAATCTTGTTCTGGTAAGTATAATTTTGTTGTGCTTAGTTGTTTTTTGTTCTTAAGCAGTTCTATGTAATTTGGCCCTAGTCCCATTTTCAGAGAATTGTTTTAGCACAAAAAACTAGCTAAGCATGCAACGGTTACCAGCCTAACATGCCTTGTCTTGTGGTGCATTCTTTGTGACTATTTTGTTTCCCAAATCAATGCTAAAAAACATCAGATCAACTCAATGCAGTGTGCAATTAAACTGTGCTTTTTTTTTTTTTTTTTTACACATACAGGGTAACATTGTTATAGTCAATTTTAAATAAGTGCAATAAAAATAAATAAATTGTTGTCAGATAAATGAAAACCAAACACCTTGATCTACTAGATATTTGATTGAGTCACAATGATTACGTTCAGTTTTTAAAGTTTGAGTCACAGTCAAGTCCAGTATTAACTTTAAGGAATGTACAGAATTGGTAAGAAACAAAAATCTTGAAGATCACAGATATACATAAAACTTACACGGTCTAATGATGATGATAGTAAAAAACATCGCTTGAAATATTTCTGTCTGAAATTTCATATTTGATGAGAAATAAATAGTAGAATTTCACGTTTTGAGTTTATCGCTCAGGGACGATTTATTAATTTTTGTTTTGGCATCGATGCAATGCAAAATTTGTAATCGGTTTTTCACTATTCTCTCGTGACCCAGATGGCTGATCGATCTCAAACTTCGACAGGTTTGTCAGTTTATGTATATAATGGATTACATAAAGTGCTTACACTGCCAGCAATTGTTTTGTTAGCAAAAACCAATTCTGTAATGTTCCTTTAAGTTTCATTAAAAGTCAAGTCCAGTATTAACTTAAGCTATTCTTGCCTGCCCTGTTTGTTTAACTCTTTCAATAGACCTAAATGCATTGATGTCATCCAGCCGACATCTTAGAGGTAAAACGATGCAAATCAATCATAAATAATAACCAGTTTTTATATTGCACTTTTCACACCAAAAGGGCGTCTCAAAGCGCTTCCAACATTTTAACCCCTGGTCGCTGGGCCTTAAATTATTCCTTAAATCGTCACAGCTCCCTGGGGAGTATACAGCCTATGTGCAACATAAATATGCGCTACACGACTAAATAAATCAAAAGAACCATCTCTGCCCTCACAGGTACCCATTTACCCCTGGGTTGAGAGAAGCAAATATTGGGTGCATTTGTTTAGCTTCCCTGGGTCGACCCTGGTCTGCCCTTGGTGCGTTCAAATAACTTTGACGTCCTTCCAGGGGCTCACCCGGGTCAGCCCCAGTGCCCTGCTTGTGGAGTGGGTTACTTGGGGGTGACCCGAGGTGCATGACGTTGCCACAAGAGGGCGAGTGTGATCGTTCGATTAGCTTTTGTCAGGGGCTCACCCGAGAATGTAAGCAGGGGCTCATCCGAGTGAGCAACGCAGGGTCGACCCAGGGAAGCTAATGGAATGCTCCCATAGTTAAGCTCAGGGTAACAAGTATCACGACCAGGATTATAATTCAAACTCTGCTGAACAGAAGCATCAGACCTTGAGTTTGGTGCTCTTATCCACTCAGCCATGACACCCTTGTATGCGCTGCGCACAGGTTTGGCTAATGAGTGGCCGCTTTTTTTACCTCTAGGTGAGGGCACCCTATTAATATGACATCATGTGCATAAGGTCTACAGGCCAGTGTAATATTTATTTGTATGTTAAAGTTGTTAAACTTTTCATGAATGTTGCAATAACCATGTCTTCAGTACTTTGGGGCACTTTTTCTTTTTGTAGTTATAAAAGAAAATTGATGTTTTTGGAAGTAGACGAAGAGATTTACAATGAAAGTAATTTGTATATATAGCACGAGAAATGTTAACCTAGTATTATAAAGATGTTCTTTCACTATTTGTAATATTTTAGATTTTAATATAAATCATAGCTGAAATCATATGGAAATGTGTTTTTGTTGAGTGAGTAGCATGGGTAGTTTTTGTTATTGTTTATTGTACGAGAATAAACCATTGTATTAACTTGTTTTTATATCGTATAAACATTTTGCATTGCATGACATTTATAATTGAAATTAATTTATTTATTGTGTTAGCAGTTAAGTCACTTATTCTAGGACTTCTACATTGATTTGTGGTCGTCGCGGTAGTATTTATAGGAGAATAATGGATGACACGGTGACACTTGTTCCGATAATCAAAGAGAAGGATGTAAATGTGTGTGTGTATATTAACATTATATTAGTAGCTTTGTACTATGTCCGTGTGATACACATGGAAGTCCTTACCAATTTAAATTGACAGATTTGTCATTTGATGGATATACAGCGATTATTTGACTGCTTGTGTATCACGTTTTAATTTTGTTTAATTTAAGAGTCCCCCAAATCTTAGCAAGTAATGTCGGGGGGGGGGGGGGGGGGACACAAACTGCTCGGCCGTAACGCAATATTCCGTCGATGTGATGTTTTATAGACCAACTTCTTGTACGTCTCATTAATTTGTGTATTTTGCGTTTCTGTCCGATGTATTGAAATGCACGCAATTCGATCCGTGAAGATTAGATAGTTGGTAATTTCAGAAAACGCCCTTTTGTGTGTATTGAAATTAATGTGTGCAACTTCAAGACAACTATATTTTATACTGGCCGTCCAATGAAGGACATCGCACAGTTTAAACAGGCGTAACACTATTTAAAAGTCTTTAAAGACTTTTATCTTAAAGCCATTGGACACTTTCGGTACAGAAAAAAAGCGCGGAAACGAGTGGGTTTTCCCGTTATTTTCTCCCGACTCCGATAACCGATTGAGCCTAAACTTTCACAGGGTTGTTATTTTATATATAAGTTGTGATACACGAATTAAGTGTGGGACTTGGATAATACTGTTTACCGAAAGTGTATAATGGCTTTAATTCAGACTGTTTTATCAAATGCCTTGTGGAAAATACAACAACAGCCAAGTCGCAGACCTCTCAGATCGCCCCTAAAACTACCGTACTAAGCCATGGGTTAGACGAATATATATTTACAAAACGTTTGTAAAAAACAAGGTTGCATAAACATAGTCAGTTGAAGGCACTGGACACAATACAAATATTTGTTAGGATATAAACTTACTTGGTAACAAGCAATGGAGAGATGTTGAGAGTATAAGCACTGAAAAAACAGCTCCCTCTGAAGTAAAGTAGTTTTGGAGAAAGAAGTATTTTCTCACTAAAATATTGGAACTGAATAAAAGACCTCAGCTGAGGTCTCGAATTCAAGCATCTGTAAAGCAATGATACAACTTGTGCTACAAGGGTGTTTTTCTTTCATTATTTTCACGCAAAGTCGACGACCAACCGAGTTCAAATGTTCACAGGTTTGTTATTTTATAAATATAACAATGAGACACACCAACAATAACAAAACGTGTCCAGCGCCTCCGACTATCGTCGCTTGAACTTGATTTTATCTTCACGAGTTTTATTTCGAAATGGTTTTGAAATGTCACATTCTTGTCCACTTTTTTATTTCATGAAAGTTGTTGCCAAATTTGAAAATTAAATGTATGTGTTAGAAAACGATGCAATATTGTTATAAAGGTTTTTCATTAAACATAAACTACATAGTAATATACTTGGAGTCATCACGTGTGTTTTTTCCCTATGACGTGTGTATATTTATTTTAGCAGTTCTTGCAGTGGGCACTACTGGTAATTACCTTACTTGATTACGAGGTTGATAATAGAAAGACATTGTAGGAAACGGCTCCTTCTGAAGTAGCGTAGATTTCCAAAAAGAAGTAGTTTCCCAATAACTTGATTTCGAGACCTCAAGTTTAGAGGTCTCGCAATCAGACAATTGAAAGCACACAACTTCGTGTGACCATAGTGTAACATTTTATGCATATGTTGAGATACACCTGTGAAGACTAGTCTTTGAAAATTACCAATAGTGTCCATATTCTTTAAAAGTGAAATTTTAACCAAAGGCCTATCACCTTCAGCGTATAGAATCCATGCGCTGGCGTCAAACGCCGGTGCCGCATGCAATTATGTACTATTTACAATACGATCCGGAGCACATTATTGCATATGCAATAATGTCCGCCGGACGGTTTTGCATAATTACATGTATATGCAATCGTGTCCGGCCGGACGCTGCTGCATAATGCAAGTGTGTCGCCCGGATGCAATTGTGTCCGCCCGGACACGTTTGCATATGCAGTTGTCCGCCCCGTGCAAAACCGTCCTTGCAGTTTGGTCGACGGGAACACGTTCGCCATTTTTTTACAAGCTAAGTGCATGTCATGGATGACATGGGAAATGTTCGGCCGTTGGGTATTCGCTGCAATCATAAAAATAAATACGAGAATATTCAAGCTGCACATAGTATACGTCCGTAGGTTCAGTGCATGCGCACGCTCGCTTACGCGCGCACGTACATGTACATGTATAGTCATGTACCTGTCCGCCGGACGGTTTTTGCATAGCCCCGGACACGATTGCATATGCAAAATTGTCCGTAGCGGACAGAATAAGCCACTTCGGAGTTCCAGCTGCGCATGTCTGTTACTGCTGACAACGCATGTTGTCTATCTCCAATAACCTTTTTACAATACCAGCGGGTATTGTCAAAAGGTTACGGGAGATAGACAAAATTCCGTTGTCAGCAGTATAGGGTAACAGGCATGCCGCAACCGACATTCCGAAGTGGCTTATTGCATGGCGGACACAATGCATCTGACTGATTTTTTTTTCTTCAATTGTAAAAGAATGTGCAGCTAGCGTTCTATGGGCTCTAATAAAAAGTAATTCTTTTTAAGGGCACAAAAGAAATTCAGGTAACGGTAGTACTGATTCGGCATGGTCTAGTGACTATGAATGAAAGCCAGTGACTTATTGGTTGCTCCATAATGGAGGATGCTCCCACTGTACCTACATGCTCACACATCTCTCACTTTGGTGCTGGATAGGATACGGACCTTCCCGGTTATGAGAATCCTAACGGGTAATAGGGGTACTGGTGTACAAGATAAAAAAGGTGTGCTATTTTCATCCTCCATGGCTAAAAGCATGGATCTATTATTGTTAAAGTATTTGTGTGTGTGGATGAGGGGGGGGGGGGGGGCACACAGGCGATACCACGCTGAGTTAGCTATACTGGAAGCTATTTTCCTCCATGCCTATATGCAGTTCATCAGGGTAAACGAAACTATCAACATTATGCATCGCAGCATGTTGATTCGTCGGTGCCTTGCACAGCATAGACGCCACATGTTCTATTGTTATCCCGAAAGAAATATAAACAAGGGTCTGCACTGCGTATGATATGTCTGTTCTTGTTATACACGGGCCCTGGTATGTGTATGTATACGCCCATGGTGCATAAAGGGTGCGTTTATGCAGCAGCGGCTCTCTGCCAGTGTCAATCTGCATCAATGGTCCATGGTTATTATCACAGAGCAATATAAGTTCTATTTAGAACGATTTTATGTAACTAGTTCGATACGGATCAACCTTTGAGCGGATTTATGGGCCATTGTGACATGCATTCCGGTTATCAATATCATGTTTTTATTATGTCCACTCGATTTGATTCGATAAGTCAGTTGTCAATTATCGCTCTACCAGTGCGCCCCGAGACTACGACGATTGGGGTTTAATGACCGCAACCCCCATACCGAGAGAAACGCTTACCGAGCCCGGGGGCTTCGACATCTAGCCGCGCTGCTAGCAGCCTACGGGTACAATAATCACCATGGACCTCTGTGGAAACTTGATACTCGTCGTTGCGTTTTTTACTTCCGGGTTGTATGCGTTTCCGTTCGTCCAGCACAAGTACCATGACTTTGACGAGCTGACGTCAGTTATGACGTCACTTGCGAATACGTACAACAATACAACGCATCTTTACAGCATCGGGAAGTCAGTTGAGGGTGAGTTATGCATGGATGTATTGTAAACAGCTATACACAATCAAACCGAGGTTAGAGGGGATAGTCTGGTCCCCGTGCAAATTAGTTGTACCTACTTTGGATCTGCACAAACCACCAAGTCACACGTTCCCCGCCCCCGACGAGATTACCATAACAATTCTTGTTCATAGTCGATTTTAATTCATGACGTCATACCATGGTTTCAAAATGGACGTTGGTCCTGTTCCTTAAAGGTAGTGCATACGTTTGGTAATCACTCTTACAATGAAACAACGTTTTGGTTAGAAGTCTACAACAGCTTTCGATTTAGTATAAACCATTTCGAGAAACATTCACCCCCCTTTTTTACAGTTAATAATGCGGTTTATTATAACCATTATATCAGTTTGCAAGCCCCACAAATTCGATTCATGAGAAGCGTTCATACAAAATACAGATGTGGTTTGTGGGTTCCTTGTTTTATTGTTCCCTTTTCTAAAGAATTTCTCCGTGGGGTCCAAGATGAGCACAGATATGCCTTGTGGGGTCCATGGTTTCACTGTGTAAAAACCACAAGGGTCCTCTTCCATATTGCCCACCAGCTCTGTGTTGCAGTCTGCTGACATTCCTTTGTTTCCGACACCCAAAGAAATTCATATCCTTCAACATTGTTACAATGTAAACAAACACTGTGTGGACATGTTAAAGGAACACGTTGCCTTGGATCGGTCGAGTTGGTCTTTGAAAAGAGCTTGAAACCGTTTGTTATACTAATGGTTAGAAAGATGTTGTAAAAGTAGAATACAATGATTCACACAAACATGCCTCAAAATTGCACGGTTTTCCTTTTACCTCGTCGACTAACACGGTCGGCGATTTATGCGAGTCAAATTGTTGACTCCCATAAATTGCCGACCGTGTTAGTTCGCAAAGTAATAGGAAAAACCACGCAATTTCGAGACAAATTTGTGTGGATCGTTGTATTCTTTTTAAAATATCTTTCCAACCATACGCATTTTATAACAAACGGTTACAAACGCTTTTCAACGACAAACTCGACCGATCCAAGGCAACGTGTTCCTTAAGTCCAGTGTTTCAAGTCCCTCTTTTATGTTGACATGATTTTGTTATGAGGCCCACACTTCATGAAGGGCTGAAACACGTGTTTAGGGAATTATAAGAAGTTTTGATCCATGTATTAAATCGAATCATGTAGCTTTGAAGGCCAACAGAAGTTTTTACTGTTGATCTATGATTTCACAGCTGGATGCGCATTTTTTTTCTTGTAATGTAATTATCAATTGAAAACATATCTGGGTCAATTTCCAGAGACCTTCCTAGTAGCGTGTTTTTTTATAGGTCACCAAAAAGTGCACTCTTAGATGGGTCGAAGCATGGTTTTTCCAGGTTTTTCAACCTCGTACAACGAAGCCGAAAACTTCACGTGTTGAATTCAGAGCGGGTCGGTTCTTGCGTATTAAAGAGCCTTGGACAAGGCTAATGTTGAGTTTAAAGCCAGAGGACACCTTCGGTAAACAATGTTGTCCAATGCCCACACTTCGTGTATCTCAACTTATATATAAAATAACAAACCTGTTTTTTTTTAAAGCAATCGCACAACATCGATAAACAGTATTGTCCAAAAGTCCACACTTCGTGTATCACAACTTACATATAAAATAACAAACCTGTGAAAATTTAGGCTTAATCGGTCATCGTAGTCGGGAGAAAATAACGGGAAAACCCACCCTTTTTCCGCACGTTTCGCCGTGTCATGACATGTGTTTAAAATAAATCCGTAATTCTCGATGTCGAGAATTGATAATTGTTTTAATGTTTTCTCAAAAACTAAGCGTTTCATGGAATAATATCTCGAGAGAAGTCTTTTACCATTTACCTTCTGTAAACCCTGTAAGTTATTTGTAGATCTGTGACCTTTTTTTCTTCTTTCTGTTCCGAAAGTGTATAATGGCTTTAAAGTTTGAGACCAATTCCAGTACCAACATAATCACCATCATGTAATGGTTTGCACGGTGCTGTGGCGCAATATGCCGCCAATAGGAGACTTTCCAACGCTTGGTGGCAGCAGACATACCGGGTAAATTTCCATTGTTTACGTAGTTCTGAACATGCGCATAATTCTGAGAACAATGGATTTACCCGGTAAGTCTGCTGCCCTCTATCGTCCCAGAAAGTCTCCCATTATGAGTGAGGTATCATGAGTTATACCCTCCTACCGATATTGGTTTGATGCTGAAAGGTCTACGTTTACTCTTTGGCTTCCCCCTCCTCATGACGTCGGGTTCCCTGTCCTTTTCTCCATAACCCTCCTGTTTATTTCACCTTAAAGAAACGGGAGACCAACTGCATGCAAATGAGTTAGCCCTCATGTCTATTTGGTTAGAGTGACTTTCATATTAAGCCCTTTGAGGAATTTTCCTTCCTCCATGGTGCGGAGCATACCTCACTCACAACGCTTTTAGTTAATGACAACCGGTTTTCTGATCCTGCCAATGGGAGCTACTGTGTAGGCGGCAGCACCCCCCTGCAGACTCATAGGCCCTTTCGAAATGACGGCGTCGGCGGTGGATTCGGATCCGGCTTGCTTGGCCCCGCCAGTTGTTTTGACAAATTTGAATTGCGCGTGCTTTGCGTAAGATTGGGCCTTAAGGCGAGAGAACGGAGCCTCAAGCCGAATCCAAAGCCGAAACCATGGTTTCGAAAAGGGCCAAGTGCGAATGCACAGAACTACGTTTACAATGGAAATTTACCTGTTAAGTTTGCTACCACCTAGCGTTCCAAAGTCTCTCCAGTCAATAATTGGTCTTATAATGTCATCCTTATAGGCAGAGACCTTTGGGTTATTGCGATCGCAGGCAACAAACCAGACGCGATCGTACCCCGAAGACCTGACGTGAAGTTCATTGGCAACATGCATGGGAACGAGGTGAGTGGTTATACGGACGATTGGGTTGACTGGGACTAGGTAGACTGATCCCCTGTGACAGGTACTTGCTTTTAAGAACCAGGAATTTCATTGGATAACCGTTAAGCTTTATATGGGTGCGTTCGTTTAGCTTCCCTGGGTCGACCCCGGTGTGTG
This sequence comes from Asterias rubens, assembly GCF_902459465.1. Taxonomy (NCBI): domain Eukaryota; kingdom Metazoa; phylum Echinodermata; class Asteroidea; order Forcipulatida; family Asteriidae; genus Asterias; species Asterias rubens. The sequence continues at coordinate 10,841,523 of NC_047082.1, forward strand.
GCGTTTTTTTTTCCCAGGACGAACGTGGGTAATTATCTGCACACGTTCGTCATAGAAAAAAAACAGCCACACACCGGGGTCGACCCAGGGAAGCTAAACGAACGCACCCATAGTGTATTGATTGGTCCGAGGTGACGTTTGGCAGCTTCCCGTACACGCGTCTGCTTATTAATCTAGGTGAAAGGTGAAAATGAACCGGGATTAACCGTTGCTAGAGGACACTCTGTGAAAATTTGGACTAAATTATTGGTCATCGAATTTTCAAGAGAACAATGGAAGGTAAAACACCCTTAATGCACAAGTTGTGTGCTTTCAGATGCCGTGAATTCGTGACCTCAGTTGATGTCTCGAATTCAATTCAAATATTTTAGTGAAAAATTACCTTTTTCTCAAAAACTACGTTACTTCAGAGGGAGCCGTTTCTCACAATTTTGTATACCATTAACAACTCTCCATTGCTCGTTAATACCAAGTAAGGTTATGCTAACAATAATCTTGAGCAATTACCAATTGACCAGTGCATTTAAGCACTGAGCATAACTTCATTTTTAAACATCCCATTTCAGGTTGTTGGTAAAGAGAATCTGCTACATTGCATCGAGTATCTACTCGTGAGCTATGAAGCCATGGACAGTGAAGTAATGAATCTCATGGACAATACGAGGATCCATATACTGCCCTCTATGAACCCGGACGGACTCGAGATGGCTACCGAAACAGACAGCTGCCTTGGAAGTATCGGCAGGTAAGACCGCCCTCACTGGACTTTTACAAATACATTGGTTTTTCGAGCCGTTTGATTGTAGGGTACAATAAATTATAGAAAACAGGGCCACTCCAGGGTTAGGGTTAGCATGGTTATATAGGGTTAGGCGAGGGTTAGGGTTGGGGTTAGGTTTAGGGTTAGGGTTAGGGTTAGGCCATTAGGGTTAGGGTTGACTTGGGGTTAGGGTTAGGGTTAGGGTTAGGGTTAGGGTTAGGGTTAGGGTTAGGGTTAGGGCTGTCGCCGAGTGTGGCCCTGTATTCTATAGTTTGTAGATGTAAATGACTTCAACTAACATCTTAATAATTAATTTCAAAGGGTGGTCGCGTTGTTGAGGTATCGCCGAAAAACAGGAGTCCAACAACGATGCTGCGTCAAGAGTAAATAGTTTCTGTACAAAAAGGACTACCAAAATACTGCTTAGCGAAAATGTTCTCTAAGCGAACAAATTCATGAGTGGGACCAGCAGTTGAAATAGTGTGAACTTTTGATGAAACTTTGACTGATAAATAACAAGTTACTGTATTTTAAACGTCATATTATTAATTTGTATATGTAGGAATAACGCAAGAGGGCGCGATCTCAACCGTAACTTCCCGGATTTCTTCGAGCCGGACGATATCGTCAGAGAGCCCGAGACACTTGCCATCATGGAATGGATCCAAAGTATCCAGTTTGCTCTCACCGTCAACTTTCATGGTGGCGCCCTTGTGGCCAACTACCCATTCGACAACGTGCTTCCAGGTGGGTGGATAGGCCGAGTCCGAATTGTTGGCTACAGCTACGGCTACGACTAGATTACAGCGTCATAATGCGTCGAAGTATATAGGACGTCCCTAGCAACACTCATGGCAACAGTCGTAGCCGTAAATGTAGCCGCCAATTCGGACTTGCCTTTCTAGCCGAAATAAACCGGTGGTTCGAAAACGCATACCAGCGGGACTGGAAGCTTAGTATTGGGGCGTTTAATCATGAATGGACCAGTTTTATTTTTTTGACGCGTGGTTGCTGGACGCCATTCAAATAAAACACCCGAATGTTTATTCTGGTCTCGCACCTATATGCGCACATTCCCCCTCTCTTTTTGGTGGGTTGAAGCGGTGTGGGGGGGGGGGGGGGGTGGGTGACACGCCAGAAGTGGCTGCTAATTGCATCACTGCTTGGTATGGGCTGTGCAATGTAGTGTGTACATCAAGACAGTGTGTCATAAAATGTACCTATTTGCAGTGGAACACAATCAAAGTCATCGGGCAAGGCAAACATCAAAGTGTCAGATAACACCTTTATACTCAGAGCAGAGGCATGAGAATTGATGTATAAGCTCCGAATGAAAATATTCCTTTGGGACACCGAACCCACGTCACATAATTCATGCAACACAACGGGATTCGTACACTACTCGTGATTCGTGACTTTCTCCGTCTGCTTCAATGATCCATTTCATCCAACAAAGCAGTCAAGCATTGAATACGAAAGATACAGATAATTAATAATAAAAACATAACATGCGAATGCATCACAGCATTATAATCCTTTTTATAGATTACAGTAATAAGCTATGATCACAAGGCCTAAGCCGTATGCATTTAATGTGAACGACATGAAGAAGACAAGTCGTAATGCAACACTTTTGTACGAACCTCACACACATTTTTAGTGAGATTGTTGAACTGCTCATTTTGTGACTAATGAGGTACAAAATAAAAAATAAACACCAAATAATGGTTGAACAAGATTGTAAATTTTAAATTGGGCGGATCCACCAAACTCTGGTTAAACCAGATATTAAATAACCAGATAAAAAACATTTACTTTAACCTTTACTTTGCAATGTGTAGACGCATAGATCTTTTCGCAAATACTGGGGCGCGCGCGTAAAGCTTGGAATTAGGTGCATTGTGGTCTAGCTGGTATCCAAATTTGATCCATATCTATACCACAATGCACCTCATTCAACAGTCTGCGCTTGCGCATTGGTATTTGCGATAAGGTCTATGCCCAAGACCTGAATATATGACGTCATTTGAGTAGAGCGCCCTTCCCTAGATCTTTTAAAGAGGCTGTTCATTGGTCAATTATTTGCGCTGAACGTAAAAATCATTGGTTGAAAGTTACCTGTGTGCCACCGAAGTAATCGTGGAGCATGGCACTGCAGTTGGTTGCCTTCAAGTTGCCTACAAAATGTGGCCTTGTGTGAAAATGCCTCTAGATGGCGGATCGATGACGTCAGTGCATACGGTCCAAAAGCCCTTTTCGAAACCACGGCTTTGGCTTTGGATTCAGCTCAGGCTAGCTTGGCCCGCGATTGTTTTGGCAATTATTGAGCGTGCTGTAGAGCTTCAGAGGAGAGAACAGAGACCGAAGCCGAGTCCAAAGCCGAAGCCGCCAATAATTTTAACCGTGACATTCGTTCATCCCACCCCTGCCTCGCAGAGGACCGTGACCCATCAGACTCGTCCCAGTACAGCATAAGCCCCGATGATGTCTTCTACAGAGAGATGAGCTCAACCTATGCCCAGAACCATCCCAGAATGCACCTCAAGCAAGAGAACCGATGCGATGGGTGGGACGGTGAAGGGTTTGAAGGTGGGATTACCAACGGAGCTGACTGGTACATCGTTAAAGGTAAAAAAAGAATATACAAATTAGATAGTGTCCGCTGCTAAAAACATTGGATTCGAACTGCCTCTAGCTACCGGGCAATCTCGATGGTCCAGTTGGTATGACGCTGCTCTAGAATTGCAAAGATCTTGGTTGCGAATCCCACCCGTATAACCAATTTCAGTCCCCTACCTTCCACCTGTGTACCCGGTTCGATATCAGGACCGGAGTATTACATGTGGATTGTTTATTTTCAGTCCCCATCCTGGATGACTGCGTGAGTTTTCCCTACAGGGGGTTTAAAAAACAACAACCATGAAATTTCTTCAATGACAACAAAATTGGTGTGATGTTTCCATTGGGATGCTATTCCAACTGTATAATTCAGATTCAGATTTATGATTAAAGGCAGTGGACACTATTGGTAATTACTCAAAATATTTATTAGCATAAAACCTTTCTTGGTGAAGAGTAATGGGGAGAGGTTGATGGTATAAAACATTGTGAGAAACGGCTCCCTCTGAAGTGCCATAGTTTTCGAGAAAGAAGTACTTTCCCACGAATTTGATTTCGAGACCTCAGGTTTAGAACTTGAGGTCTCGAAATCAACCAGTTGAACGCACACAACTTCGTGTGACAAGGGTGTTTTTTTATTTTATTCATATCTCGCAACTTTGACGACCAATTGAGCTCAAATTTTCACAGGTTTGTTATTTAATGCATATGTTGAGATACACCAAGTGAGAAGACTGGTCTTTGACAATTACCAATAGTGATTAATTGAACCAATTCATACCTTAACGAATTCATAATTATCTTTACCTACCTTAGGTAGCATGCAAGATTATAACTATATTTACCATGGCTGCATGGCAATACTAGTGGAGTTATCTTGCTGCAAGTATCCCAATGCCTCAGGTCTACCAGAGTTCTGGAATGAAAATCGACGATCCATGCTAGCAGTTCTCCAACAAGTCCACAGAGGTATTGTACCCGTCAGGGACCGGGAGTATTAAACAGCAGGGCCCAATCTTATGGAGCTGCTTAAGCAAATAAAGTAGCTTAGCACAACAAAATCTTGCTTACCAGAATAAGGTTACCAGCTAAACCACACTGTCGTGTGTACAATTTGTGACTGGTATCCTGCTCATTTCTGCTTAGCAAAATTTGTTTTTCCTGATTAAGCAGCTCTATGAAATTGGGTCCGGTAATTACACACAATGTGGGAAGGTTCCAAAAGTTATGGTTTCATGATAAGCCGAAAAGATTGATTAAAAGGAGAAGGAGTTTTGGAAACTTCGAAATCTAGCACCGGCTGTCGGCAAGACATCTGAAAGCTCGTACAGATGGCTCCGGCCACTTCTCAGAGGGTTTGATCTGGGTCTGTATGTCTGTACAATTTGGTGCACAAAGTATATATTAAGTGAAAATGTTTGTCAGCCCCTAAAAAAACAACAACAAACAAAGAAACAAACAAAACCCCGAACACCCCAACACCTCAACATCAATCAAGATAACAAACACATTCTAAGGTGTTAAAATACCCCAAACAAAGAAACAAACAAAAAGCAAAAAAACTCTAAAATCCGATCCCCTCTATTAGATTGAATAGTCTTGTCTAGGATATCAATGACTGATGAGTGTGTGTTGTTTTTGCAGGCGTGAAAGGGATTGTGACCGATAACGACACGGATGAACCGATAGAGGGCGCCCTTGTTTCGCTGGCTGGGCAGCCTGTTCCACCATACCCCTCCTCGACTACATCTTTAGGAGAATACTGGAAGCTTTTGCCTGAAGGAACATTTACTTTACATGTGAGTTTCACTTAAAAAAACTTTTTACAAAATAATTATTAGCATAAAACCTCACTTGGAAACGAGTAATTGGGAGAGGTTGAAAGTATAAAACATTGTGAGAAACAGCTCCCTCTGATCGAAGTGACGTAGCTTTTGAGAAAGAAGTAATTTTCCACGAATTTGATTTCGAGATCTCAGATTTAGCATTTGAGGTCTCGAAATCAAGCATCTGAAAGCGCACCACTTCGTGTGACTTCGTATGATTATTAGGGACTTTTCGTTTTCAACGACGGAGGGTTCTGCGACGGTAAAGATGACATTTGGCGTCATCTGCGCATGCGTCGGCTTTGAGGACGGTCGTCCCTCAATTTCTACGACAGTACTTTGGATGAATCTTCGTTGTGCTGAAAACGACAACGTTTAGCTGAACAACCGTCGCAGAACCATCCGTCGCCGAAAACGAAAAGTCCCTAGTATCTCGCAACGACGACCAATTTTGAGCTCAAGTTTTTACAGGTTTGTTATTTTATGCATAAAATATGTTGAGTACACCAAGTGAGAGGACTGGTCTTTGACAATTACCAATATTGTCCAGTGCCTTTAAATAATACCTTGCTTTATCCACTTTGTCTTCTCCATATAATTGAGGCCCATTGGACATAAGACTTTTAATTTATAGATAGTTTGGTTTTGCCCTTACACCGATGTGTGTAGGCACCGTACCCGGTACTTTCCCGAATTATGTGGACAAAAACCCAGGCTACTCACGTGGGGTTTTGAACCCACCACCTTTGCAATTCTAGAGCAGTGTATTCCAACTGAACCACTGAGATTGACCGGTAGCCATTAGGCAGTGCGAGTTCTATCCCCATTGCAAATTTAACAAAGTAGAGATACATAGTGTCCACTACCTTTAAATGATAAACATGCTTATGATTTTGACAACTGCTCAAACACAAAAAGATGTTTACGGTTCCACATGTGAAAAAGTGGGTACACAACTTATTTTTAGATACATGCTGAAATTCTGAACACTGTTATTACAGTGTACAATTCAATGGATTTATTTTCATTTCATTTATTGCTTTTATACCCGTGTCAAGGTTTCCAAGGACGGCTACGTCAGCGAGTCGGTGAACATCAGTGTTCTAGCAAGCGTGAATCCAGACGATGTCGTCATCGTAGACTTGTCCCTAGTCGCCTCACCTACCTCATCTGCAGTTTGTTTACATCATCAATCAATAGTCACCGTGGCAACCCTGTTTTTGTCAAGTTATTTTCTCAACTTATTGATATGATGTCAGCAAAGTTGGTTTGCATCAAAAGACTGACTTTAATAGAGTGATTTTGTTTTAAGCATTACATTTTTGAATCACGATGTGTAATAAAATTTAGCAGTTGAGTTCGAATTTTGTCTAAATAGTTTTGAATTTGTATATTAAATTAAAACTTAAAGTCATACTCTTCCGTACTAAAAATATATTCAAACTGTTATTCATTAGATTATTATTTTTGAATATCTTTTAAAAACTAAAAAAATTACATGCGAAATGTTGTTGCCAACGGGTTCACATAAACGCACAGCGTTACTGTCTTTTGCAGTGTTTTAGCGGAGAATATTGACCGAAAGTTCAGAATTCGGTGAGAGCCGAGACATGAAATAGGGCCCTGACTGCTTCGGCTAGACACTACGATGGCGTCACCAGACTGTGCATAATGTGACACATTAATACAGATTCGTCTCATGCTGTTTGTGACTGTGAAAATCATTAGACCTTTGTATCATGGTGCAGCCATCTTTAATCTCTCTCATTGATATCAATGTCACCAAACCGAGGCTGGAAGAACAAAATAGTCTGGTTCCTGTTTGCAAAATGATTATTAGCATTTATTGTTGTTTTTTGATATGAGGAACATGAACAAGATGGAGGCAGCATGATCGAGGTTTAAAGCACTGCTTGGCAGCCAATTCTTACATTTCCAAACCAATCCCCTGCTTGCACAGCATGAGTACCACCAAGCTGCCAAGATTCGACTCGGCTTCCCGTGCCAAAACAATCATTCAAGTAGGTGTGATGACGTCACCAGGAAGGGATTCATTACGATCGTTATACTCTCCCACATTTAATGTAAAAAAACCATCGAGCTTGAAGGAAATAACAGCGCTAAAGATACTCCATAAAATTAAAAGCAGAGGATAACAAAATGATCAGGTTTGGTTTAAAGACACTGGACACTATTTGTCAAAGACCTGTCTTCTCACTTTTTCCGGGTTAGACAGACCCTGACCAAATGCAAACACTGCCCTACATTTAAAATATTGTTCACGAAACGAAGCTTTACAAATGCAAACTGTGGACAAAAATCCCAATAACCTTGAACAAAATTAAGTGGAATTATGTTCGCTCCCAGATGTATGAAGAAATTGGTGAACGAGGCTAAAGGTTAAACCTACTACCTCACACCTCTAACTTCTACTTCGCTACTTGGCATAGTCATTCAGTCGTGATGTAAACGCCAAGGACCGCTGCTGCCAAGTGTTGCAGGTGCATTTTGTTGTACAAGGTGCAAGTAAAAAGTTGGGAAGTGGCTTGTTTGCTCCAACCGTCCCCTTAAAGACCCTGATGGATGGGAGCTCAAGGATTTGGCTGGCTACCACTACAAACTTTACCTATGAAGAGTTACTCAACTTAAAAACAGATAACTAAGCCTTAGAACTTCTCATTCTTATTAAAAGGCAGTGGACACTATTGGTAATTGTCAAAGACCAGTCTTCTCACTTGGTGTATCTCATCATATTCATCAAACCTGTGAAAATTTGAGCTCAATCGGTCGTCGAAATTGCGAGACAATAATGAAAGAAAAAACACCCTTGTCACACGAAGTTGTGTGCTTTCAGATGCTTGATTTCGAGACCTCAAATTCTAAACTTGAGGTCTCGAAATCAAACTCATGGAAAATTACTTCTTTCTCGAAAACTGCTTCACTTCAGATTGAGCCGTTTCTCACAATGTTTTATACTACCAACGTCTCTCTATTACTCGATACCAAGTAAGGTTTTATGCAAATCATTATTTTGAGTAATTACCAATAGTGTCCACTGCATTTAATGTCTACTCTGATATTTTCCTATACGTCTTCAAAACTCAAACCAAAACAAAACGCTTGAGTGCGCTCTTCAATTTCCACGCAATATTATTGTTATGCTAAAATGGACTGAACACTAGATTCATGATCGACAAGGTCTTATTACGAAACACTTCAAAATCAGCGATAACTTATAGAAACAGTTCCATTAAAGACACCTTTTTGGACCCTCTAACTCCGCCCACTCCCTTTCCGTAACATATCAATGTCTCCTTGAACTACACGTTCGTAAACTACACTCAAATGTTCCCTTTGTGAAGTTCACAAACTTAATCGATACGACTCAGTTAAGCATAGAATCTTCACCTGTTTTTATGTCACCTATAACCCATGTAGGGGTAGCCTTTTTTAGTTCAAACGGTCCGGATGAGTCAGTCGCTATTTTGAATATGAAAGGTGGCGGTAAATGCTGTGTAACACACCGTTCAATGGGAACCCATCCAAGCATGTTTACACTTTCTGTTTGCTTTTTGAGATAGGGCAGACTATTGTTCAATTTGGGATACCGTACGGTCTGTTTGTCATGACTGTCCCGTACAGCATGTTGCATGACACAGGTGAAAAACAACAACTAAAAGTACTATTGGAATGAAATGTTACAAGATAGGTGTTCGTTTACTGGTAGAGAGGAATATAGTTTTTAAGAGAGTGATTTCATCAAAGATGGAGATTAGGTGCTTGTTAGCCTTTGTGGTGTGTATAGTCGAAGTCATGTCGCAGAATGTTATTGAGTTAACAGGTAAGTTGATGAAGATATGAACAAAGTAAACTACCTTTTAACCTTGATGGAGTATTCGCCATTTTAGTTATGTCATAAGGTAAAAATGAATGGAAGTCGACCACCGCTTGTTCACCTTGTATACTTATAAGAAAACGTGTAGTAAAACTTTCGCAAGTTTTTTAGTTAGAGGAAACTTTTGAATTGTGACTTGTGTATTTTGTACCAAGTCCTTTTTTTGTAATGCGACTGACCGTTTTTTTTTTAACAACGTTATGACATCCAGAGCACAAAGCCCAAAACATTTCTAATATTATCATCAATTCAAAACCTTGGGTGTCAAATACAAATCGGTCCATACCCTTAGTGGAAAGAATATCTCACACAGAACTACTAGCACCAAGATTAAGAAATGACACAGTGAGTAGAGTGTAATACGACTGACCATGTAATTGCCCAGAAGCTGTTTTCGAATCCCACTGGGCAGAATTGGTGTATGGTGTATTCAGTATTATTACATTCTTCAATTAAAGACAGTGGACACTATTGGTAATTGACAAAGACCAGTCTTCTCACTTGGTGCATCTCATCATATGACAATTTGAACTCGAAGTTGCGAGATAAGAATGAAAGAAAAAAAAACACCCTTGTCACACGAAGTCGTGTGCATTTAGATGGTCGATTTCAATACCTCAAATTCTAAATTGAGGTCTCGAAATCAAATTCGTGGAAAATTACTTCTTTCTCGAAAACTACGTCACTTCAGAGGGAGCCGTTTCTCACAATGTTTTATACTATCAACCTCTCCCCATTACTGGTTAACAAGTGAAGTTTTATGTTAATAATTATTTTGAGTAACTGCCAATAGTGTCCACTGCCTTTAAAACATAATCCGTAGATGAACATTTTATCAGCATTAGTTATAGCTAGAGAATCCACACCGTACAGCAAAAATAATAAAACAGAAATACATTTTTGTTTCTTCAAGCGATCTTTTTCGATGGTGATGGCTCAACAAAAAATGTGAAAAAGTGTGCAAGAAGTGACACATTATGGTTATAGTATAATGTTTCCTGCATTCCACCCATACCTATGATTGCGAAATATCAGAATTGACAACCCAATTGCTAAACAAAACCGTGTTGGTGGGTGATTCCGAAGGCATACTTTTGTAAGGAGACAATATACTATGCGTGGGGAACGACTACAACAAAATCTGTAAATCCTGTCACATTATGTGGTATAAAGTCGCCACCTACGTGCGGGGTTTTTCTTTATGTTAAGGTTTATTTTCTCGGAATATGTTACAGCAGGTAGATCATGTCGTCGTGTTCCCTTGTATACCATATACATTATTTATGCTAACTTGTTAACTTCTTGGGGGCCAGACGTTATTTCAACTACTGTCTCGCTTTGTTTTACTTTGATCTTGATTTGACATAGAACAAAATTTGCTGTTTGTATGCAGTACTGAAAATAAAAATATTTCCAATATTCATATTGACAATAAATGCTAGTTTTGCATTGGGGTTAACAACGTTTTTACCCTTACATCGATGTGTATAAAGCACTGTATAATCAGTACTTTCACGATTTTTGGGGCAAAAAAAACACACAGGTAATTTACTCGGGGGAATTCGAACCCACGACTTTTTCATTGCTAGAGCAGATGTCTTTTACCACTAAACCACCGAGCTGGCCCAGTAGCTCTACTTGGGGGCAGTTCGAATGCTATTTTATCTGTACAAGATCTTTATAAAGGATACAAAATATATCAGTTCAACGGTTGTTTTACATTATGGTCATGCTTTTAAAAACTAGAGTAAAGACATACATTGCTTAAGCCATTGGACACTTTCGGAACAGAAAAAAAGATTTACAAATAACTTACAGGGTTTACAGAAGGTAATGTGAAAGACTTCTCTTGAAATATTATTCCATGAAATGCTTTACTTTTTGAGAAAACATTAAAACAATTACCAATTCTCGATATCGAGAATTACGGATTTATTTAAAACACATGTCATGACACGGCGAAACTTGCGGAAACAAGGGTGGGTTTTCCCGTTATTTTCTCCCGACTCCGATGACCGATTGAGCCTAAATTTTCAAAGGTTTGTTATTTTATATATAAGTTGTGATACCCGAAGTGTGGGCCTTTGGACAATACTGTTTACTGAAAGTGTCCAATGGCTTTTTAAAATATACATATATGTGTACTTATACGGTCTATGTGTTTAACATAGTGGGTTTCCGCAATACAACGATTTTTATAATGTTAGTTTGTAATAATAGATGTTATATCAATCCTAAATAAATAGTTATTCTGGTCTGTATGCTTCGTTTTTGAAAGGGCATGGGCACCAATGCGACTACTCCTGAAATCCTGCTATAAAGAACTGTCTTCTGTATTTCAAAGACTGTTTCAGTGGTCTCTTGACTATAACATAATTCAAAAAAATTGGAAAACTTCAACTGTCATACCGATTCCTAAAATACCCAAACCTACAGTTATGAATGACTTTAGACCGATTGCTCTCACATCATCAGTTATGAAATGCTTTGAAAATGTCATTAAGAATATTATCTTGGCTCAGACTAAAGCCTACACTGACCCTGCCCAGTTTGCTTATCGCCAGGGAAGAGGTGTGGATGATGCCATTTTAACCCTTGTGCATTACATTTATGAACATTTGGATAAACCTCATAACTATGTCAGAACTCTGTTTGTAGATTTCTCTTCGGCGTTTAATACAATTCAGCCTCATTTATTGACTGTAAAATTAAATAGAATGTGTGTCAATCCCCATCATTGTGGATTAACAGTTTCTTAACTGATCGAATTCAAAGGGTTTTATTTATGAACTCAGTTTCTGATCAAATGCATACTAATACCGGCGCTCCTCAAGGTTGTGTGTTGTCCCCGGTGTTATTTTCTCTCTATTCTAGTGACTACAGACACAGTGATACTTCATGTCCCATAATTAATTGTGCTGATGACACGTCGTTTACCGGTTTGATTTCTATGAATGATGAATCTTCTTACCGTAAAGAGGTTGCTAATTTTGTAAACTGGTGTGATCTTAATCATTTAGCACTGAATGTGTCCAAAACTAAAGAAATTGTGTTTGACTTCCGTAAAACCAAGACTGGTACAGAACCTATTTATATTAATGGCACTAGGGTTGAAGTGGTCGATAACTTTAAATATCTTGGCACTTCCATTGACAGCAATTTGAATTGGAAAATTAATACTCAGAAACTTGTCGCTAAGGCTAACCAGAGGATGTTTTTTGTCCGGAAGCTTAAATCATTTAATGTTTGCAATGACATTTTATTTCTTTTTTATCAAAGTGTTATCCAATCTATTATCAACTTCTGCATTTGTGTGTGGTATGGTAATCCTAGAGCCAGAGACAGTCACAGACTGAAGCGTGTCATCAGAGTGGCTTCCAAAACGATTGGCTTGGACATAAAAAACTTACATTGTGTTTTTGAATCGGCCATTACCTCTAAGGTTCAAGACATTATGCAAGATCCTACCCATCCACTTCATTCTTCAGTGGTTGTCAGCAAATCAGGAAGAATTCGTCCTCCATGTACCAACACTAAGCGCTTCAGAATGTCATTCCTGCCCAATGCTTGCCACCTATTCAACTCTAAATTCAAAAGATAATCCCCTGGTTCGCTGGCATCCACTGAAAGTTTGTGTAGGCCTCCTTTGTTCTTGTGCCTTTAAATTGCTCCTCTACCTTCGATGGTTTTAATTTGTTGGTCGTCGCCTTTTTGTTTGTATTTTTTTATTTTTGTATTTTTGTATTTTTTTTTTAATTATTATTATTATTATTATTATTATTATTATTATTATTATTATTATTATTATTATTATTATTTTTTTGATGGTTGTAAATTTCTCTGTGTAATTTGTACCGTTTATCTTTTTATGGTTCTTCCTTTCTTGTTACCATTTTATCTCCTTTCAGTGTTTTTATTGTATGATGCACACTGGAAAACAATTTACATGTTTTTTAACATGACGTTTATAATAAATAATAATAAAAATAATAATAATAATAATCATAATACTCCTTGGTAAAGGGCACCCGATGAGGAAATTGTAAATTTCTATCGGAGCATTTCAAGGGCACCAAAGGGCATGGAGGCAATAAGCTTCAGGTTGATTATTATTATGTTGTATTAAGCCAACACCCTTTCCGTTCTCCCTTTGACGAAATGGCTTGATAAGAAGTTCTAACAAGCATTGGGTACTCCTCGGTGAAGGTGTAGATTTCAGAGAAGATTCTTAAGCTCCATCGTTTTGCTTCTGTCATTTTCAGATGCTCGTTTCACCGATGGAAATGTTCTCTTTGGAGGCACACTGGAGCTTAGCACGCCCAACGGATGGGAGAGGGTGTGTTACGGCAATTTCAACATACGGATGGCAGACACCGTGTGCCGTACATTAGGTAAGTAGACACCCAAACTTACATTCTAATTGATGTAAAAGAGTGAAAAACACCACTCTTTACATTTTGAGTTGTCCTTCAAATGGTTCTTTAAAAAGATTGGTGGTTATTTTACTCTTTTAGAGGGGTTTCACCTCAGGACAGAGTGAAAAATCAATCAAAAGAGAGGCCAACTTTAATCTAAAAGAGTGGAAGACCACTCGAAAAAGACTTGTCCCTCATAATGGCTCTTCAAAGAGTGCCTTTTCACTCTTTTGCATTAAGAGAGTAGACTGGAGTGTTGTGGAGTGTCGTGACAAATCTGTTAAGAGCACAGGGCTCAAGTTCGTTTTTTTTTTATAACAGCAGAGTGTGGGTTCGAGTCCCGGTCGTGGCACTTGTGTCTCTATATAAAGCAAGATGCATTTACTTTGTTGCTTTGTCTTTCGAATGGTTATTAAGTCGCAGGTCCCGTGTACTTTCGATTTATTGTGACGTATAGAACCCATAACACTTGGAAGAGAGTAGGTGTTAACCCTGGTGTTAACCCTGGTGTTTTCTGGTCCACATGCAAGCATCCTTGTTTACAACTTCACTTGGTTTTCATAAGGGCCCTGTATACAAGAACAGTACCAAATTCAGTTTCCCTACAAAGCACATTGACGTTAAGTATTTTACAGACCACTTGCCACATATCCAACAAGTTAGTTGTGAAATTAACGAAAAGGAAATAATAATGATTCTTTGGCTCATTACCAAATCTGGTTGCCTTCATAACGCCTCTAAAGGTGCATGGTGTTCGGAGAAATGCAATTCCTGTCACCAATTATTCATAAACAAATCAAATCCTTTGCTTTCTCTCATAATTCGGCAGTTCCTGTCATGTCAGCTCATCAATTTTGTTTCAAAAGGAATCACTCACATTTCGTGTAAACAATTATTTACCACAGAATATCTTTGGTTACTGAGAACAAAGTTGATCATGTTCGTTAGCGTAAAAAAACAAAAAACATGGCTTACAACCAGGGCCCAATTTCATAAAGCCTGTAAGCACAAAAACTTGCTTAGCATGAAATTTCTTCCTTGATAAAAACAGGATTACCAACCAAATTTTAATTTGTTGTATATTGCTTGTTACTGGCATTCAGCTGTTGTTGTTTGTTTTTCCTGAAAATCACGTGGAAATTTGGTTGGTTATTCTGTTTTTAGTATGGAAGACATTTCATGCTAAGCAAATGTTTGTGCTTACAGGCTTTATGAAATTGGGCCCAGCCTTTTTCTTGGGGTTTGTACACGTTTACATTGAGCTCGTTTCAATTGTGGCAACAAAAATAATTAATCAAATGCTAATTTTTTAGACTTCACCAATATTTGTTCGTCGTCTGAACATACGGTTCTGTAATAACTAAGGGAACTTTCAGATTGAAACTACGCGTTACTCCAACAACGATTTATTTATAAATTAAAAGCGTTATTCGACGAGATTGCTTTGTTGCTTGCTATAGACGTATATCGTGGTGCCGCCATTTTCTTTTCCCTACCACTCAAGTCATTGTCTTGTCTTTTCAATACGCCCCCCCCCCCCAAAAAAAAAGGGGGGACACCCAACAATCGGGCTATATATACGTGCAGGTATCCCTACCACCAAGGGCCGAAAGGAAAATAGTCTGGCACCTATCCAAAAAACTATAATCGGTATCCGGTAACGGTAGTCGACAGACGGACCAATACTAAATATGGCGGCCAGCTTTATAATGATCTGACTTCTTTTTGCACCATTCGAGTTAACACATGTGTTTCTTGTCTCCTCTTCTTGAAGGTTTTCCAGAGGGTGCAATGTCCGTTCGAACGGCAGCCAGTCAAGGATTAAATGTAAACCCACTGCCATCTTTGGGATGTCAGAACAGCGTGGTCGCTGGAGTTGAGAGTTTGCAATGTGTGTATTTAAACACATGTGATGATCACGTGGTCGTCACGTGCAACTGTAAGTTAATACCGGTTGTGTAATTCGTGTAAATAACTCTGCGTATGAAGTTAATTAAAAATCACATTTCTCATGTCTTCTAAGAGAAAACGCTTGAGAAACATGGTTCAAAGTTCAGTGGCCAGGGCAAGGTAGTATACCCGCTGGATATTTTACAACATTGACTGGTCCGCTGCATCAAGGGAATTCTCTATTGACTCGTACTGTATGTACTCAAAAAGCCTTAGCCTGTTGTAGACACAACTGACCCCCACCCATGCAGACATTCACGGCCCCCCTGGAAGACTGATGTCGGAATGGTGTAAGTTTATCTCTATAGTGTGACCGAGATAAGCATTGCCAGTTTTAAAATGGTAGGGTTTGTAACACTAACAGACTCGGAAAGGGAACCACCGCAAATCAGATTCCACTTTCACGCCAACAACTCTTTCTCTCTTTCTCTTTCAGATCCTGGCTATTTAGGATGTTACTCGCATTCAAGAAGCAACCCATCGTTGGATGACGGTATGTTCACCAACTCCAACATGACCATTCAAACCTGCTTGACGATCTGTCGTCACCGAGGATACCCGTACGCGGGGCTGGCATTCGGGCAAGAGTGCTATTGCGAGGCCCACGAGGTCGACGTCTCAAAGAAACTTGAGAACGAGGAATGTTACTTACCGTGCGTAGGGAATCGTCAACAGATATGCGGGGGCGGCACGGCCGCTGGAATCTATGATAGTAAGTTGTAATTAAAGAAACTTCTATGCTAACAATTATTTTGGGTTATCACCAATAGTTTCCATAGTGCCTTTAATGATTATGATTAATCTGCTGAAATCAACTATTGGTGTCACCTCTTCATTATGGTTTCCCTGCTGATGGGTGTTAAAGTCCATGCTGCCAGTCAGTGAATGTTGGTGGCTGTAAAGATCCTGTTAGTCCTTAAAACATAAAATAAAATTATATAAGTAATCGATTATGACAAACAAGTACTAATTGTTGTGTTTTTGTGATTGCTATGATAGGTCGACTGGGATCTTGCAACACAGTCTACAACGACGTAGAGGGTGCAATAGCGACACCGAGTTTCCCGGGAAAGTACGTCCGCGACGAACAATGCACGTGGACGATAGACGTCCCGAGCGCGGTAAATATCACGGTCGAAATACAGTCCATCGAACTGTACGACAGGGACAAGCTGAAAATGGCTACTACGTCACAGGGGATCAGTGAATACGTCATCTTCACTGGTTCGCCCTCATCGTCGAATATCCATTTCGAGACGTCCGGACCGGTGTTGAGTGCCGGGTCGCAGCTCGTCTTTACATTCACGGGAGGGCGTATCACTGTGACGTTTAACTCAACGGTGACGTCAGCTGGAGCTCAGGGAGTCGTGTTGATTTATTCGGCCGCAATTGGAGAGTTTAGTAAGTAGTTTTTGAAGTCCGGTGTGCAGTTTTGATGGCCATTTTGTGTTTTAAGCGAAAGTAACTTGGTATATGTAATAAATGACGAAAGATTATCATAATGATTCATGTTGCATATAGTTTATCAATAATTTGTTTTAACAACAAACCTTAAAACAAAATGGTGAAGCAACTGCAAAGATAACTAACTATGAGATTTAACCCTAACCTTTGTATTATACATGTAATCTGCCCTTAATGTTAACAATAAACTCGAGTGCCTATAGGTCTATTTTGTGATACATCTGCTCTAGAATGGCAAAAAGTACACAGTTTATGGTTGTAATTGTTACTGTCTACAGATCCACCGCCACAGATGAACACCACTGAGCAGCCACAAACAACGGGGACTTCACTTTCGATCACGACTCGACCAAACACCACATCACAACAGCCGCCGACCAACACGACAAACGCTCCCACAACTATCTCGCCCGTCACGCCGACCACACCGACTCATGGGGCAATCACGTCTGCTTTGGAATTCACGACATCGTTAGAGACAGAGATCCCAACATCAAGCGACAAAGACGTGGGAGTCACGATGACAGTTGACAGTACAGTGACCGTTGGGGGCGCTTGGTCTACCACGCCACGCTCTATTTCCATGGCGTCAACTCAACCAATAGAAAGTCCACTGTCTATAGGTCAGTATGGGGTAGACTTCTATCCGTTGTTACATGGAATTCTGTCTACCGGATATTCTGTCCCCCTTACGGGAAATTAATGTGGGCTGAAGGAGGAGGATTCAATAGAGGGTGCTATCAGAAGAAGATTGTACACGGTTCGCAATATGGGGGGGGGGGACAACATTCCCTGCCATTCCCTGCCACACCGGCAGGTATTGTTCTACCTGGCCGAGTAAAACCAATCGAGTTCAAAAACAAAAGTGTATGCTTTCCCTTTATGGACGGTTCTAGACTAATATATTGTATTATTCTCTCTTGCTCTCTTCCAGCTGTGATTATTGCCATCGGTGTCGGTGTTGTCCTCGTCTTGCTGCTGATTTTGACATCCGTAGTACTCTTCACAAGGTACGTCCATTAATCGGTTTTTGTAATGAATGCTTTCTCCCGAAGCTTGTATTTGATGAGAGTGAGCCGCGCCCCGGGCAAAAGCTAACTGAACACAAGCTGCTTTGTTGATTTGTTACATAGCTTGTAATGTATGCGTTCGATTAGCTTGCCCGGGTCGACCCCTGTGTTCTCATACCAGTGAGCCCCGGGCAAGAGCTAACTGAACACAAACTAATTTGTTGATTTGTTACGTAGCTTATAATTGATGCGTTCGATTAGCTTCCCCGGGTCGACCCCTGTGTTCTCATACCAGTGAGCCCCGGGCAAGAGCTAACTGAACACAAACTAATTTGTTGATTTGTTACATAGCTTGTAATTGATGCGTTCGATTAGCTTTCCCGGGTCGACCCCTGTGTTCTCATACCAGTGAGCCCCGGGCAAGAGCTAACTGAACACAAACTGATTTGTTGATTTGTTACATAGCTTGTAATGTATGTGTTCGATTAGCTTCCCCGGGTCGACCCCTGTGTTCTCATACCAGTGAGCCCCGGGGCAAGAGCTAACTGAACACAAACTGATTTGTTGATTTGTTACATAGCTTGTAACTGATGCGTTCGATTAGCTTCCCCGGGTCGACCCCTGTGTTCTCATCCGGATGAGCCCCGGGGCAAGAGCTAACTGAACACAAACTAATTTGTTGATTTGTTACATAGCTTGTTATGTATGTGTTCGATTAGCTTCCCCGGGTCGACCCCTGTGTTCTCATACCAGTGAGCCCTGGGCAAGAGCTAACTGAATCAAACTTCTTTGTTTATTTAAATGTATGGTTTTACTGTGATATTATCATGTGGAACTCCCTTCCCCGTAACTTCCTGGAAGCTAAACACACCCCAGCTCTTCAAAAATAGACTCAAAACCCTTTTCATCTATTTAACCAATGTTGTTTGCTTGTATCTGTACCATTGCATTGTTTGATTGAATCATAATTTGAATCAAAAATTATTATTGGTTTTTAATAAACCAATAATAATTTTGTAGTCAGCTTTTGTAAAGCGCTCCGATCTCTGTGGTGCGCTATAAAAATGTCTATTTGTATTGTATGCATGTGTATGCTGCACTTCATGGCAAATATTTTACTTTCACAACATGGTGTGTGTTGTCTTATCTGTGAGCCGGAAGATGAGATTCGGAACAGGGTCCTCCGAAGTGACAGCTCGATCCCATCTCTTTCAAAAACTTTTGTACAATAGATTTTTCAGCAAATACTAAACACATTTTTCAATACTCACTTTTTCTTTTTAAGCTGTGGAGGTGACACAAAACGCCCCAAGCGTCGCCAGCCACAGGGGATGCTGGCGACAAACGCTGCCTACTCTTCCACACATGGTCAAAGCAACGACATGCAATCCGACTCCGGTATCTACGACCCTGGCTACGACAACGCCAACGGAGCCGATACCGAACCCATTTATCTCTCGATACGCAACGACCCCAGGGCAGAGCAACTGCGCCGTATGGATGAAGCTGCTGCAAAAAGGGAGAGTAATCGATCCTACGAATCGGTTAATAACCGACCGTCGTCGGTTACTGTTAATCGAGAGGATAGCGTCAAGACGACCAAGACTGATCACGACTACCAGAGTGTGCACGGAGTGTCGCGGAAGAATACTGAAAAATCTTACATATCTATTTATCCTGATAGGGAGGGATCTATTTTTAATAGCGGAAGGGTACCTCCACCAGTTCGGCTGCCATCTGATTCTTCACATGACGTCACTGAGGACGGCTACATGATACCGACTCCCAAGAACTCAACTCAAATTCAAATTACTAAATTGTGATTCAACTTCCGACCACAGCAAAACTTTGCTGTCATTTTACCATGATTTTAGTAATTAGTAATTATAAGACAACCGTCAGACAAATCTTTTGTTAATATCGCGGGCCGATTTTACTTTTGTTTTGTATCTGCATTTTTTTTAATGCAGATATGATTTTATTTTATTTTAGCAATGACGGCACTAGAGTGAGTCCACATGGTCCATACAGTTTTTTTTTTTTGCAAAAGCAAAAAATACTTTAACCAAGGAAAAATCGTGCTTAGCAGAGACAGGTTAACATCCAAAATACCATGCAATGTGTATTGTTTGTGACTGGTTCTCTGTTAATGTTTGTTTAGCAGAAAAAAAATGCCACGCACCATTTTCTGCTAAACTGCTTCTTAATGGGGGGGGGGGGGCTTTGGGGACACTAGGAGGTATAAGACTCACTCGGTAATTCCATTGCCTTCCGAATGTGCGCGTGCCAATAACTACCTGGCAAGTCTGCTGCCACCTAGCGTTCCAAAGTCTCCTAAGTTCCAAAGGTCCTTTAATAAGTGATGGTTTTAAAAGTAAATGAGATAACACAAACCTTCTGGGATGTTAACGTTTTTACCAGAATATATATTTTTTTTACATTATGAAATTTGTATGCATTCACCTCCTTTACATCGGTGAAAGTGATGTAAATTGTTCTTTGTTTTTAAAGAACTAATGTTGACCACTCGTCAAATTTAATTGGCTTCACAATAGTTTGCAGCCATTCTTTGGCACGTCGCAAAGGCTTTGCTTGAATTTGTTTACCCTTTTTATGATGGTGGTGGTAAAAGAGAGGTAGTAGAATTGTTTACGAAATTATTATATGAATGCAAAACAATTATTATTGTTATTAACTTATGGGTAGATTCTTTTTTCATTTGATTGGAGGGCAAAGTTATGAGAATAAAACAAATTGTCAAGATTGTACTTTTGCCTTCATGTAAGCTGTTTTTTTTTTTAAAGCAATCGCACAACATCGATAAACAGTATTGTCCAAAAGTCCACACTTCGTGTATCACAATTTACATATAAAATAACAAACCTGTGAAAATTTAGGCTCAATCGGTCATCGGAGTCGGGAGAAATTAACGGGAAACCCACCCTTGTTTCCGCACGTTTCGCCGTGTCATGACATGTGTTTAAAATAAATCCGTTATTCTCGATATCGAGAATTGATATATGTTTTAATGTTTTCACAAAAAGTAAAGCATTTCATGGAATAATATTTCAAGAGAAGTCTTTCACCATTACCTTCTGTAAACCCTGTCTGAAGTTATTTGTAAATCTGTGAACTTTTAATTTTTGTTCTGTTCAGAAAGTGTCCAATGACTTTAAAGGCCATGTCACACAGGTATATTTTTACAGATAACTTTTAGGCAACCGCCAAGAGAATGTTTTTTCTTAGTCACCAAATTACAATTTCTAGATTTATACAATTCACAATCCTAGACGATATAAACCAATGTTTGTATGAGAGAGATTGGTTGTTGCCATGCTTGGTGTTTATATCCTCTTGTGGGAGTTTGCTGAGTTCCCTCGAAGGGACGACAATCTAAACAACAACAAACAACAACAAACAATAACATGTCTTTGTGGACAGTATTTTATTTGTCCACATGATTAATTCATCGCAAGAGTTGCAACCGCACTCATCTGTAAAATGACATTGCATGCAAGCACGCAAACAAACCATTAAAGAACACGTTGCCTTGGATCGGACGAGTTGGTCTATAAAAGCGTTTGAAACCGTTTGTTATGAAATGCATATTATTGTTAGAAAGAAGTGTTAAAAGAAAAATATAATGATCCACACAAGTATCACTCAAAATTGCACGGTTTTCTTTTTACTTCGCGAACACGGTCGGCTATTTATGAGAGTCAAAATGTTGACTACCATAAAAAAATGGCCGATCGTGTTATTGGACGAGGTAAAAAGGGAAACCACGCAATTTCGAGGCATATTTGTGTAGATCATTGTATTCTACTATTACAACATCTTTCTACCCATATGCATTTTATAACAAACGGTTATCAAAACTCTTTTCAAAGACCAACACGACCGATCCAAGGCAACGTGTTCCTTTAACGCATTGAGAAAACAGTTGTTCCTTTCACACATAGGCCTGACACGTCATGTTACAGTCGACTCCCGTTATAACGAGGTCCGCCGGACTGGCCCATTTTCCTCGTATGTTGTTTTCAATAAGTTTCTGCCATGTTTGTGGTAGTGTCGTGGCCGAGCGGTTAAGGGCTCCGAATTCAAGCTCTGCTGATTCTGTTCAGCAGAGTGTGACTTCGAATCTCGGTCGTGACACTAGTGTCCCTGAGCAAGACACTTAACTATTATTGCTTCTCTCCACCCAGGGGTAAATGGGTACCTGTGAGGGCAGAGATGTGATTGATTTAGCCGAGTAGCGCAGTTGTTGCACGAGGCTGTATACTCCCCAGGGAGCTGAGATGGTTTAAGGAGTGAATTAAGGCCCAGTGACCAGGTAATATCTTGAAGCGCTTTGAGACACCCGTAGGGAGTGAAAAAGCGCTATATAAAAACTCAATATTATTAATACATGTATTTATGTAATGCACATACAAGAATGGCCTCGTACCTGTTTAAAGTGTAACATTTCTCACAGCTGACGAGCAAATACATTGTGAATAGGACACATCATATGTTGCCGCTGGTATAATAGAGCGTTTCAAAGGCGTGTTCACTCTGCATTAAGTCAAGGTCAAATCCAAAATGAAATTATATATTAATGACAGTAGGAACTATTCAATAGTAATTATTCAAAATAATTATCATCATAAAACTATTCTTGATTACACGTAATCGGGAGAGGTTGATAGTATAAAACATTGTGAGAACCAGCTCACTATGAAGTGGCGTAGTTTTTGAGAAAGAAGTAATTTTCCACGAATTTGATTTCGAGACCTCAAGTTGATTAGAAATTGAGGTTTCGAAATCAAGCATCAGAAAGCACACAACTTCGTGTGACAAGGGTGTTTTTTCTTTCATTATTATCTCGCAACTTCGACGACCGATTGAGCTCAAATTTTCACAGGTTTGTTATTTTATGCATATGTTGAGATACACCAACTGTGAAGACTGATTATTGACAATTACCAATAGTGTCCACTGTGAACTTATAAAGTTGATGTAACGTTTTCGGCAGCTTGAAATGCAGCGTCATGTATGCCGGTATTGCTTGTTCAGACATGTTTACTTCGATTGGCTTAAGAAGGTCTAGTTGATGTTTTTGAAAGGAAGACGTGTTTATACGGTTAATTGAGCTCACAGGAAGTGTCGCACGCACAATTCCATCAAAACGCAGGGGGTTAGCATTTAACACGTGGTTTTCTTTCGGTGTCTAGAATCCCCTCCATCCGACATATTGGCTGCGTTCGATTAGCTTCCCTGGGTCTACCCCGCTGTCCCCCTGGGTCTAGCCCCTGACAAGAGCTAAACGAACGACCACTCACCGCTCTCGTAGTGACATCACGTACCTGGGGCCAGCCCCCAAGTGACCCATCCACAAGCAGGGAACTGGGGGCTGACCCGGGTGAGCCCCTGGCATGACGTCAAAGCTATTCGAACGCACCGGGGGCAGGTCCGGGTCAACCCAGGGAAGCTATAACGAACGCAACTATTGTAGACGATTGCATTAATAACAATAATAATAATAATAATTCTCGTTCGTTTCATACATATTTAAAGACAAGCTTGAACGAAAAAGACAATAACTGATCTTTGCTGAAACTCATTTTAATGTGTTCGTTCAAGATGCTCACATTTAAATTGTAAAAAAAAAAACAATAATTATGAAAACCCTTCTCTATAGTACTTCTAAGGAAGATTTCACTCTCCGATAAATTGCACTGTTCGAAGATAACTAGAAATCAGGAACCGGAAAGGATCTTTT
The DNA here is from genome assembly GCF_902459465.1 of Asterias rubens. Taxonomy (NCBI): domain Eukaryota; kingdom Metazoa; phylum Echinodermata; class Asteroidea; order Forcipulatida; family Asteriidae; genus Asterias; species Asterias rubens. The sequence continues at coordinate 10,865,223 of NC_047082.1, forward strand.
CATTATACACTCGAGTTCCCGGGAACTAGTAATTACCATAAAGGAAACAACCGCTTTGGAATTTGCATTAATTCTTAGGATGTTAGAAATTTCACTTGAAAACATAATGTAACTTTTTTTTTAAGACAGTGGACACTATTGGTAGTTGTCAAAGATATGTCTTCTCACTCGGTGTATCTCAACATATGCATTTATTAACAAACCTGTGACATTTTTAGCTCAATCGGTCGTCAAAGTTGCGAGATAATAATGAAAGAAAAAACACCCTTGTCACACGAAGTTGTGTGCTTTAAGATGCCTGATTTCGAGACTTCAAAATCTAATTCTGAGGTCTCCAAATCAAATTCGTGGAAAATTACTTCTTTCTCAAAAACCGTGACGTTACTTCAATGGGAGCCGTTTCTCACAAAGTGTTATACTATCAACCTCTACTCATTACTCGTTACCAAGTAAGGTTCAGCCGTCGATTTCACAAAACTCTTCCTAACTTAAGACTAATCTTTGGACTTAGGACGAGTCCCAACCCTGCACTGTAGCATGTAGACCTTAAGATTAATCCTAAGTTAGACGAGTTACTCGTCCTAACTCGAGATGAGACGAGTCCTAACTCTTTGTGAAATCGACGGCTGTGCTAATAATTATTTTGAGTATTAATTACCAAAAGTGTCCTCTGTCTTTAATGCACATTTAATTGCCCTTAATGTATGAGTTGCTTAAGGCCTCACTTAGGATAAGAAAAGAAAATTACATTGTTGCAGTGCCCGCTGCTAAAATACCGGATTCCATTGCCCCGTTAACAGTCGTTTTTGTGAGACTTCTGCTGTAGAATGGCAAGGTCGTGAGTTCAAATCCAACCAGAGTTATATGCCTGTGGCGTCACTATGGTAAAAGTTACACCAAAATAACAATGTACACAGCGGGACACACCATACGATATACATGATGTGGCGTTTTTTAATGGGACGTGAGTTTCTATGGGTGCGTTCGTTTAGCTTCCCTGGGTCGACCCTGGTGCGTTCGAATAGCTTTGACGTCGTGCCAGGGGCTCACCCGGGTCAGCCCGCAGTGCCCTGCTTTTTCAATGGGACGTGAGTTTCTATGGGTGCGTTCGTTTAGCTTCCCTGGGTCGACCCTGGTGCGTTCGAATAGCTTTGACGTTGTGCCAGGGGCTCACCCGGGTCAGCCCGCAGTGCCCTGCTTTTGGAGTGGGTCACTTGGGGGCTGGCCCCAGGTACATGACGTCACTACGAGAGCGGTGAATGGTCGTTCGTTTAGCTCTTGTCAGGGGCTCCCCCGCGGGGTAGACACAGGGAAGCTAAACGAACGCACCCTATATGAATCTTCAAGGAAAGTCTTCTGCAGTATGTATCACGACAATAATTATTTACTGAGACTACCAATCGCATTGCGTGAGTGACACACAATTCTTGGAAGATCATAATAAGACAAAACAAACTTCTACGTCTCCATCAAACTCTGCGTACGCGTAGTGACGGAAACGTCCGGTAAAGAAAACATCCTCACGTTGACTCATCCAACACGGCTGTCAACGAGCCACCAAATCTGGACTGCGCATGTCAGGGTTTTTGTTCATAGGGAGCTGTTTTTGAGATTCGGTGATTCAGCGGGAACCGATCCGTGGTCGGGGCAACATCCCTCTTAAAGAAAATCCAGTAACTCTTCCAGTAAATACTAAAATAGCAAACTTGCGGGTACCTTTAGCTACTCGTTTAATGGAAGTGTTTGTCTCTGACAAGAGCCGGTATTTGTCTCGACAGTTCGAACAGCCTACTCTGCTCTGCTCGTCTTCAATTTCGACATTTCGAACAGTTTACTCTGCTCGTCTTCGAAACGTCGAAATTGAAGACCAGCAGAGTACTGTTCGAAACGTCGAGACCACACCGGCTTTTTTCAGACTCCTTTACACGCCATCAAAAGAGATCTTACACATGGTTGTATCCGCAAGTTTACTATTTAGTATTTACTTCTTATTTTGTTCACGCCGTGCACAGTTACAAACACCAATAATGAACTCTTCCAGTTCCAGAATGCTCATTGTTGTTTCACATACCTAGAGTGGTCGTCTGTCTCCATGGTGAATATTAAACAACAACCCACCCTTACGCAACAGTATGGACAACGAAGTTCTCCACAAGACAGAATAGTGGACCTCTCGACCCATGACGGTGACACCGATATGCATGTTTGCATAGGAAAACCTCTTTTGTAAGATTCTAGAAGACACACTCGTTCACACACCAGCAGAGATTTAAAAAGGACCTCGATAGTGTGCCATTAAATTCACATCCAGAGTTAATAATGACTGCTGAACATTGTGTTGACGGAGCTGAATGGCTGTTGTTTGCCCATTCTCTGGTTGTTTGTGGGAGAGGTTTGTGAACTGGAGAGTTTTATTTTGTGAATTTGTGAAGATTAGAAGGTTATATGACTGTTTGAATTTCAGCACAGTTTTACACCGTTTTGGTGGTTTCTCTTGCGGCAGTCAGTGCTCGATCGCGGGAAGAAGGACATTTCAATTGAGTCACAAGAGATGAGATCAACTTGACCATTGGAAAAGTCTAGCAATAAAGTTACAACAGCAGGTATGCACAATATTTTGTTTAATTTAAAGTGACCATCTCATGAATAATTAAAGACAGTGGACACTATTGGTAATTGTCAAAGACCAGTCTTCTCAATTGCTGTATCTCAACATATGCATACAAAAACAAACCTGTGAAAATTTGAGCTCAATCGGTCATCGAGTTTGCGAGATGATAATGAAAGAAAAAACACCCTTGTCACACGAAGTTGTGTGCTTTCTGATGCTTGATTTCGAGACCTCAAATTCTAAACTTGAGGTCTCGAAATCAAATTCGTGAAAAATTACTTCTTTCTCGGAAACTATAGCACTTCAGAGGGAGCCGTTTCTCACAATGTTTTATATCATCAACCTCTCCCCATTACTCGATACCAAGAAAGGTTTTATGCTAATAAATATTTTGAGTAATTACCAATAGTGTCCACTGCCTTTAAACTATTTAATCTACCATTAAACAAAAACTGACATACATGTATAAGTTTCAGATCGATCAGCCATCTTGGTCACGAGAAAATAGTGAAAAACAGATTACACATTTTGCATGACATCGATAAAAAGAAGTAAGAAGAGTATTAAAGATGCTCACTGAGCGATAAACTGGAAATAAACTCTGTTTGATTGATATCAAATTTGACATTTCAGACATAAATATTTCAAGGGATGTTTTCTACTATCTTCATCATTATAGACCATGATTCGACCGTGTTAGTTTTTCGTAAATCTGCGATCTTAGACGAGTTTTTTCTACTTCTAAATGTTCCTTGAAGAAAAAAGAAGAAACAAAATGCAGTTCCCAAGGGAGATTTTTGCTCCACCAACGCAGGAATATAATAGTTCTACTGGGTATTGCCGAGTTTGTCATTGAAAACTAAGTACATTAAATTGAATTTATTGACTTATGACATTCTTAGACCCTAGTGCGTAAATGATTTTTTAAAGTCGTGTTATGGACTCCTTTGGTAATTGTCAAAATCTCACTTGGTGTATCTCAACATAATCATAAAATAACAAACCTGTGAACATTTGAGCTCAGTTGGTCGTCGAAGTTCCTAGAGAATTATGGAAGAAAAAAAACCCCGCACGTTGTGTACAGTAAGTGCTTTCAGATGCGTGATATCGAGAAATCAAAATCTATAATTCTGAGGTCTCAAAATCAAATTCAATATTCGAGTGAGGAATTACTTCTTTCTCAAAAACTACGTTACATCAGAGGGAGCCTTATCTCACAATGTTTTGTACTGTCAACAACAGCTCTCCATTACTCGTTTTACCCAGTAAGGTTTTATGCGTATAATTATTTTGACTAGTTACCAATAGTGTCCAGTTCCTTTAAAACATTGAAGAAGGCACTAAATTGCCCCTGCGCATTCCTCCATTACCGGACCAAATCGGTCCCACGTCGAGTTGGTAGTAAAGGTCGCTGTATGTCAACAAAGTGTGACGTCAAAGCACGATAGTCCCGGGTCGCTCTATCTCTGCTGCCTGCAAGTTTACTCATGCAGCAGTTGGTGTAGTTAGTAGTGTGTACATATGTTTGGTTAGTTCTCCAATATAATCTGCATGTAAAAACACAAGGTGTCTGGTGGTAGAGTGTGGGTTGTCTATTATACACAAAACAATCACACAGAAACGAGAACTGAGAAATAACAATGCGGTGTTGTTATATTCTGGAGTGAGTTTATGTTAATGGCATGGCGGTGTCCATGACCGTTTTACAACAGGCTTTTACGGATGGCAGCTTCCGGGGTGATCGTCAAGGAGAGCTATGCTTCATCCTACCGTAGAGAATCTCAATGATCCGAGACGGGAGATTGAATGGGATACAATTACAAGTTTGAGCTGTATGGTTGTGACACCAGTTCATGCTCATATTGGAGTTCTAGCTAGCTGTGAAGGTCTTCATAATCACTGCATATGTCCCATTTCTCTATACGTCCAGGGTTCATCTTTGGCATCGAACAAGCAACCGGTGCATTGCTGATTTTAAGCGCATGGAGATGTAACTTATGGACATAACATACAAGTTTGTATACTGCTGAGGATCAACAGTAAACACTAAACCCCTACAGAAACCCAAACATTCAACGGGCACCAGCAGCACCAATGGGCTGATCTGTACTCTGTATCTTAAAGTGGAGCACGGTTTGTTTTGAATACTTATGGTTCAGGTAAGTTTATAAGGAAGGCAACATTCAACTCTCGGATGGAGGTTTAGTACACGTATGGAGCATTGACGGTTGTTGACGCCCCTTGCGTATGGATGGTATGGTATTTGCCCTAACCTTCCTCCATGGTCACTTGATTACCATGGATATAGACTAGACTGTCATCAGAGACCGAGTCCGTCTGTTGTACAATTCCATACACCATTCGAGCTTGTGTGAGCAGTGTATAGACCATAGAGTGAATCACCATAATGTCGCAGGGGTAACAGATAGTGATACGGTTGTATTAAATGGTAGGTGAACTGGGCATTAATCTTTTGGTTGTTGCTCGGCTTTATTCATCCATACCATTCGGCCATGAATTCAGTACACTGGTTGCACAAGCAATTATACGATTTACTGGATCGGATGCATTCAGTTCGCTATTCACGCAGGCCGCTTACTATGCAGGCCTACGGGTAACTTCGGTAAATTGCAAGCCCAACGCGGTGCCCACGGTATAGTATTTAGTAGCCTACAGTACAAGCAGTTTCTTAAGAATGCCAGTTTGAGGATTTTCATATTTGTTGGTAAGCTAATGACACTTTATATTTAGTGATTACAATGTGCGAATGGTCGGTCCTAGTTTTGAGACCACGGAGCCCCTTCACCTTTGTTATTCAATCACTATACTTACTAACTGCAACTGCAACACACCGGAGTGTAGGTGCTTTAGACCTTAACTGCGTGAACACCTCTTAAAGGCAGTGGACACTATTGGTAATTACTCAAAATGATTATTAGCATAAAACCTTTCTTGGTGACGAGTAATGGGGAGAGGTTGTTGTTATAAAACATTGTGAGAAACGGCTCCCTCTGAAGTGCCATAGTTTTCAAGAAAGAAGTAATTTTCCACGAATTTGATTTCGAGACCTCAGATTTAGAACTTGAGGTCTCAAAATCAACCATCTAAATGCACACAACTTCGTTTGACAAGGGTGTTTTTTTCTTTCATTAATATCTCGCAACTTTGATGACCGATTGAGCTAAAATTTTCACAGGTTAGTTATGTAATGCATATGTTGAGAGTTGAGATACACCAACAGTGAAGGCTAGTCTTTGACAATTACCAATAGTGTCCACTGCCTTTAAAGAGACTGGACACCTTTGGTAATTGTCAAAGACCAGTCTTCTCACTTGGTGTATCTCAACATATGTACAAAACAACAAACCTGTGAAAATTTCAATTCAATTGGTCGTCGAAGAAAAAAACACCCTTTCCACACGAAGTTGTGTGTTTTCAGATGCTTGATTTCGGGACCTCAAAATCTAATTCTGAGGTCTCGAAATAAATTTCATGGAAAATTACTTATTTCTCGAAAACTACGTTACTTCAAGGGGAGCCGTTTCTTAAAACGTGTTATACTATCAACAGCTCCCCAAATACTCGTAATCAAGTAAGGTTTTATGCTAACAATTGTTTTGAGTATTTACAAATTGTCCAGTGTCTTAAAAAAAAAAAGGTCTGGAGACATGCGAAACGGCAATATTTTGTTAGATTTGAAGGCAGTGTTCCCCTTTAAGTACACAAGGCTTGTTTTTATTTAAACTGCTGTGGATACGTTATCGTGATTATGTTAACTAAAGAGGGAATAATAGGGGATTAAATTTACTTAAAATCCGAAACCAAATAAATTCTGTCATGTCCCTTATGTGTTCAGGCTTCTATTATGCAACGCGGACGTACGGGCCGGTAGCGAGATAACTATGAAAGAAAAAAACATCCTTGTCAAGGCGAAGTTGTGTGCTTTCAGATGCTTGATTTCGAGACCTCAAGTTCTAAACGTGAGGTCTCGAAATCAAATTCGTTGAAAATTACTTCTTTCTCCAAAACTACGTCACTTCAGAGAGAGCTGTTTCTCACAATGTTTTATAGCATCAACCTCTCCCCATTACTTGTTACCAAGTAAGGTGTTATGCCGATAATTATTTTGAGTAATTACCAATAGTGTCCACTGCCTTTATTTTATCCACAAACTATTTGTGACATCAAGGACCCCTTTAAAGGCACATAAGACCTTTTGGTAATTGTCAAAGACTAGTGTTTTCACTTGGTTTATCTCAACATATGCATACAATAACAAACCTGTGCAAATTTGAGCCCAATTGGTCGTCGAAGTTGCGAGATCTGAAGACAAACACCCTTGTTGCACAAGTTGTCTTTCATATGCCTTGATTTCGAGACCTCCTGAGGTCTCGAATATATTCAAATATTTAAGCGAGAAATGTCTTCTTTCTCAAAAACTACGTTACTTCAGAGGGAACCGTTTCTTACAATGTTTTTAGACTATACCAACAGCTCTCCATTGCACGTTACCAAGTAATGCTAACAATCATTTTGAGTAATTGTAAACCAATAGAGTCCGTGCTTTTAAGCAAATATTCCACCCACAAACTATTTTGTCCTCAAGGACCTCTTTAATCTGTTGAGATTCAATTTAACATTTTTTTTGTCGTGCAAACGGTGCAAGGTTAAACGCTACAATGCAATCTGCTGAAAGCCATTGGACACTTTCGGTAATCATTATTGTCCAAGGCCCACACTTCGTGTATCACAACTTATATATAAAATAACAAACCTGTTAAAATTTAGGCTCAATCGGTCATCGGAGTCGGGAGAAAATAACGGGAAAACCCACCCTTGTTTCCGCACGTTTCGCCGTGTCGTGACATGCATTTAAAATAAATCCGTAATTCTCGATATCGAGAATTGATATTGTTTTAATGTTTTCTCAAAAAGTAAAGCATTTCATGGAATAATATTTCAAGAGAAGTCTTTCACCATTACCTTCTGTAAACCCTGTATGTTATTTGTAAATCTGTGAATTTTTTTTGTGTGCTTTCAGATGCTTGATTTCGAGACCTCAAATTCTAAATCTGAGGTCTCTAAATGAAATCCGTGGAAAATTTAGGTTACTTCAGAGGGAACCGTTTCTCACAATAATTATTTTGTACTTACCAACAGCTACCATTACTCGTTACCAAGTAATGTTTTATGCTAACAATTATTTTGGTAGTTACCAATAGTATCCAGTACCTTTAAGTATCTGACATGACTTTCATAATCGTTACAATTTTAGAATAAAACTAAAAGTAATTTTTGTATTGTGTATTATTTTTGACGACTCTGTATCACGTGCACAATTGTTAAATAAAATTGTTTTCCGAATGAAGTGATGTTTGACTTTGAGCTGTTCGCCCCTAAACAAAACCAAACCGATGGTTAAAAAACAGCATTTGTTATTTTCCAGTCTTGCCGAAGAGTGAATTGCCTTGATGTATTTGTCTCCTACTATACGCCTGGTTGATTGCTGATTTCAACCGCTTCAGCACACCCAAGCCGATTTGCTTTTTTGAGCTTAGATGTATACATTTTAATCAGCAGAATTTATTTACCATGTTTATTTTTATCTGATAGCGACATCTCTTAATCATATATTTTTTTATCACCAGGCGTAGATTTGACAAAATCAACAGCATGGTCAGACAGGGGAAGCAACAGCGCCTGCGGGAATCTTCTGCTAGCCTTGATTTCGAGCCGCCGGACGGTGGATGGGGATGGCTTGTTGCACTGGGTGCGTTCACGGAGATGTTTCTGACAATGGGTACTCTGCTTTGTAGCGGAGTCTACTTCAGCCCACTCCAGCACGAGTTCGAAATGAGCGCTGCTGAGCTAGGCTGGGTTATAAGTTCAGGGTCAACGCTGCTGTCAGCTACATGTAAGTGTGTGATAATCTTGAATCAATTCCATGGTACATTATGTATGAATTGTTAGACACAAGGAAGCGTTTATAAGCTGCTTTAAATAATACAAACACAATAAATACTTTACTGATTTTGCACAAATTCTTTTGAATATGTCTCTATTTGCCTGCATTTTTAGTGTCTCTCATAATAAAACTATTACCAATGTTTTTGGATATATTCGTTCAAAAGACCGTCTTTATTTTACCTGTGTAATGTACATGGAAATACTTGTCAAGTTGAATTGAAAAGTATGATTTGAAACTTTGCAGTGTGGAAATACGATCATAGCATTAAGGTTTGCGTTTAACACCATGTAATGATAATCTCTAAATGAGTTGGGGTTGTTCTGAACATAACCGTTGGTTTCAACTCAACGTTTCGATCAGTGTTCTCTGATCGTCTTTTGGAGAATTGATTGAATTGAACGTGAGGTCCCCAATGCGCTGGAAAGGGGAAATCAACAATATGGCACAAAGTAAATGGGTCTATTTTTCTTTTTTGAATTTGTCAAACCCATGGGCATCCAGATCTAAGTAAAGTGTTACGAAATTAATTTGGTTGGAGGGAAGCAAATATTTGACTAATTAAAGTGGCGGACGTGTTGGATCATAAAGTAAGAGGGAAGACACGCAATCTAGAGGGATAATTGTTTGATCGATGCAAATGTAACACTCAATAATTTAAAAACAAACGTATTTTATAGCCCAAAAGCGCCCAACCCGAGGCAACGTGTCCCCTTATAATAATAAGCGTCCACCGTGATTTGACTTATACAGGTCCAATTGGAAGTGTGTGTGTAAAGAAGTTCGGCTGTCGTACGACTGCCCTCATCGGTGGTATCGCTGTATCTGGGGGATTTATTGCAAGTTCCTTCGCTCAATCGAGTATCAACATCTTCATCACATTAGGTCTAATTACAGGTAGGCTGTTTTAGGTACTTCATTGAACATTCATTGTGGGGCTTATCTGACCAAAGGCTGGTGGTCAAGTGCTGGTTGTTAAATTTTAGAAAAATAATGGGAAGAACAACAAGCGATTTTCAACAAGTTTCAAAATGGCTGCCGTTGCTGGTTACAAAGAACAAACTCTGCTTCTAGTCCTGCAGCCGATATCACGAAACTTGCCACTTGCGCAACGTTTATGGAGCAACTGGCGTCAGCATACACTTTGCGCAGATGGACCTACGCAGTTGCGTAAAGTCGGCTGCTTCCCAAAAGCCAAAATAATATGTTTTTCTTAAGACATACTCTGACCATGCGCCGCATTCATTGCTTGTGTTTATCAAAGACACATAACCATCACACCGTCCGTACTATGATAAACGCTTCCAAAATGAATGGCAGCAAGTTGCTGAATTTTTTTTATTTTTAAAATAATGTTTAATTATGTAGGCCTAATTTTACATTTGAAACAAAGAAAATTACACACAGTTCTTGTTGTATGTCCAATTGTACACTTTCAATTCAAGATTAGGGACTGACAGACGCTACGCCTGTGAAACTAAAAATTGTTAGTTTTGTTTTTATAATTCCAGGTATAGGGTCAGGTCTAGTCTTCGTCTCAGCCGCCGTGATACTTGGACACTACTTCAAGAAGCGCTATGCCATAGTCAACGGTCTCGCCTTCAGTGGTCCGGGCCTAGCCATATTCATCTGTCCGCCTCTTCTAGACTACCTGGTAGATACCTATGGATGGAGAGGGTCTTTCCTGATACAGGGTGCCTTTGCCATGCACACGGTGGCCGCTGCCGCCCTCTTTCGACCGGTACGTTTAAGACGCCTAGAGAAACTAAATGATCTAGAACAAACTCGTCTCGCGCGATACACGAGAATCGACGAGAATGAGGCCGAGGAGGAGAATGAACACCATGAAAGCTGTGACGTCATTGAGAATTCTGCGGGAGAAACTAGTGATGTAAACGGTGGTGGTGTTTGTAACGGTACAGCCATTCCTTGTGTTTCATCAAGGTGTCCATTGTTGGATATTCCAGACGCTACTACTAAAAGTACGGAGAGTCTTTCAATACACACTGAAGTTCAAGTCCACGCAGTTGTACCTAATGGTGACTGCTGTGAACAAAATATAAAGCCAATAGACTCGCTAGAGCTTCGGGCATTAAACGATCTCGAGGTTACTTCTGACCACTCGCAGGAGATCAGTGCTCACATTGACCAATCAAAACGTAAGAAGCGTTTTTCCATAGACCGCCTTAGTGTCCGAATCAACCGTTGGTTGTTGTACGTAGGGGCAGTCGTGCTTGTGTGCCCGGTGAGTTTCTTCCAGGCCTGCGCGTTTTATTCGGTGACTTCGCACGTGGTTGCCCGCACGAGCCTTGTGGGTGTGAACGCCCAGATGGCCGGCATGGCGCTGTCGTCGCTCGGTGCCGGCTCCACGTTCACCAGACTAACCCACGGGTTTTTCATTCATCGCGGACTGGTGTCAGCCACCACAGCGTACATCATCGCCCTCGTGTTGGGTGTGATTGGTGCGTTTGGTCAAGCCATCGCTACCACGTACGTTGGTGTGATCGTTGCTTCCCTCACCATTGGTTTTTCCTCTGGATCGGTGTACCCACTTGTACCTGTCGTCTTAAGGGACCTCGTCAGTCTAAGAGGCTTGCCTACGAGTTATGGGTTGGCCATGTTCTTCGATAGCTGTGGAGTGTTTGCGGGTGGTTTTACAGCAGGTAAGCAAGGGGTGGATGATACATATTTACTAAAGGTATGTCTGTTTGTTTGTTTGTTTGATCTTACCGTCTATGGAATCGACAAACTCATACAAGGGAAAACAGGCAATCTCACTCATACAAACATTTATTAATCTTCCATGATTATGAGTTGCAGTTAATTTATAAATTGTAGTTCAGTAACTAACTAGACGACAACAGTTAGTCAATGTGAAAGCAGCGTTTAGCTTGGTAGGATCCGAACCTACAACCTTGTGATTGCGAGTCATGCAGTCTCAACAACTTTTATGCACATTAAAGGCAGTGGATACTATTGGTAATTACTCAAAATAATTATCAGCATAAAAACTTGCTTGGTAACGAGTAATGGGGAGAGGTTGATAGTATAAAACATTGTGAGAAACGGCTCTCTCTAAAGGGGAGTAGTTTACGAGAAAGAAGTAGTTTTCAACGAATTTTATTTCGAGACCTCGGATTTAGAATTTGAGATCTCGAAATCAAGCATCTGAAAGCACACAAATCCGTGTGACAAGGGTGTTTTTTCTTTCATTATTATCTCGCAACTTCGATAACCGATTGAGCTCAAATTTTTACAGGTTTGTTTTTGTGTGCATATGTTGAGATGCAGCAAGTGAGAAGACGGGTATTTTTTAATTACCAATAGTGTCCACTGCCTTTAAAGGGGTCCTGTCGTCGTGATCAAAGCAGGCCTTGTAACACTATGCCGCTGCTTCTGAGCTGCCCTTTTCACACTATTCTATTCACCGGGGTTGCCCCCGGGTATAACGGCCATCCTTTTCACACTATGATCGCTGTACCCCCGGTCTGCCCTCTGTCTGCCCCAGCAAATGGACATACATTGGGGAATAGCGACTCCTGCTCTGGAGAAGGGGTAGACGGTAAACCCCGGGGTATTTTTGAAGCGTGCAACCGGAACCCCGTGAAATAGGGATACAGTATGAACGTGCGCCGTGGTAACCGTGGGGTAGGAAGAGTCCCGGGGCTGTGGTACACGGGGATAAGAGACACAGTGTGAATAGGGCTAATATTTGTGTTTCTTTGATGATTGATGACCATGAAGACTGAATTGTGGAAACTTTAGCACAACCTACTACAGACTTAATGATTGGCAACTTGCCGCAGTGGTTATTAATGACATCGTTACAATACCCACTGCTAAAGATAGGATTCTTAGTGCCTCTAGCTACCGGGCAATCTCGGTGGTCTAGTTGGTAAGACACTGCCCTATAATTGCAAGGGTCATTGGTTCGAATACCACCCGAGTAAATGCCTGTGATATTTTGTTCACAGGACTCGGGAAAGTACTTAGTATACAGTGCAAACACACATTGGTGTATGGGTAAAAACCACAATTAATAAATAGGATTTGAGGCATTGCATGGTGAGGTATCAATTATTTGGTTTGCGGTAACACCATGTGTGTATCTACTTGCCAATTAATATGTTTACAATTTGCATTTCAGGGTTATTGCGTGACGTCACGGGATCCTACACGGCATCGTTTTGCATGACGGGGGCATTCTACGTCATGGCTACTATTTTTCTGCTTCTCGTACCTCTCATCCAGAGGATGCACCGACGGAGAGCAAAATCCGAACTGGATCAGAACTCTAATGTTTCCAAGGGAGACGCGGAACCCGCGTAGACGATTGTATAAAAGTAACGGTGTTTAAAAACACTCTAAATTCAATATATTGTATGAAATGTAGTGACCTCGCCTAGGTACTTTTGTTAAACGATACAACTTTGCAAAGGTGTTAATTATTCACATTTTAATGTGAGACACATTTAGTAGTTTGACTTTTCTTCACACGTGTTCTTCAAAAACTTAAAGGCAGTGGACACTATTGGTAATTACTCATCAATAATAATTATAAGCATAAAACCTTACACTGTGAGAAATGGCGCCCTCTGAAGTGACTTAGTTTTTGAGAGAGAAGTAATTTTCCACGAATTTGATTCCAAGACCTCATAATAAGATTTAGAGGTCTCAAAATCAAGCATCTGAAAGCACACAACTTCGTGTGAAAAGGGTGTTTTTCTTTTTCTTCCATTATTATCTCGCAATTTCGATGACCAATTGAGCTCAAATTTTCACAGGTGTGTTATTTTATGCATATGTTGAGATACACCGAGAAATAAGACTTGTCTTTGACAATTACCAAAAGTGTCCAGTGTCTTTAATTTGACTTCTCAGAATTAGAAGTTTGTGTCACAAAATTTGCTTAAACGTTTCTCGTTTTGGAGCCGGAAAGAGACAAAACTCTGTGCGTGCAGATTATGCGATCAAGCTAAATGAGTCGCTGTGTATCAGTTTAGAAAAACAAGTCAAAATGTTTCAACAATATTTTGTTTGGTAAATTTAATTGACAAAATATTGTATATATGTTAAATTTTGTACGAACTTCTTTCCTGAGAAAGAACATGGTTGTCATGACGTCAAAAGCGTTTCTTTTTTGTAGGAACTTCTTTCCTGATAAAGGACATGGTTGTCGTGACGTCATAAGCGGTTTTTTTTCTCTTTTTTTTGAACTTCTTTCCCAGTAAAGAGCATGGTTGTCGTGCCGTCATAAGCGTTTTTTGTAGGAACTTCTCTCCTGATAAAGAACCTGGTTGTCGTGACGTCATAAGCGTTTTTTGTAGGAACTTCTTTCCTGATAAAGAACATGGTTGTCGTGACGTCTTAAGCTACTAGAACAAATCGGTTTTAATTTAAGGTTGGCAAGATGGTGCTCTTTTAACAATGCAAAGTTATCAAGATAATACCTTTTTTTTAAAATATGTTTTACTGAATTTGCAGAGGTAAAGGTTGTGGCTGTACAGTATAAAAACACCTTAATTCTACACGCTAACAAACATGGATTACGATAGATGTACGTAATATTTATTTTTATTTAACAAATCGAAAATAGTTTTTTGTTTACTATCCTACTATAAATTGACTTGGTATCTCACTGTATAACTAGGGGATGAGTTGTATAAAATATTATTTACTATCCAGTTCAAATTTGTCTGTGTGTAACTGTCGCAAAGGCATTGTTTAGATAAATAAACATCGACCATTTGGAATTATGAAAAAGGTAAGCGAAATGTTTTTTTTGCTGAAGTCAAGTTTCGAATTCAATAATTCATTCCCTTTGTAGCTTTACCAAACCAATTTCTTAAAGATGCTGAAGAAGGAAATAGTGCTTACAATTTTGTTTTTGCTAAGCAAAAATATGTTGGATACCAGTCACATATTTATACATGTTACATGCTGTTTTGGTTGGTAAACTTATTTTTGTAAGCATACTTTTGTTGTGCTTAGCTACTTCTTGTGCTTAAAGGCAGTGGACACTATTGGTAATTACTCAAAATAATTATTAGCATAAAACCTTTCTTGGTGACGAGTAATGGAGACAGGTTGATGGTATAAAACATTGTGAGAAACGGCTCCCTCTGAAGTGCCATAGTTTTCGAGAAAGAAGTAGTTTTCCACGAATTTGATTTCGAGACCTCACAATTAGAACTTGAGGTCTCGAAATCAACCATCTAAACGCACACAACTTTGTGTGACAAGGGTGTTTTTTCTTTCATTATTATCTTGCAACTTGGATGACAAATTGAGCTCAAATTTTCAGAGGTTTGTTATTTTATGTATATGATGAGATACACCAAGTAAGAAGACTGGTCTTTGACAATTACCAAGTGTCCACTGTCTTTAAGCAACTCTATGAAATTTTGCACTGTAAGTAATGCTCGAAGAATACCCTACAATGTAACACGTGGGGCGAAGATATACGACATATTTTTTGTTTCAAAGGGAAGTATACGTTTGTTATCCACTCTTGATTTAAAGGCAATACAATGGTTGGTTTAGGAGCCTATACATTAGCGTTTGAGAGTATAACGAATTTCATTTTTTACTTCGAAGTAATGTTGTTATGTAAAAAGATGACAGTTTTATGCGTTAACATTTTAGTCTGAGAAGCGTTACCGCAGTAATGCTTCTCAGACTGTGTATTCAGTAACATTTCACCCCGCCTCTGGAACTCTCTGCCTCAACATCTCAAGGACACACATGACATCTCTCGATTCCAACATTCTCTCGAAACCCATCTCTTCAGATTAGCCTATGCAGATATTGAGTGAAAATTTCTTCTTGTTCTTTGACCAGCGCCTTTGAATGTTTTACAGATTAAGTACGCTTCAAAAATGCTGTATTATTATTATTCCTATATTGGCGAATATTCTCCCTGATGACATTATTTGCACCGCCAACATAGGGCTAGATAGCTCAGTTGGTAGAGCGCCGGCACGTTAATATAAATCCGGAGGTCGTTGGTTCGAATCCCACTCTAGTCAATTCTTTGTTCAACCCCCAAAAAGACATTATTTGCCTTACATTTTCAGCAATATCTAAACAACGCGGCCACATCTTAAAGGACAATTTTAGTGTTATAATCATCTACATTTATTTTGTTTACACTATGATTGAAACAATCAAACGGTTCCAAAACCAAACGTATACTTTGCCTTTAAACAATTTTCTTGAAGTTATATTTTGAGTTTTCGTCTACGAAGTAGTGAATTGATGGCGTGTACTCCAGATGCTGAAGCGGGTAATACGTGTGTATCAGCTCGCAGCTTTTGAATCTGCTACCGTCATCTGCAAAGTTGAAGCTCACGCACTGCGGGTCGTTGATGCACTTGTCCCCGCACTGGATGAGGCTGTCGACCCGGTGGATCTCAGAGACGGTCGATGAGGGCGCACTCCAGTGAAGACGGAGCACTCCGAAGGTGCTTTGAGCGGGGTTTGACGGACGGGAGTAGTCTGCATAAGAGGAGAAAAGAGAGTGTGGGGTGTACATGTATGAAAGGGTCTTGGATGCGTGTTGTTTCTACACCGCAGCGATGGGTTTTATACTGGTACTGCCAATTTCTGGCTTGAAAGGAGACTACGTTGCGAAGCTTTATGAAATTATCATCCGATGGGGAGGTGTGCATAACGGCGTTATAATAATATACCTATTGAGGAATTCAGGCATTCTTTACCTTTTTTAAATAATCCGCCAATAGAAAACATGCGCATTATGGCGTTTTTTAAAACGTAACCATCTCAAGAAATGAACTGGCAGTATTACAGTACAAAACCCAACGCTGCGGTGTAAACAGAAAATGCGTCCGGGGTGAGTGAAAGTGGGTTCAGTGGATTAAATAAGAGTATGTAGAAAAATAAAACAAAGTCAACTTGGATCACATTTGGAGAAGATTCACCTATTCAAAAATTAGTGTACAACACAATATCATTTCATTATGTATAATGAATAATAATTACGGTATACTATCGGTGGTACACATTTGAGACGCATTTTATGGTTTAGATGGCATAATACAAAAATACATTCAATTTTGCGTTGTGAAAAAATTTACAACTTCAACCACGGTTTTACGTCTAAAACAATTCACACAATTACAAATGATGCAAAATCTTTGTCTCTTCAACGTAGGCCTATACAACACATGAAATGATGAAATAACAACCACAAAAACAGACTGAGAAGATTGAAAGTGACTCGAAGAGAAAGGAAAAATGAGTCATAATAAGAAGGTGAAGAAGGAAAATACAGAAGTAAAATTTGTTGAGAGAAGTAATGAAAAAAAAAAGGTTAATGGCAAAACTTATGGTTAGAAACAACATTTAAAGTAAGTATTCTTTGAATTTGAATTCTTTGCATGGTGTGGATAAATAGGAAGAAACTATAGACGATGTGACCTAGTTTACATTTAAACCGCCCTCTGTTGAAAAAAATCCACTGTATACGTCTTGTTTCGCCGGGCAAAAAGACACGTAGTCATGGTAAGATTGCATATAATTTCTAGCTGGCTGCCAAAACACAAAGGTTTTGCCCGGCGGTATGCGTTCAAATCATGTTATGGTTTTGGTGTGACGTCTAGGTACATGTTTGTCGCTACATTTAGGTCCGGACTACATCTAGGTACATGTTTGGGGCCACATTTAGGTCAGGCAACATTTAGGGCTCGGGCTACATTTAGGTGCCGCACAGACGTCAGAGGTCACATCGTCTATATAGTTAACTTGTGGGTATAACCATGCGTAAATCTATTTTTGTGTGAGAGTTGGCTCCGAAAAGAGCCAGAGTGTGGTCTCGACATTTCGAACAGTATACTCTGCTCGTCTTCAGGAGAATGTTGAACAACTGGTGGTGGTTTTTAAAGGCACTGTTGGTAATTGTCAAAGACCTGTCTTCTCACTTGGTGTATCTCAACATATGCATAAAATAACAAACCTGTGAAAATTTGAGCACAATCGGTCGTCGAAGTTGCGAAATATTAATGAGAGAAAAACACCCTTGTCGCACCATGGTCACACGAAGTTGTGTGCTTTCAGATGCATGAAATCGAGACCTCAAATTCTAAATCTGAGGTCTCGAAATCAAATGCGTGGAAAATTTCTTTCCCAAAAACTACGTCACTTCAGAGGGAGCTGTTTCTCACTTGTTTTATACTATCAACCTCTCCCCATTACTCGATTACCAAGTAAGGTTTTTTTTTGCTAATAATTATTTTGAGTAATTACCAATAGTGTCCACTGCCTTTAAGTGTAGAAAACCCAAAACAACTTACCTTTGTATCAGCGAGAGCAAGATATAGAGAGTCTACAGGAAACCATTTTGTTTTATACTCACGCAGCTCATTGTTTCAAACACTATGTGGACATTCCGTTGTTCTGCACACTTTAGGAAAATCCTATTCTCAAACATTCTTTAAAAAAACACTGTGTGGAGTGGACGTGTTTAGCCCACATAGTGTTTCAAGCCCTTACACTGTTGTGTGGACCTCTCTTGTTCTCAGATCCATGGTAGGTAGCACTTAAACACTCGGTGACGAGACATGACGAGGGGCGAACCGGTGTGGCGGTTTCAACTTTCCGCCGTGTTCAGTTTTTCCGAATGACCAACAAGCGAAAATTGTTAGTGCCGTCCTGAGTCCCGGACAACTGAACACGGCGGAAGACTGAAACCGCCACACCGGCAAGACTTCAGAGACGAAAAGACAATGACTTAGATTGTCGAATGACTCGTTGTAGGTCTGGCAATAATCAGGTGCAGTAACAGTTGACAGGGTGCCCACACGTTGCTTGATGCAGGCACTCAGGGCGACATGATGAGACCGGCTTAAAAAAAGAGACGTTTCGACCACTTGATGATGTCCAAAATGAGGTGAGGTATTATACCAAATCGTGCAGTGAGATCACAACGCAAGCCAATTCTTTTGTTAAGAAAATAACGAGAGTCAACGACAATGATATTATAATAATTGTAAGTAAGTATGTAAATGAATGCAAATGTATGTAAAAGTATGTAAATGTGTTTATGTATGTAAATGAATGTAAAAAGGGTTAAAACACACAACCCTTTCTCTGTGCGTTTTGCAACTAAATTACATGTCCCCATGTAGCTGACAGACAAGATTTGTAATTCGCTTACGGCCGTAAACAAATTCCATCTGTTGTATGAATAACCTATTTTGCCCGATAGGTTTAGACCTAAAATCAACCTGAAGTAGAAAGCCAACGGCTGTACGATGTTTAAATGTTGCAACCAAATCACAAGAACAGTTTTGCGACCTCAGAGCGATCAAAGATAATTTTTTACCTCTACGACGAAGACTATGGGTAAACCATGCGGAATAAATCAGAGCAATATTATAATTTGTTTTTCCAGAATTGACTCCCCTTTTTATAGATGCATCTTCGTTGGTTACCTGTCAACGTGATCGTAAAGTCACCTGGTGGTGTGAAGGTTACCAACGAACCAACCCAGAAACATGTGGGGCCTTTCCTGTTGTTGCTCTCTGTTTCAATCGGTTTCGCACAGCAACGAGTAGTGGTATTGATGAAACATTTCAAAAACCAAAATTGAAGTAGTAATTAGTTCGCTTTTTATTGTTATACCACAAAGGAAGCAACACGGTGGAAACAGGATGGAACTCAATTCTAATCATCATGTAATTTGCAATGGGGTCTTGTCGATCGTTTCAGACCTCAGATCGAATCGACCGTCTGCAATTGGTCTGGTGTAATTATCTCAAGGCTGGTTGGAATTGACGGTCAAAGGAAGTCTTGCATTGTAGTGGGTGTTGACATCTAAGTATCTTTTATGCCGGTGATTGAGCCTTTGTTATATGTCCATCTTTAAGTTGCAGTTGAAGTTTATATTCCTTTGTTTTAGAATGTCACACCACTTCGTGAAGGATGGACGTCATTCTTTTGACTCTGGTAAGATTGAAAACAAACTCATTGTTCTCTTCATAGTAAATTTCACAGATGTTTTTTTTATGGGTACAGTTCTTTAAGAATAGCTATTATGACTTATTGTGTGCATGATGACCTTTGACCTTTTGTCTGTATACATTATGATGTAAAACACTGCAAAAACCGGGGTGTTAAAATTGTCACAATCGGTGTTGTCAATATATACTCATTCAACTTTTGCTTATACACTTTATACAACTTGTATAACTTTTTTTCGTAACAGCATCCTTTGGTTACTTTTTTTTCCAACTGTGGATCTTTCCCGAACCGTGGACTTTATAATTGTCCTGTTTTTTGTGTGTTATAGGTCCCCGTTTTGAAGGTTTATACCTACTCACCAACGCACAAAGGGAACAATTTACAGCGTGGGTATTAAAATAACATACATGTCTGCAAAACTATTGCAGTGGTTCTATTTTAACACAAAATGGTCTTAATTTTGATTATCTCTTGGTTGGGTATCTTCACGTTTCACTAGCACAATGGTGTCAATTTTGTACACGCCAGGTTTTGCAGTGTATCATGAAACAAAACCATTTTATTGTGTTGGATTTTTTGTCATTTTGTTTTCGTTACAGCACCTTTCTCTGCAAATCCTGCTGGCGTCGGGACAATGTGTTGATGGTAAGTCAGATTTCAGCTTCTTACGTAACAAAGAATCACTCATATCAGGTTGAGTTGACATACGTCATCAAGGCACCAGCCTAAGTATTGGGTATTACATTATATTGCATCAATAAGTCACACAACTTCCAGTTATAACAACTTGCTCTACGCTTGAGTTTAGTAAAAATACTATTTTAGAGATTGAGTGTCCACGGCAAGGTCGTTTACCCGATGGATTTTTTTATAACATAGACTGGTCCGCTGTTTCAAGGGAATTCCTCATTAACTCTTTAACAAACGAGCCTTCATAGTTTACGTAGTATTAATGTTGTTTGACACACTAACTTGACTCCAACCGTGAAAATAATCATAGGTCCGTCCTGGAATGATAAAATACAATCTCTTTACTACCTGGTAGACTGTGTGATCGCTATCAGTTAGTGTATCATTCGGTATATGAATAGTATTCTGAGTTATAAGATTGCCAATTGTCAAATGGCAAAGTTTTCAAGAAAATGAATATTGTTGCCAAGAGGTTCGTAGTAGTGAATCAAACTCTGCCACTAATTTGCAGAGAAGGCAAGCGCTTCTGTGAGATTTTCGAGGTGGTTCCCTGCTTCTGTAAACAACTCATCTAATGCAACTCCGCCAACGAGCACGGTTTGGTATGTTTCACTGCAACACCAACATATTCCAAAACAGCCCCTAAAACCATGTTAATGTAATTGCCTAATTTTCTGGTCTTAAATGTTTATAAATGTAGTCAACCTGTTTGTACATTTCTGGCAGGCCATTGCTTTTGTGATTTTTTTTATCAAATGTTCACTATGTATTTTCTATTGTAAAGCTTTTTAATAAATAATGTAATATATGTAATTATTGTAAATTATGTCGCAATTCAGCGGTATGCTGCGATGGCATTTTTAAATAAATAAATCAATTTATAAAAAAAAAAAAATATATATATATATATTGAGTCACAATGTGCCTTGAAAGTGTGTGGATTTTTTTAATTTCATGGCCGAACACAGCCCACTATTTTGTTGAAACAAATTAATGTTTGACTCCCCGAAATGCAGACCGTCATTTCGGTTCCTTTTAGAAACTAAGGTCAAAACAAAAACAAAGGGAAACATAAAGACTACGTAGGGGAATTCTAAAGACTTGGGTGCTCCATTAGAACATGTGTGTGCAAAGTCCAAAGGAAACCGTAGAAGACAAGAATGCTTCACAAGGTTGCAACTCTGGAAGGTTTGTGCCGCAGGTGCAGTGGTTACTTTGTTTAATCACTACCCACTAATTACAATGTAAGGTGTTTTATCACACGGTCGACACTTTTAAAATGATACGTCTGATTATAAGCTTTTGATACCCAACAGAGTCACCGATACCACCCGTTGTACCCCATAGTGCATGGACGCCATGGTTCAGTGTAGATGACCCGGTAGATGGCACGGAAGATGAAACGCTCCCATCAGTCAGAAAGGTTGGTGAGCTTCATCGACTCTCGTAATAGTTAAAGGCAGTGGACACTATTGGTAATTGTCAAAGACTAGCCTTCACAGTTAGTGTATCTCAACATAATGCATAAAATAACGAACCTGCGAAAATTTGAGCTCAATCGGTCATATAAGTTGCGAGATAATAATGAAAGAAAAACACCCTTGTCACACGAAGTTGTGTGCTTTCTGATGCTTGATTTCGAGACCTCAAGTTCTAAACTTGAGGTCTCGAAATCAAATTCGTAGAAAATTTCTTCTCTCTCGAAAACTACGTCACTTCAGAGGGAGCTGTTTCGCACAATGTTTTATACTATCAACCTCTCCCCATTACTCGTAACCAAGAAAGGGTTTTATGATGATAATTATTTTGAGTAATTACCAATAGTGTCCACTGCTTTTAATAGATGTGAAATTTGCATCGGGGATAAAGACTATTCAATTTGGTTTTACCCATATACACCGATGTGTGTAACCAGACGTGTAGGCTACACTCAGTACTTTCCCCGAGTCCTGGTAAGACACTGCTCTAGAAATACAAAGATTGTGGGTTCGAATACCACCCGAGTAACATGCCTGTGATTTTTGCCCCCAAAGAACTCGGGAAAGTACTGAGTGTCAGTGCTAACCCACACCGGTGTATATATTTTTTGAAACTTAATTTTGGTATTAAATTGAAAAAGAAATTACGAGGCATTTTATCAAAATTTAGGTCAAAAAGAAACCACTAGGGGTAAGTCCATGCATTCTAATCAAATTTGGTTAAAAAAGAAGAAGAAGAAAAAAGGGGTAATTCAGCATTTATATTATTTTTGAGCACAAAATAACAGTAACAATAAACACAATCACATTCTTATACATTTTTGGGTGTAACATTGAGAAAATGACCCCAAAGGGCCCCTCGTAAGTCCAACATTTTTATACAACTTGAGGCCCAAAATAAAAATTAAAAACCACAAGAGCATCCTAGGTGTAAAACTAGCATTTTTATAAAATATAATTTTGGTCTGAAAGTGAAAAAATCACAAGGGGTAAGTCTAACCCCTTGTGATTGTTTCACTTTTATACCTAAATTTGATAAAAATGCTGAACTAATCCCTTGTAATTCTTTCATATATTAAACCTAAACTTGATAAAAATGCTGAACTAACCCCTTGTGATTGTTTCAATTTTAGACCTAACCCCTTGTGATTCTTTCAATTGTAGACCTAAATTTGATAAAAATGCTGCAGTTACCCCTTACGATTGTTTAAATTTTAGACCTACATTTAATAAAAATGCTGAACTCACCCCTATGATTGTTTCAATTTTAGACCTAACCCCTTGTGATTCTTTCAATTGTAGACCTAAATTTGATAAAAATGCTGAAGTTACCCCTTACGATTGTTTAAATTTTAGACCTACATTTAATAAAAATGCTGAACTAACCCCTATGATTGTTTCAATTTTAGACCTAACCCCTTGTGATTCTTTCAATTGTAGACCTAAATTTGATAAAAATGCTGAACTAACCCCTTGTGATTGTTTCAATTTTAGACCTAACCCCTTGTGATTCTTTCAATTGTAGACCTAAATTTGATAAAAATGCTGAAGTTACCCCTTACGATTGTTTAAATTTTAGACCTACATTTAATAAAAATGCTGAACTAACCCCTATGATTGTTTCAATTTTAGACCTAACCCCTTGTGATTCTTTCAATTGTAGACCTAAATTTGATAAAAATGCTGAAGTTAGCCCTTACGATTGTTTAAATTTTAGACCTACATTTAATAAAAATGCTGAACTAACCCCTATGATTGTTTCAATTTTAGACCTAACCCCTTGTGATTCTTTCAATTGTAGACCTAAATTTGATAAAAATGCTGAACTAACCCCTTGTGATTGTTTAAATTTTAGACCTAACCCCTTGTGATTCTTTCAATTGTAGACCTAAATTTGATAAAAATGCTGAAGTTACCCCTTACGATTGTTTAAATTTTAGACCTACATTTAATAAAAATGCTGAACTAACCCCTATGATTCTTTCAATTTTAGACCTAACCCCTTGTGATTCTTTCAATTGTAGACCTAAATTTGATAAAAATGCTGAAGTTACCCCTTACGATTGTTTAAATTTTAGACCTACATTTAATAAAAATGCTGAACTAACCCCTATGATTGTTTCAATTTTAGACCTAACCCCTTGTGATTCTTTCAATTGTAGACCTAAATTTGATAAAAATGCTGAAGTTAGCCCTTACGATTGTTTAAATTTTAGACCTACATTTAATAAAAATGCTGAACTAACCCCTATGATTGTTTCAATTTTAGACCTAACCCCTTGTGATTCTTTCAATTGTAGACCTAAATTTGATAAAAATGCTGAACTAACCCCTTGTGATTGTTTAAATTTTAGACCTAACCCCTTGTGATTCTTTCAATTGTAGACCTAAATTTGATAAAAATGCTGAAGTTACCCCTTACGATTGTTTAAATTTTAGACCTACATTTAATAAAAATGCTGAACTCACCCCTATGATTCTTTCATATTTAGACCTCAATTTGATAAAAATGCTGAACTAACCCCTTGTAATTCTTTCAATTTTAGAACTAAATTTGATAAAAATGCTGGACTTGCCCCTTGTGATTCTTTCAATTTTAGACCTAAATTTGATAAAAATGCTGAACAAACCCCTTGTGATTGATTCAATTTTAGACCTAAATTTGATAAAAATGCTGAACTAACCCCTTGTAATTCTTTCAATTATAGACCTAAATTTGAAAAAAAAAATGCTGAACTAACTCCTTGAGATTGTTTCAATTTTATACCTAAATTTTACATAAATGCTGAACTAACTCCTTGTGATTGTTTCAATTTTAGATATAAATTTGATAAAAATGGTGAACTAACCCCTTGTGAATGTTTCAAGTTTAGACCTAAATAAATTTGACAAAAATCCTGAACTAACCCCTTGTGATTTTCTTTTTGACCTAAATTTTGAATGCTTTTTCTTTTTATGTAGTTGTTTTTAATTTAATAACAAATTTGATACAAAAATGATATACACCGCTGCTGCTTCTACCACTGTATACTAAGTACTCTTATCAAGTACTTTCTCGAGTTCTGTGGAAAACAATTCACAGGCATATTACTCGGGTGGTCTTCGAACCCAAGTGTTATACCAGAACTCGGGTACCAATAGTACCGATAGTGTCCAGTGTCTTTAAAGAAAACATGAGAGTAATAATAACTAGGTTAGGCTTGCGGTGACACCATGTGTCAATCTCTTTTCAGTGGTGTTGGCTCTGAAACACGGTGGTAAAGCATTCCCAAAGACCAGTGATGCTGACCCACAAGCCTATACTGCGAGTGTAAAATAATCAGAAAAGCGGAATAGTATACAGAGAAAGTCATATTGTTTGTTCTTATTCGGTTTCTCAATAATTATTTGGCGAACTTTTATGATTCAAAATTGCTTTCACGATAACTTTGTATTAATATAAACAAGAACCTGTGATTCTGTAAATAGTTGTACTGGTATGTTAAATTTTGCTTGCTTATTATTGTATATAAACGAGATATCCTTTAGACGAATCAGATAGCGCCGTAGCTACACGACGTACGTATTGGCTTGGAGCCACGAGACCCGGGTTCAATTCCCGGACGTGTCTTTTTTCTTTTTTGGTTGGACGCAGTGAATTATATAAGTAGTGTTTAAAATCTCCTACTAACACCAACGGGCACTGTGGCGACACAGTGCACTGGATCGTTCAATTGCGTGCGTTCCAGAGCTGGTACACCCGGTTCGAATCCCGCCCCGTACCAAAGGGACATGACTTTTACTGCTAGCACCAGTAAGTGATTGGGGTCCGTCATGTCTCTCCCCAAATTAGGGTAGGGTGATTATTCCGGGTGGGAAAGTAAAGGAGGGGCCGGGACTAGCCATCCCATAAGGGTACTAATGGGTGATCACCACGCTGGTTTCGACTAGACTTTGAGTCCCCTGAATGCCTGGTCTTCACTCTGACTAACTTTCTGCACAAATTTACTTTAATTTTAATTAATGCTGGACCTAACATTTGTGATTCGACCCGTATTGGGTAAGAATGCAGGACTATTAAACCCCTTTATTTTATTGGGTTGCAAGCTCAAATTGAATAAAAGTACTAAACTTACCACTTGTGATTTTTTCAAATTTTATTTGGGCCTCAAATTGTGTGATCATTCTTCCCCTTAATATTAATCTTATTGTATGTGTTTTTTGTCTCTAATCGAAAAAAAAAAAAAAATACTGGACTTCTACCCCTGCAATTATTGAATTTAATTTAAATCAAGCACTTATATACAGTTTGATGCCCTGTAAGTAAAAAAGTTGAAATACAAGCAAGGGGTAAGTCCAGCATTTTATAAAAAATTAGGAAATCACATAGGGGTAATTCCGACATTTATATCAAATTTAGGTCTAAAATTGAAAAAGTCACAAGGGGTAAGTCCAGCATTTTATAAAAAATCAGGGAAATCACATAGGGGTAATTCCGACATTTTTATCAGATTTAGGTCTAAAATTGAAAAAGTCACAAGGGGTAAGTCCAGCATTTTATAAAAACTTAGGAAATCACATAGGGGTAATTCCGAAATTTTTATCAAATTTAGGTCTAAAATTGAAAAAGTCACAAGGGGTTAGCCCAGCATTTTTATTAAATTTAGGTGTAAACTTAAAAAAATGAAACAATCACAAGGGGTTAGTTCAACATTTTTAGCAAATTTAGTTCTAAAATTGAAAGAATCACAAGGGGTTAGTTCAGATTTTTTATCAAATGTTGGTCTAAAATTAAAAGAATCACAAGGGGTTAGTTCAGCATTTTTATCAAATTTAGTTCTAAAATTAAAAGAATTACAAGGGGTTAGTTCAGCATTTTTATCTAATTTAGTTCTAAAATTGGAACAATCACAAGGGGTTAGTTCAGCTTTTTTAAATCAAATTTAGGTCTAAAATTGTAAAAATCACAAGGGGTTAGTTCAGCAATTTTATCAAATTTAGGTCTACAATTGAAAGAATCACAAGGGGTTAGTTAAGCATTTTATTCAAATTTAGGTCTAAAATTTAAACAATCACAAGGGGTTAGTTCAGCATTTTTATCAAATGTTGGTCTAAAATTAAAAGAATCACAAGGGGTTAGTTCAGCTTTTTTATCAAATTTAGTTTTAAAATTGAAAGAATCACAAGGGGTTAGTTCAGCATTTTTATCAAATTTATTAAAAGAATCACAAGGGGTTAGTTCAGCATTTTTATCAAATTTAGTTCTAAAATTGAAAGAATCACAAGGGGTTAGTTAAGCATTTTTATCAAATTTAGTTTTAAAATTGAAAGAATCACAAGGGGTTAGTTCAGCATTTTTATTAAATGTAGGTCTAAAATTTAAATAATCGTAAGGGGTAACTTCAGCATTTTTATCAAATTTAGGTCTACAATTGAAAGAATCACAAGGGGTTAGGTCTAAAATTGAAACAATCACAAGGGGTTAGTTCAGCATTTTTATCAAATGTTGGTCTAAAATTAAAAGAACCACAAGGGGTTAGTTCAGCTTTTTTATCAAATTTAGTTCTAAAATTGAAAGAATCACAAGGGGTTAGTTCAGCATTTTTATCACATTTATTAAAAGAATCACAAGGGGTTAGTTCAGCATTTTTATCAAATTTAGGTCCAAACTTGAAACAATCACAAAGGGTAGGCTATAGTTCGGCGTTTTTAGACCTAAATTAAGGTATAAAATTGAAACAATCACAAGGGGTTAGTTCAGCATTTTTTTGTCAAAATAAGGTATAAAATTGAAAAAATCACAAGGGGTTAGTTTAACATTTTTATCAAATTTAGGTATACAATTGAAAGAATCACAAGCGGTTAGTTTAGCATTTTTATCAAATTTAGGTCTACAATTGAAAGAATCAAAAGGGGTTAGTTTAGCATTTTTATCAAATTTAGGTCTAAAATTGAAAGAATCACAAGGGGTTAGTTCAGCATTTGTATCGAATTTAGGTCTAAAATTGAAGCAATCACAAGGGGTTAGATCAGCATTTTTATCAAATTTAGGTCTAAAAATAAAAGAATCACAAGGGGTTAGTTCAGCTTTTTTATTAAATTTAGGTCTACAATTGAAAAAATCACAAGGGGTTGGATCAGCATTTTTATCAAATTTAGGTCTAAAATTGAAAGAATCACAAGGGGTTAGATCAGCATTTTTATCAAATTTAGGTCTAAAATTGAAGCAATCACAAGGGGTTAGTTCAGCATGTTGTAGGAAACAAAGTGGTTAGTCCATCATTTTAAAATAACTTAGGAAATCATGAGGGTGCAAGTCCAATATGGGTCGTATCACAAGGGGCAAGTCCAGCATTAATTAAAATTAAAGTAAATTTGTGCAGAAAGTTAGTCAGAGTGAAGACCAGGCATTCAGGGGACTCAAAGTCTAGTCGAAACCAGCGTGGTGATCACCCATTAGTACCCTTATGGGATGGCTAGTCCCGGCCCCTCCTTTACTTTCCCACCCGGAATAATCACCCTACCCTAATTTGGGGAGAGACATGACGGACCCCAATCACTTACTGGTGCTAGCAGTAAAAGTCATGTCCCTTTGGTACGGGGCGGGATTCGAACCGGGTGTACCAGCTCTGGAACGCACGCATTTGAACGATCCAGTGCACTGTGTCGCCACAGTGCCCGTTGGTGTTAGTAGGTGATTTTAAACACTACTTATATAATTCGCTGCGTCCAACCAAAAAGAAAAAGACACATACGGGAATTGAACCCGGGTCTCGTGGCTCCCAGCCAATACGTACTTCGTGTGGCTACGGCGCCATCTGATTCTCCTAAAGAATATCTTTAGGATGTACCACCGTGTTTCAGAGCCAACACCACTTAAAAGAGATTGACACATGGTGTTACCGCGAGCCTAACCTAGTTAGTATTACTTTTTATTCTTTAAAGACACTGGACACTACTGGTAATTGTCAAAGACCAGTCTTCTCCCTTGGTGTATCTCAACACCTGACAAAACAACAAACATTTGAAAATTTGAGCTAAATTGGTCGTCTAAGTTGCGAGATAATAATGAAAGAAAATAACACCCATGTCACACGAAGTTGTGCGCTTTCAGATGATTGATTTCGAGATCTCTAAATGTTATTTTGAGGTCTCGAAATCAAATTCGTTTAAAATTACTTCCGTCTCGAAAACTATACGTTACTTCAGAGGGAGCCGTTTCTCACACTGTTTTATACTATACATCTCTCCCCATTACTCGTTACCAAGTAAGGTTTCATGTTAATAATTATTTTGAGTAGTTACCAATAATGTGTCCACTGCCTTTAAACAAAGGATATCCCTGTACCGACTTTAACCAGTATAGCTCACAAACCCGATTAATATTACCTAATGAATGTCAATGTTTTTATCTTCCTATTTTTACAGCTCTACCCGTCTGTGTGCAAAAGACCAACATCGGCCGAGTGTCGAGTGAGATTCCTCCACGGTGACCCCGTCGATGTAGGGCAGACCCTTGCCGTTAGCTGCACACCCACTGCCGGACTCCTGTGCCAAACCTCGGATCAATTCGGCCAAGAAGCATGCTTGGACTACGAGATCAGATTTAAATGTCCATCACCTTTTGGTAAATACGTTTTCCATCCAATGCTTTTTGCATATTGGGAGTGTAACTAACTGAGGTTTGCGGTAGTACCATGTGTAAATCTCTTTTGAATTTTCCTGAAGACGATTAGAGCATACTGATCGAAACGTTGGATTGTCAACCAGCGGTTGTTTTCAGAATCAACTCTACTTAATACCGCAAACCTTACATAAATGCTATCTTTGTTAATATACCATTAGTATGGGTGCGTTTGTTTAGCTTCCCTTGGTCGACTCCGGTCTTCCCCCAGTACGTTCGAATAGTTTTAACGTCATTCCAGGGGCTCACCCGGGTCAGGGAGTGGGTCACTTGGGGGCTGGCCCCAGGTGCATGACGTCACTACGAGAGCGGGGAGTGATTGTTCGTTTAGCTCTTGTCAGGGGCTCACCCGAGTGAGCACCGCGGGTAGACCCAGGGAAGCTAATTGAACGCACCCTAAGGAAGGGCAATGGGACGTGCCAGGATTGTACGCACGCGTCATCCTCCTAAACCTATTTTCTTTTCGTGTAAACCAAATCTTCACTCTAGATACACTTCCTGAGCCACACTTCCATTGGGATTTGAGCACAAAGCATTCTGTAGATGACGACGAACCTCTGACCTGTGACGACGCCACGGTGACGTCAATCTACCCAAATATCGGTGGCATGACAGGCAATGTGACTCGGGGTACCCTTGGAGCTGCAGATGCTTACGATTCGTCTGATCACATGTGCGCCGTCAGGATTTCTGAACCGCAGCATACTGGTTGGGTAGTTTACGGCTCGGCCGCCGGGAAGTGCATCTCGAGCACTGTCTGTTGCACCTCGGGGTGGACCTTCACGTTCTGGATGAGGTACCGAAGCACGCCAAGTTCTTCAACGAGAAGCGTCTTTTCAAGTGGAGGGCATGCGGCAGCATCGCGAGGTGGTCTGTATGTTTATCTCACCAGGAAATTCGGGCTGATGGTCCGCGGGGCTTTAGGCGGCAAGTCGTGGGAAATGAAAATGTCGGGTGCATCCACCTTCCCACCGGAAGCATGGACCCACCACTGCTTCACGTACAATCTGGTAGAGGGAACGAAGTATTTCAAGAATGGTGATTTACTTTATTCGCTTGTACCACCTGTAATAAACAGTCCTTCACAAGACCTTGACGACGTTATCATGTTCGCGAGCTCCTCTGCGGGAACCGTCAATTATCCCGAAGGAGATTTCAGTGATTTCAAGATGTTTTATCGATCGTTCAACAGCACCGAGGTACAAAAGCTTTATCGTCTGGAAACTAACGGTAAGAACAATCTCAATCACGACTAGTTAACTTGTGACTTATCTGTCAAAATCAAAATGTGTGCAATAATTTACTCTTCACTGTCACTATTTTCAGCCAGTTTAAACGGGCCCACCTTGTAAATTGCGTAAAACACTCTTTTGAAATTTCAAAAAGTAACTTAAAGCCATTGGACCCTTTCGGTAAACAGTATTGTCCAAGGCCCACACTTCGTGTATCATAACTTCTATATCAAATAACAAACCTGTGATAATTTTGGCTCAATCGGTCATCGGAGTCGGGAGAAAATAACGGGAAAACCCACCCTTGTATCCGCACGTTTCGCCGTGTCATGACATGTGTTTAAAATAAATTCGTAATTCTCGTTAACGAGAATTGATATTGTTTTACTGTTTTTCTAAAAAAGTAAAGCATTTCATGGAACAATATTTCAAGAGAAGTATTTCACCACTACCTTCTGTAAACCCTGTAAGTTATTTGTAAATCTGTGAATTTTTTTTCTGTACCGAAAGGGTCCAATGGCTTTAAAGGGCCTATAGGTACGCCAAATTACAAAATGGTACAAAACGGTACATAGCGCGCAGGTCAGGCGCCTGTCTGAAAGTTGCGTTTAAATTTTACTGGCGACCTGTCTGAACGTAGTGACCTATACTTGAGAGGTCTTTATATGAATTGGTATCTTTCATTTTCATGAGGTGACCTATTTAGGCCTATTTGGAAATTATTTCGAAATAAAAAGATTTATGTATGCCTTTCCAAGGAAAACACAAATAGTCAGCAGACCCTAAAACAACAGGGTTTATTTTTTATCGTTGCCAATGAACAAGAAAAGGTCACCTCAAGGTACGGAGCGACGAACTAAAACTGCTTCCCTTGTCCGAAAAATATGTCCACTCTTTATAGTAACTGCATCTTTACACAATGTGCACACTGGTCCTGTATCTTTATACAAAACAATTTTTCCATATCACACTAACCCCATCCCTAATCCCAACCCTAACACCGACCCTAAAGGCCCGGTCACACAGGCCTCGATAACGAGAACGAAAACGAGAACGTAACAAAATCATGCCCTCGATTGGTTGAAAGAGCGTGTGCGTATTCTGCTTGGAGCAATTCAAGCAATAGAATGCGTTCTCTTTGCGTCGTGATTGCTATCGTTTTCGTTATCGCTGCAGTGAGGCTTGACCTTAACCCTGACCTTACCCCTAACCCTAACCCAAACCCTAACCCTAAAGGCCCGGTCACACAGGCCCCGATAACGAGAACCATAAAAATGCACGCCCTCGATTGGTTGAACGAGCGTGGGCGTATTCTGCGTGGAGCATTTCAACCAACCGAGGTCGTGCATTTTTATCGTTCTCGTTATCGGGGCCTGTGTGACCGGGCCTTAACTCTCAAGCCTTAACCCTTATAACCCAAATAAAAATCCCTGCAGAATCGAAGCTGGTGATTTATTACATTAGAAAGCACAGCCACGAGGACAGCTTCGACGTGGAGTTGGAGTGTTTAGCGAAATCCGGAAGTCGCCCTAATATCACCTGGTATCGCTCTGATGACGGGGCCCACTTCTACATGGTATCTCCTTCATCAGATGGTGTTGCTATCTACGAAAGCTTTCCCAACGACTACAGGAGGCGTTCCGTGTTGATGGTCCGTGGGTTGAACTTCTCAACTGACGTCATCTTTGTCTGTGAGGCGTCAGATATCGTGAGGGGAGGAGCTGTCTCAAAAATTATTACCATCCGCAAGCGTAAGTTTCGTAAACTGCAACACTTTCATTAAATATATAAATATTGTATAATTATGATTTTGGGCTTGTACAAAGAATTGACTAGATTGGGACTCGAAACAACGATAATTCTTTTAATTTTATTTTATTAAATACCCGATAGAATAATAAACCAACAATTATTTAATAAATTTATTAGTATATAACTTAATAACCATTATTAAAGGTAAATGTTAGCAATGTCATAATTTAAGTTGCATTTATGTTTTCCCTTATGTTTGATGTTAGTCAATGATCCCGGTATATGCTGTAAAACATTGAGTTGGATTGGCATGAAACCTAATTGCAAATTGTGTGTCTGCGTTTTAAAGATTCCTTTACATATTATAACAGGTGAGATGTACTGGACACCGTGGTTAAGCGCCGACGAACCGTCCGATGGTGGCGATAGGGAAACGCTGATAAGCCACCAAAAGGTAAAAGCATTGTTTTTTTTCCACTTTTTTTCGGAAAATAATCAAAGCTCAGTTAAAGAACAATATTATTACATGGAGATCGATGAAACAATAAAATACAAACTAAACATAAATGAAAAAAAAAATCGGCTAAAAGGCAGGATGTTCTTTTGGCTATTGAGTCAAACACCAGTATCATCATTTGGTGAAATTTTAGGCTCCAATGTTCGTCGAAGTTGCATGAAAGTAACGAAAGAACAAATCCACCCTTGTTGCATGGGCAGAATTGTGTGCAATCAATTGAACGAGAAAAGCTTCATGTCGATACACCCTTGGTAATATTTGATCCGGTCGAATAGGGCCTGACCAATTTTTAGGTCAGAATGATCCGGAATCTTTGTCAAAATGATTTTTAAAATGAGTTAAAATCCCACTCTGATTTTTTTCCCGGGTCAACTTGACCCCAAAATGGGTCAGGTCCCATGGGATCCGGAATGGGTCAAAGCTGTCCCGAGAGTTTTCAGAGTAAATTCAACGGTGTCAGATCAATCAAATAAAACTGTTTTTCCTATTGTGAAGGAGCAATACACTTACCCATTGCTTCGTCCTTTGGATTGGACGTAAAGCCGTTGGTCTCGTGTGTTGTGTAACCCACGTAAAAGAACCCAGTGCATTTATCGAAAAGCTTGGCCCGGTGTCCCTGGTTTGATTGGCAGACATTGCGCCACAGCACCTTGTAAACACTTCATTGTGCTTTAAAGGAGTAGGTCTCATACTTCAAAATTCATGCCCTCCAAATACCTTGCAGGGCAAAATACTGAGCGCTTTGACACGCCCATAGGGATGTGATAAAGCGTTAATAAGAACCTAACTATTATTATTATTATTATTATTAAAGGCATTTGATCTTCTCTGCGATAACCCGACCGATATCCAATGCCGTACAGCTTATGAAGACATCCCGTCATTTGAGAGTGGACAGACATTTAGCGCCAACTGCACGGTATCATCTGGTTTGGTGTGCGTCGGTGCAGATCAGAATAACATAGGCAGTGACTCGTGTTACGACTACACAGTTCGTTACTCTTGTCCGGAGCGTAAGTATATATAATGACTCGGTTGCATGTATCTATGTTTTTGTTAAGCTTCACATACCAAAATGTGAACATGGGAACATAATTAGTGTGGGGATTTGAAACTCCGTGGATTGTACACACATTAACACATAGTTTGTCGAGAGTATGTTATTTTCTTGAAGTGAACATTAACACGAATGTCAACAAAGTGTTTGCAACACGCAGTGACCGCAACACGGAGTGAGAGTGTGTGCTATCCAGACTGTATTTTTCATAAAAAAACGTCCCTACTCACAAGAAAATACACCGCAAGCCTCTCCTAAATTACACTCCCGCCATGCAAAGTTTCAAATCCAACTTATGACGTAAACATGTTTATATTATTTGTATGCACAGCCAAGTTTCGTTGGACAACGTGGTATGATACCAACGATCCTGACGGCACAATGGAGGACGAAACGTTTAATACACACGCAGCTCAGGTAAGTTTTGCATTACCTTAACGTAAATTGTTACTGATGCTTTTTCTCAATATAAACAGATAATGGTTGTTTCCGTATTAAATGGTGAATTCGAGTTGTACGAATTTGACTCTTTCAACGAGTTGATCAAAAAATGATCTTTTCCATTGCACGCACGCTTGCAAACCATTTGTTAGTTGTATGACGTAATAAATTTGATTTGTTTGTTTGTTTGTTTGTTTTTATTTCTATTCGGAAAACAAATAATTTTTACTAATGATACACAAGGCGATAGACTAAACAAGACAGACAAGTTAGTCATTTTGAGTTAAAAATGATTAAATACTATTCATCCGAGAGAAGGACAATGCCTTTTGTAGTGGAGCACCCTAAACTGCTGTCAAATTACTAATATTATAAAATGATAGACGAATATACAATCATTTTAGTTGCAAAAAAAATCACCATACAATATTTAAATACTACTGTGTAGCGAACTTCCAAAAGTTAACTGAATTGTGCAGCCAGCCAATTGGTGCCGAGTGGCGAATCAAATGAACACATGAAGATATTATATCCATTCGGATAGTCAAATTGTTCCTGACCCCGGTTTTCAATGTTCCAGAAGTTCAGTGTTTAAATCTCGTTTTTTTTTCCCCAGACATACCCAGATTTGTGCACCCAGCCGATCGGTGCAGAGTGTCGAATCAAAGGAACCAATGGAGACATCCTTACCAGTGGGATTATTCCAGAGATTCCGTATCTCTGCAACGCAAACGGATTCCGCTGCCGATATGCAAATAATACTAAGCCCTGCCCTGATGTTGAGGTGCGCTACAGATGTCCAGTTACATCGGGTATGCTTTACCTTATTATTATCATCATCATAATATTTCTGGTAACAAAATATTGTCTATTTACATGTAGATGACTTTAATCACTATATCTAACAAGCCTGATGAAACAAGAGTGCCTGCTATGTGAACCAGAAACACCGGGGTTAACCCGTACTCTTCCATTAAAGGCAGTGGACACTACTGGTAATTACTCAAAATAATTGTCAGCATAAAACCTCACTTGCTAACGAGTAATGGAGAGAGGTTGATAGTATAAAACATTGTGAGAAATGGCTCCCTCTGAAGTAACCTAGTTTTTGAGAAAGAAGTATTTTTTCCTCGAACTTGATTTCGAGACCTCAAGTTTAGAATTTGAGGTCTCGAAATCAAGCATCTGAAAGCACACAACGTCGTGTGACAAGGGTGTTTTTTTCTTTCATAGTTATCTCGCAACTCCATCAACCAATCGAACTCAAATGTTCACAGGTTTGTTATTTTATGCATATGTTGAGATACACCAAGTGAGAAGACTGGTCTTTGACAATTATTAATAGTGTCCAGTGCCTTTAAATGCCATGTGATCTTTTACATGCACAACTATTCCTACTACACGGACGTACAGTGTTCCATCAGAAGGACATACACTCTGCTGATCAGCTGATCAGCACCACTTTGAGAGGTTTAAAGGAACTATACTATACGTAAAATACACCTGCACTCAGAAAAAGAATGGTAAAAAAAAGTTATGTTAAATGTGTTAAGTAAAAAAATACTTAACATAAGTAAAAATTAATGAAAAATTTAAACAAGATGTTTGTGTAAATAAAAAACTACTCAAATAGTTAGTAAAACTAATAGTTTACATAACTTAGCAACTTTAAACACATATTATGCAAATTTTACTGAACTGGTTGTAAAAGTTTACATGGTGTTTAGTAAACCACGATATTTTACTCAAGTATTGTGCAAAATACGCAGCGTGTGACTTGTCTGCTGGGGTCGCGCTCTGCAGTTCCACAGTGTAACCACACACAACGTAACGAAATGGATCTCATGAAGGAAAAACTTCTTGAGTGAAACTTCCCTCATTTAGTTGAGACGTTTGACGGTAAGTACTATAACAGATTTCTGTGTTGATGTTATTATCTGTAGTGATAGACTATAAACGACTCGTTAGCACAGATAAAGGGACTGTTGAACGGCATATTTTGACTGACAAAACTTTTGAACAGTGACTTGAATATCACCACAAATACATACGTAGGTCTGATCAATGGTCCCCGTATTGTGCACACAATACACGTACAACATGCATCGTTGGAGACCATTGTACACATGTACATCGCCACTGTGTTAAAGCTTCGCCACTGTGTTAAAGCTTCACCACTGCATACAGCCACGGTGCATCAGGCCAATGATTGGGCTAACTTTCATCTCTCATTTGTTCAGAAGAACAATCAAATAACTTTTCAACATTTTGTCTTTACAAGATACTGACAAATGATACAATTGACTTAAAATGCAAATTCTGGGAGAGGGGAATCGCACAAACACATCTACCCTTTGTTTATTTTAACCTGTTAAAGGAATTATTCAAGAAATCTCACCCCCCCCCCCACACACAAAAAAAAAAGGAAGAAAGAAAAAGAAAAAGAAAAAAAATCAGATAAAGATCAAGAAAAATCAGGTAGTTTTCAGTTTTCAGGTAGCCTACTGTTATGTGGGATTGCATATAGCACCAAAATTATCTCTCCTCCTGGGATCCTATCACCTTATTCCAGAACTGCAAGTCTCCATCATTGAACCTTTTGTTGATTTGTTTATTTTTTAAGCCCCTATGTATTTGTTTATTTATTTTATTTTATTTCAATTTTTATTTGTACTTTTTTAAATTTATGTGCATGTACATCATGTACAAATTGTATTGCACATACATTGCAGTACTGGAACATTGTCTCTATTGATCTATAAGTGTTGTAATATGATAATTAAACCACTATTGATATAAAATAATGATTTAATCTGACATTGTGTGTACCCCATCCTTAAGACAATCAGATAAATCATTATTTTACAGCAAAATTGGTTTAATTGTAATATTACAATACTTGAAGTTCATTACAGACAATATACACGTGTCATACAATTTGTACTGCACCCCCATTGAAATTTAACCTATTGTGTTTAATATTATTCCCCTTTATGCAGGAAAACACAAGTTTGGACCAGTATTTGAAAGACATCAACAGGGACACCAGATCGCAACCATGCTGATACTAGGTGGGTCTGCACTGGCTCCACAGCAAGTGTTCGTAATTTTTGAGCAAATGCATTTGAACAGTCATCCCTTGTGAAAGCACTGGATGTGTGTTTCAAAACACATTTTGTCTTCGACTTGAGCTACCAGGAGAAGTGTTCTGGCGTTTGGGAGTTCATTGAATTGGTTGTGTTTGAACTCAAAGGCGGTGTGAAGAGCAGCACTATTCGAGAGTTCAGGGCTTACTGTTCATCTCATGATGCATCTGATTAATGTTGACCATTCCATAAGCATTGTAGTTAAAGAAGTTCTTGCGCAAAATGTTTGCAAATACGTATCAAAATCATAAGAGATGTGATAGTTGTGATAGTTTGGATTTATGGAACAACCTTACAGTTTAAATAGGAACTCAAAGGTCAAATTCAAATTTGTATTCAACACCCTTCCAGTTTTGTCAAATTTGTCAAAATGTCAAATTCATCACCGTTTTGATTGCTTAGCGACAATTAGGATAAACCAATAATTCCCCATACAAATTGTTCAAACCCAAAATTGAATTTGACCTTGGAGTTCTTCTTTAAGCTGTGTTAGCCTGGAAGTATTTATTCTGACCTTGCCAATTAATGTAATTTGACCATTCCAGAAGCATTGTAGTTAACCCTCTAGTCCCTGCACCGCCTGAGTTTCTGAAAACAAATTTTTCAAGATTCTTGCAGTAAACAACTGGAATCGTAGTTCAATTTTTAAAAGATAGCTTAATATTTATGCACAATTTTTTACCCTTTCGGTAATGTTTGTATAAAAGTACAAGCTCCCATTGGGAACCATAATCGGCTCTCGAATATTTTTTTGTAAGGATAAAATGGACACAATAGCTTTTCAAGGCTTTTATCTGGCTCAATGCTCATACTAATTAAATGCGAAGGCGTTAGTTTTCGACAATATCAATATTAATGATGAATAAATACAGTTTCCTTTGTGTTTACTAATTGGTATGAGCTAAATTATTTCATCGTCATTAGCTTCGATGAAATAATTTAGCTCATACCAATGAGTAAACACAACGGAAACTGTATTTATTCATCATTAATGATGATATTGTCGAAAACTAACGCCTTCGCATTTAATTAGTATGAGCATTGAGCCAGATAAAAGCCTTGAAAAGCTATTGTGTCCATTTTATCCTTATACAAAAATATTCGAGAGCCGATTATTGTTCCCAATGGGAGCTTGTACTTTTATACAAACATTACCAAAAGGGTAAAAAATTGTGCATAAATATTAAGCTATCTGTTAAAAATTGAACTACGATTCCAGTTGTTTACTGCAAGAATCTTGAAAAATTGGTTTTCAGAAACTCGGGCGGTGCAGTGAAAGTTCTTGCACAAAATGTTTGCAAATACGTATCAAAATCATAAGAGATGTGATAGTTGTGATAGTTTGGATTTATGGAACAACCTTACAGTTTAAATAGGAACTCAAAGGTCAAATTCAAATTTGTATTCAATACCCTTCTAGTTTTGTCAAATTTGTCAAAATGTCAAATTCATCGCCGTTTTGATTGCTTAGCGACAATTAGGTTAAACCAATAATTCCCCATACAAATTGTTCAAACCCAAAATTGAACTTGACCTTGGAGTTCTTCTTTAAGCTGTGTTAGCCTGGAAGTATTTATTCTGACCTTGCCAATTAATGTAATTTGACCATTCCAGAAGCATTGTAGTTAAAGAAGTTCTTGCACAAATTGTTTGCAATAAAGAATCAAAATCATCAGAGATGTGATAGTTGTGATAGTTTTGATTTATGGAACAACCTTATACAGTTTAAGCTGTGTTAGCCTGGAAGTATTTATTCTGACCTTGCCAATTAGGTAGATTTTTTGTAATTTTTTATATTCACTGAAATTGTTGACTGATTATGAAACATACAGAACACCCCATTTTGCACATGTGATGTTTTGGATTGTTAATGTTATTACCATTAAATTTTTATTAAAAAATTGAAATTCGAAATTGAAATTCATGTTGTAGTCGCCAAGTCTCAGTATTTATGATGTGTCCATTTATTACAGCCCTAAACTCCATGAAACAACACTTTGCTAGTATTCAACACAAGCATTGTGTATATTATTACCAGTTTTAAAGGCACACAGTTTACATTAAAAATCGGTAAAATTTATACTTCAAAATAAGGTAATTATTTTACATGAGTGGATTTATACCCAGCAATTCAGTAAAAACAATACCCAATATTGATGTAAAGTTTTACACAACTATTTACATTGTAAAGCGGTAAAGTCTTACGTCACAATTTAGTAATATTTTACATGAGTGGGTTTACCCAACAATTCAGTAAAGAAAACTACCCAATATTTATGTAAACTTTTACACAGCTATTAAGCAAGATATTACCCAACGCCTGTTGGGTAAAGTTTTACCTAATAGTTATGGTGTTCGCCCACTACATCTAAAACAGGTAATATTTTACACAAGTTGTGTAATCTTTTCTCTGTGTGTGCCGTCGATTTCACAAAACTCTTCCTAACTTAAGACTCATCTTAGGACTTAGGACGAGTCCCAACCCTGCACTGAAGCATGCATTTTTTAAGATTAATCCTAAGTTAGGACGAGTTACTTGAGATAAGGCGAGTTCTAACCCTTTGTGAGTGACA
The DNA here is from genome assembly GCF_902459465.1 of Asterias rubens. NCBI lineage: Eukaryota > Metazoa > Echinodermata > Asteroidea > Forcipulatida > Asteriidae > Asterias > Asterias rubens. The sequence goes on from NC_047082.1 coordinate 10,905,328, forward strand.
TCGACCCCTGGATCTTTGTCACTAAAAACCACTATAAGGTGAAACCTGAGCAGTGTGGTGCGTTGTATACCAAGTTTATAGGGCCATGCACTCTCTGCCAATGGCCACTCACGGGTAGATGTGATCGCTGGGATTCGAACAATGCCCATCCTCATGGCTACTGGATACCAGACCAATTCACCTAAATCGTAATACCAATTTTGATTTTTTGAAGGTCCAAGTCATCATCCATACGAATCCCAAATGACCCCATGTTTTGTTTTCTTCAACTGTAGGATCTGATCTGAGAATCAACAGCCTTCTGAGAGTTGGTGACCGATTCGACTCCACACTGAGGCTGCAGTGTGAAGCTACTATAGGGGTACCTACAGTGGTTGGTTTCAGTCTGGAATGGGCGTGGTTCGAATCTCACCGATCGCCTCTAGCGGTGAAGCCATTGGGAGAGAGTGGACTGGTTACGATCTCGTCCAACACATCGGACACGTGTTGCGAAACTTCTGTAGTGGAGATTGAGGACTTTTACAACAGTCTTCTCGTTAACAAGACCATCGTGTGCATTGCTCGAGATGGGATCATAGTCGACTACAAAACAATTCAAGTAGATCCCAGTAAGTTTCTCCCAAAAGTTTGTTCAGTACCTGAAACACTTTCTGTTCAGAACTGACCCCTAGGCCGGGTCACAGGGTCAGGGCACTGACCATTCCTTTGTCAGGCTGACCCTATAGTGGTTAAAACAATATTTTTGTAAGTTTGAACGTGCAATTTTCACAGAGATTCCTGAGTCATTCTGACCCCCAAATGGGTCAGAGTGGGGACCTGATTTCGGGTCAATTCTGACCATGAAGTATCTAGAGTGTTATCTAACAAAATGTTCAAGTAAGAAAAGGCACTATGTTTTCCCAACCTGGGGAGCGCAGCCAAAGAATCACCGTAGGGGATGCGACTTCTTATTTAGGATGTCAGGTATAAACCACAAGTAGGGAAACTGACTTGGTGTGACTGCGGTTTCCAAGGTTGTATCTTTAACCTTTGGTGCCGTCCCTGGCTACTTGGAAGTTAAAGGTTTTACGTCTTCTGACTGGCAAGAACGACCAAAGGGGGATACTGTCTTAGTGTACCACACTCATTCAATATTGTTTGTTTAATTGTCTTGTTAGCTGTTTACATCAACTTGGTTTTTTTTGTTTCAGAGGAGAGGAACATTATTCCAGAGTCCAGTGTTGCTGATTCACCTTCTACGGTTGGTGGTGGTGACGTTCAGAACGATGGAACTACACCGCCGGACCTTGAAGACTCACAGCAAACATCAAATCCCGTCAAAACACACACTGAACATTTACCAACGACGGCAGTAAAGGAAAGTTTTGTCGATACCACTGCGACAGCCCAATCAACTTATGGGGTGACCGCACCTCCACAAGTGACGTCACCCAAGCCTGCGCTGAAACCGATACCACCGACCACGCTGAAACCGATAACGTCACCACCGACTACGCCGGATCCGACGACGTCAGCAGATGCACCCGACGACAGGCATGACGTAACAACTGCGAATAATTCGGTGAAGGAGCATGTTGGAACGGAAAAGCCGTCGACTGCAGTGACTTCACAACCGACTACGCTGAAGCCGATGACGTCAGATGCACCCAACGATGGGCGTGTAACAACTGCGAAGAATTCGGTTTCCCATATGAGGTTGAGTGATGGAACCCCGGCAGTGCCAACTGGTATGTTATTTTGTTGTATCGATATTTAACAGTTATAGATATTTGTAATTGTCAGATCGATATTGAACATTGATTGATATCGCTATTTTATCAGATCGATACTGAAGGTTTACCGATAATGCTATCTTGTCCGATCGATATTGAATATTGATCGATAACGCTATTTTGTCATATCGATATTGAAAGTTGATCATTATTGCTATTCTGTCAGATCCCTATTGGAAATTGATCGATATTGCTTTTTTTGTCAAATCGATATGAACATCTTTAACCCATACTTGTCCGTTGGGGGTATACTATTTGTGTTGATTAAACCTACTGCTCACACATCCAACATTTTCATCATGTGTATGTTCCCAGTCACGTGACCCCTTCAGCAGAAGAACTGATGTTTTAAAAGAACTTTTATTAACTTACATACATTTTTATGATTTTTGTTTGCAGAAAACTTCCTTTGGCTGGTTCCCTTTATCATTTGTACCGTCATCAATGTCATCTCTGTCTTAGCGATCGGGTTCTACGTCAAGAGAAAGTAAGAATACCAGGCAACCAAAAATTCATGTTATGAGGGACACATTGCGTACGTTTGGAAAGATGTTTTAAGAACTGAAAGCAATGTGCCCCATGAACGTGCACGTGTACTGCTATTAGTAAGTAATCAATTTGTCATAAGAGCTGCGTAACTGTGTTTTCAAGTAACTTATAATACTTTTGTTTCTGTGAAGGTTTATGTCGGTTCAACCTTTGAGGCCAGTTAGATCGGAGCTCCGTGAGTTTCACGCTGGACTACCGCCAATCAAACCAAGTACAGACGGAGATTCATCTGGCTATTAAACATTCTATTCGTCAAGGAATATATATATTTTTATATAGAGGATGTGACCTATGTTTACATTCAAACCGCCCTCTGTTGACAAAACACTATATACGTCATGTTTCGCCGGGCAAAACGACGCGTTGTCATGGTAAGATTGCATACACTTTCTAGCTGGCTGCCAAAACACGAAGGTTTTGCCCGGCGGTATGCGTGCGAATCATGTTATGGTTTTTCGAGTGACGTCAGAGGTCACATCCTCTATAGTCAATAAGGTCTTTATAAAACCTTTTTTCTTTCTGAGGAATTGTGACTCCAAGTTTGGTTCCGATTATAATGTTTTGCCTTTGTGTACTGATTTGTATATACTAATTATTTGCTGATCAGAAACGACAAACTGAGAGTGTGATTTCACGGGGAGACTGTTGGTGACGCTTGGTGGCAGCAGACTTACAAGGTAAAATCCATTGTTCTCTGTAATGTGCGCATGCTCAGAGCTACGTAAACAATGGAAATTTACCTTGCAAGTCTGCTGCCACCTAGCGTCCCAAAGTCTCCCATTGGACCCGCCCTCTGGACTAAATGCCGATGATGCATGCGACCATCGGAGATTATGGGTCAATATGGTGAACCGTGTACCCAAGATCAGAGCTGTGTGTTGAGAGAGTTGCGACATGGAGGGACCGCTTTACTTTGGTCACGTGGTTGATGGACGCCATGTTGTCTCCAAATGCAGCACAATCCATGGGCAGAATAGTCTGGCACCTCGTGTTCGCCCATGCGTTTCTTAGGGAACAAAACGGCTTCTAGTCGCGAGTTGTCGTAACTCTCCCAATATACGGCTCTGCTTAAAGATCTTCTGATAGCGCCCTCTCTTGAATTGAATGGAGGGGAAGGGGGGGGGGGGGGGGTGCCAGTAAACAACAAACCTTTCTCAACTGAAGTTCTGAAGTTTACGAGTTAGGTATTTTATTTTAATAATAGGTTATACTATACGCGTAGACTAATCAAGAACATAGTATAGGCTAATTTAAAGGTTTTGCTAATTTTTAATTCACGACCATAGAGAACACTATGGCAAAGGGACTGTTTTTTTCCATCGCTGTCATGGAAAGGTTTTAATAAGGGACAAGTTGTATTTGGTCGGTCGAGTTGGTCCATACAAAGCGTCGAAACCGTTTGTTATGAAATGATACGGTTATAAAGATGTTTTAAAAATATAATATAATGACCCACACAAACATGTCTCGAAATTACACGGTTTTCGTGACTGTCGTGAACTATAAAACTCGGTCGGCCACTTTGTGGAGAGGCAACTATTTGACTTCACAAAATGGCCGACAGTATTTATAGAGCTAAAAGTAAAAGGAAAACCACGCAATTTCGAGGCATATTTGTTTGGATCTTGATATTCTACTTTTTAAATACAGAAATGTGTAGACATTTCTACATATATGCATTTCATAACAACCGGTTTCAAACGCTTTTCATTGACTAACTCGTCCGATACAAGGCAACGTGTCCCTTTTAGTTGACTCAGCTTAATTTTTGTGTACATGATGAATGTTAGCATTTTCTCCATATCACCTATACTAAAACTAAACTGGGTCCGGGTTGGACGAAAAAAAACAAAGGAGATACACGGTTGGATCTTAGGAATTTTAATGTTTGGATCATTAAGAACACCATGCGGAAAAGTAAACACAATTTTCTTTAGCACTCATGGCAACGTTTTACTTCGACTAATCTTTTGTGTACAGAGGGATACACGCATGCTATTGGAGAATTTTAACTTGTGGAGCATACAGGAAATCGTGTAAGGGTAAAGACACATTTCTTTAGCACTAAACATGGCGAATAATAATACTTTAAAGATAACCTAAATTATGTGTACATGCGGAATGTTTGCTTTTTCAACACTTCGCCATACGGAAACAAACCATCAGAGCTTCGCCGCTGTTCGGATGTTGCAATGATGGCTAGACTTGTTCACAAGCCGTTAATGTCTGTGAATGCGTTAAAACTGCCAGTAGCTTTCTCCGCGACCGAAGACCGCTTTCGCGTGAGGCTGTGGCTCCCCGACTGATCCTATAAACCAAATTTGCGAAGGAAAGTAGTCTCGCGGGGCCAGCAGTATCGCAAGAATAATGTGATGAATCTATAATATGGCCCGCCTCTTTGTCTATTTTAGATATTGATGAACTTTTAAAATAAAACTGAAAGAGTTTAACTCTATTGTGTGTTTAAACTGGTTTACATATTGGCTACTTTTTAAGAAATTGCTATGTGGTTCATGTTGTAGTGCAATTCAACCAATCGGTTGTCATTCTGTTTTATGTTTTTAAAAATAAAATAAACCAATAAACATAACACATAAATGGAACTCACATCCGCTCTCCATCCAAAGCATCCTTCAAACGACCGTCATTTTAAAAAGGGTCCCTTGCTAAATGTTATCATGGTTGCGAAAATTTACCAATTAATGCACCCCTTGTGGAAGGACATTCTTGTTAACACTGTCCATAAGTTCATGCAAATTTGAAAAAAGATTTCACCAGGAACCTTGGACAACCAAATACATTGTTGACCTTTCACACGAAGTGAATTTTTTACAACCATGCTCAAATTAAACAAGGGACACCTGTTACATTCCTGTCACGTGAGAAGAGCTTTATAATAACCTTTATCTCAAATCTTCTTCTTTTCGTTGTGACTTTTTTTAATTTTGGGCTAAAATTAGATGAAAATGCCAGACTCGCCTCCTTGCGATTTCTTTTTACTATTTTTGTCTAAAAAATAAAAAATAAAAAAAATGCTGGACTTACCCTTGGTGATTTGTGATTTTTTTTGTTGGTCAAAATTAGTTGAAAAACGCTGACTATAACCCTCTGCGATTTGCTGAATTTTTATCTAAAATAAAGGCTGTTGGCCCTATTTGAAACTCGAGGGGTTGGGGGTGGGGGTGGGGGGGGGGTAGTTGTTACCGAGCACAACATGCTCTTGGTTGTCACGTGTAAACAGGAACAACGAAAAAAGGTTCCCTGTTTCGTTATCGATTGTATAAACACATTATTCAAATTGAACGTCTTTTGATTGCGGCAACATGACATACATGCACTACGTGAGGTCCATATATCCCCCCTCGACCTTGGCAAATATTACAGCCGGAAATATTCCTGCAGAGGAATTCGGTTCGTGTAAGAAATTGATAATCATTGAACTTTCAGATGGAAGCTTATCAGCTGAAGATTATCTTTAATATTAGGTTTCTGTGTCATGGCCAAATATTACAGAGCGCCGATATAAAGCCAAGGATGGGGATTATAATGAGCACTGAACGCCATTTCAGCAAGCAACACCTTTGATGCAAATTGTATATCGGTATACAGACGACGAGCCTTTTTGAGGGACACAATGCTACGACACCATTGGATGTGTTCGTTTAGCTTCCCTGGGTCGACCCCGGTCAGCCCCGGTGCGTTCGAATAGCTCTGACGTCATTCCGGGGGCTCACCCGGGTCAGCCCGCAGTGCCCTGCTTGTGGAGTGGGTCACTGTCTTGGAGGTGACCTGAGGTGCATGACGTCACTACGAGGACGGTGGGTGGTCGTTTGTTTAGCTCTTGTCAGGGGCTCACCCGGGTGAGCACCGCGGGGTAGACCCAGGGAAGCTAATCGAACGCACCCATATCGTCTGGGTAAAATGTACTTGTCGAACCTAAACCAAACAGTGTACTCATATGTCTTGGTCCACCATCTCAACAAGGCTAATGACAGAACTATCAAAGAACTGTTTGCCTCTCAGGCACTGGACGTATGGTAATTTTCAAAGACCAGTCTTCTCACTTAGTGTGTCTCAACATCTTCACAGAATAACAAACCTGTGGAAATATGAACTCAATTGGTCGTCGAAGTTGCGAGAGAATAAAATAATCAACAGCTCTCCATATTGTTATTTTCATGCTATCAACTATTTTGAGTAGTAACCAAAAGTGTCAAGTGCCTTTAAAGAAAGGATATGTTTTTTATTACACAACTCTGTAGTGCTATCATACAATGAGTTTTAAAGGTCAATTATTTGTTGACTAATAAACAAACGGGACTCTCCCTTTAAAGACACTGGACACTATTGATAATTGTCAAAGACTAGCCTTCACAGTTGATGTATCTCAACATATACATAAAATAACAAACCTGTGAAAATTTGAGCTCAATCGGTCGTCGAGACCTAAAAATTCGTAATCTGAGGTTTCGAAATCAAATTCGTGGAAAATTACTTCTTTCTAAAAAACTATGTCACTTCAGAGGGAGCCGTTTATTACAATGTTTATGGTAAAAAATATTTTGAGTAATTACCATTAGTATCCATTGCCTTTAAAGGCAGTGGACACTATTGGTAATTACTCAAAATAATTTTTGCCATAAAACCTTACTCGGTAACGAGTAATGGGGAGAGGTTGATGGTATAAAACATTTTGAGAAACAGCTCCCTCTGAAGTGACCTAGTTTTGGAGAAAAAAATAATTTTACACGAATTTGATTTCGAGACCTCAAGTTTAGAACTTGAGGTCTCGAAATCAAGCATCTGGAAGCACACAACTTCGTGTGACAAGAGTGTTTTTTTCTTACATAGTTATCTCGCAACTCCGACGACCGATCAAGCTCAAATTTTCACAGGTTTGTTATTTTATCCATATGTTGAGAGACACCAAGTGAGAAGACTGCTCTTTGACAATTACCAATAGTGTACACAGTCTTTAAATGGCGCCCATATTGTATTCCACTTTCTGACAATATATGGAACTGCAGCTTCCCATCTTGCAACTTCGGCACCCTTGGGAATTTGGTCATGGCTCGACTTTGGTCATTGAGTAGTATCATTACATGCCCTAGTTATCACTTCCCCCAAGCATTGACTTTCTGCTTCGTTTGAATTCGGTTCAATACAGTATACCGTGTCCGAATTAGCGGCTACAGATCCGGCTACGGCTTCGGCTAGACCGCGTCATCGTGCGTTGAGGTATAGGAAGTCCTTAGCAACACCCTTACCAACAGCCATAGCCTTAGCTGAGACGCCAATACGGATACGACCTCCTTCTCAATGGAAGATCTAAGGATGCCGACGTAGGTTTCTAAGCACTGCCGACAAAGACTGTTGCCTTTTTAATATTCAATTATCGATATCGACTTCTGACGTATATTCATTAGGGGAGAAAACAACTTGCTAAACACGCGACATTGAATGGTATTTGAGTGTGCAAAATCAAAGCCCCCGTCCATCTTTCGAGGCTGCGGATTCCGAGAAAATTATGCTAGGGGTTCAACTTAAATCGAAATATCGAGTTAGTAATGGTTTGAAAACAAAGGTGGTTTGTCAAAATACCCTTTCCCACCATATACAAGGCATCACTGTTTCCCTAAAATTCACAAAAAATTCCGGGTCAGATTTTACCCGGAAGCGGGTGCCGTGGTGGGGCCTGGGGTCGACTGGCCTTAAAGGCAGTGGACAGTATTCGTAATTTTCAAAATAATTATTAGCATAACACCTTACTTGGTAACGAGTAATGGGGAGCTCTTGATAGTGTAAAATATTTTGAGAAACGACTCCCCCTGAAGGAACGTAGTTTCGAGAAAAAAAGTAATTTTCCACGAATTTGATTTCGAAACCTCATAGTTAGATTTGGAGGTCTCGAAATTATGAATCTGAAAGCACACAACTTCGTGTTACAAGGGTGTTTTTCTTTCATTATTATCTCGCAACTTTGACGATCAATTGAGCTTAAGTTTTCAATGGTTTGTTATGTTATGCATATGTTGAGATATGAAGTTAGAGACTGGTCTTTGACAATTACCAATAGTGTCCAGGTTCTTTAAGTTGTTAATATCTCCTATGACTAATTAGGACAAGTCTTATAAACTCTTTTTGAAATCGACGCTGACCAATTTTAGGGTCAGTGTGACCCGGAATCTGTGCCATTATTTACCCAACAATTTGTTAAATTTACGCAGGAGAAGAGCACAAACTCCATATAAATACTGTCTGGTTCAGCTTGACCCTGAATCGGGTCATGCACACAGCAGGGAAATGGAATACGGGTCAACTCTGACCCGGGCCTATGTACAAGTACGGTTGTTGTATGCCGTGGATGGGAAGAGGTTTTTAGGTCTCTGCATTCCTCCAGCTATCCCCGATCGTTTGATCAATTTTGTTCTAGGGCCAACCTTTTTCTTTTGTGTGTTTTGTTTGTGTGGCAGTGTGTGTGATGTTTTTTGAAAGGATGCCTTTTTAATTGACCGATTATTGATTTGTAAAGTAGTTGATGTACTGAATTGTAAATTTTTGTTTGATTTAAAGGGGAATGTACACCTTTGGTAATTGGCAAAGATCAGTCTTCCCACTTGGTGTATTCCAACACAGGCATAACATAACAAGCCTGTGAAAATTTGAGCTTGATTGGTCATCAAAGTTGCGAGAAAGTGATGAGAGAAAAAACACTTGTTGGACCACTTTGTGCGCTTTCAGATAGGAATCACAGACTTCTGGCTATAGAAATCTCTCATAATTTAAATGAGAAATTACCTCTTTCTCAAATCTATGCTACTTCAGAGGGAGCCGTTTCTCACATTGTTTATACTATCAACAACTCTCCAATGTTCGTTACCAAGTCCGTTTTGTAAGTTAATATTTGTTTTGAGTAATCACCAAACGAGTACCTTCCCTTTAAAGAGCTGTTGGTCTGAATTAGAACATGTTTACCTGTTTATGAGCATGCGCTGGCCAACCGCAGTCACATACAAGACACGATTTGCATATTGGATTGTAACAATCACATACTTAAGCTCAATTTTCACTGACTGCGTTAAAGGAACATTGCAGAGTTGTTTTTTGGCTATTAGAACATTTACTGGTTGTTCAAGCACTTTAATCTACCGTATTGTACATAAACTGACAAACCTGCAGAAGTTTGAGATCGATCTGCCATCTTGGTCATGAAACAAAAAAGCGAAAAACACATTTTGCATGACATCGATTTAAATAAAAAACAAATAATAAAACGCTCACTGAGCGAAAAACCTCGAAACGGGAAAACACTTTTATATATTTCTCATAAATATGACTTTTCATAATGATTTCAAGGGATGTTTTCCATTATCATCTTTAAACGGTGTATGTTCTTTGTAACTGTGTGATCTTAGATGAGTTTGTTTTCCAACCAATTCTGCAATGTTCCTTAATAATTGAGTGTCAAATTAGCACTGGCTAAAAAACAAACCCAACAATTTTAGCTCAATACAATGATATATAAATGTATATTCTTTATGTCGAATTGAATGACGGTTTCGACTGCAGAGTCAATAGCGATTCTCGAATGCATACAATAAAGCTAGGTTGCCCTTTTGCCAAAAATTACCAGGAAAACCTTTTCTAGGCCACGTGGTATCAGTTGTCCCGGTCAATTTCAGAAAACATTATGTTCCGTTTCAGTAAACACAAATTATTTACACAATATATTCACTCATCAAAAATTATTTGTTTACCCTTAAAGGATTCGGATACTTTTTTTAAAATGTCCACAGATTTACATTAAACTTACAGGATTTGAAGAAAATGATAGTGGAAAGCTTCCCTGCAAATATTAAGGTTGTGTAGATTTTGAGAAATGAGTAAAACAAGTCACAAAATAGTTTTGGTCTCATGAGACCAAAACTATTTTAGCATGTAAAATTCGCTCAACCACTTATGATATTATACCAAAACCATAGCATAACTGGGGTATACGTTTTTACATGCTACAACTGAGACGAAAATTATTACTTTTACTCATTTCTCAAAAACTACAGCACCTCAGTAAGTAAAATTTGAAGGGAAGCTTTCTACTATCATAATCTTCAAACTGTGTATGTTTAATGTAAATCTGTTGACATTGTGTTTTTTGTTAGGTAAAAGTACATATACCCTTTAATGTATTGATCTTCGCCTTTGTCCACAAATTATGTCGTTTTCCTCATTCAGATTCGTTTCAGTCAATCTATTTCATTTGTATGCATTCATGAATAAACGTTAACTATTCTGAAGTTCAATGTATACTACTTATTTACGCTCGATGACACTGAATTTTCTGTCTTTCATGTTTTACGTAGGCCCCTATTTGCTCGCGTAGCGTGCAGATAACCTTCCTAAATAATATATCAGTCAAACACACATGTAAAGAAAGAAGATATTAAAGCCATTAAACACTTTCGGAACAGAAAAAAAAAGCTCACAGATTAACAAACAACTTACAGGGTTTACAGAAGGTAATGGTGAAAGACTTCTCTTGAAATATTATTCCATGAAATGCTTTACTTTTGAGAAATCATTAAAACAATATCAATTCTCGATATCGATAATTACGGGTTTATTTTAAACACATGTCATGACACGGCGAAACGTGCGGAAACAAGGGTGGTGTTCCCGTTATTTTCTCCCGACTCCGATGACCAATTGAGCCTAACTTTTCACAGATTTGTTATTTACGCGAAGTGTGGGCCTCGGACAATACTGTTCACCGAAAGTGTCGAATGGCTTTAAGGGCAGAAAATGGTCACATAATATGAGACGGATAAACTTTGATTTCCCAAACTTAAACAGCTACCTGAGCGGAATGTTTTCAACAGAAATTGTATTTTTACTTGTTTATAATGCACTTGTTTACCATTTTAATGTAATTTTGATATGCGTACACTTCTGAACTTTTCGTAATTATCGACTAAAAAATCAGGCCCCTACCTAAAGGTTTTTTGAAAAACTAAAAACACTTCTGCCGTTGAGAGCGGGCGTCAAAGGACAATGCCGCTGACGTCATTTGTTTTGTTATACATCCACGCTGCAACAAAGCGGCTTTATCTACTTATGACGTTTTGAGAGTGATTACGTAACGGGGCTTTTCGCAAATCTCGCAGAAAAGCTTTGGACAAGGGCATACAAAAAGATTTTTTTTTTACACAATTGAAACCTATTCATAATCATATGACTCGATTTCCTTATTCATCGAAAACATTTTAATTGGAATTCAGCAAAGTTCACGACTTGACATTTTCGTTCAAGCAGGTCTTTAACACCAATATAAACCACCACGCTAGAAAAATAGGTAGGATGTTATGACAGAGTTGTTTTAATATCGTTTAAAACAACATTGGGGAAGGTTCAATTCAAAACTGGAGCTTCAATTGATTTGTCTATGTATTTTACAGCCCCGTGTCAACATTTACCCTCCGGTTTCGGGGGGGGGGGGGTGCACCGACCCGTTTGACAAAGATTCCTGACATTATCGACCTAGAAATGGGTCAAGAATGAGATCAGGGTCGGTTCTCACCTGGAAACCTGAAAAGTCAGAGTGTATTAATGAGTATGTGAACACCGACAATGTAATACCCCCCCCCCCCTGTAGACCACATAAATAAATATAAACACAAATGTATGATGTTTTAAGGGCACTGCATACTATTGGGGTTAACCCGAGATAATTGTTGGCATGATAGAAACTTACTTGGTAACGAGCAACGGAGGGATGCTGATAATTAAATAGTAATTTCTCACTAAAATAATTTGAATTGAATTCGAGACTTCAGCTGAGGTCTCAAAGTCAAGCATCTAAAAGCACACAGCTTGTGCGACAAGGGTGTTTTTTTCTTAGATGATTTTGTCGCATCTTCGACGATCAACTGAGTTCACAGTTTCACAGCTGTGAAATTTTGTTATTTTGTGCATATGTTAGAGAAACACCAAATTAAAAGACTGGTCTTTGAAAATTACCACATGTGTCCAGTGCCCTACATACCGCCAGTTTTTGCAGTGTGCCACTCAGACTGCTCATCAAAACCTTCCCAGTTAAATATAATATTTTGTAGAACCAGTAAGTTCTACGATTTTTTTTTAACTTTAACCTGCCTACCGTAAAAGCTTTCCCATACACAGCGTTGCCAAGGAAACTATTCATTCACTAAGTCCACAACATACAAATTTGACTCATTGAAAATTCTTACTCCTGGTTGTTTACGTGTCTCCCTTTCTATAGGCTCAAAGCATGCTCGTTAGAACCCATTTGTTCCACAATCAGGGCCTGACTTCATAGAGCTGCTAAGCACAAAAAAACTTGCTTAGCATAAAATGCTTGCCTTGATAAAAACCGGATTACCAACCAAATGTCCACGTGATTTTCAGGATGAGCAAACAACAGCTGAATACCAGTACCAAGTAGTATGCAACAAATGGAAAATTGGTTGGTAATACTGTTTTTATCAAGGACGAAATTTCATGCGAAGCAAATTATTTTGTTTGTGCTGAGCAGCTCTATAAAATTGGGCCCAGTTATTAGTGTACATGACGATGAAGACTGCGTCATCGGTCATTTTCACTCAGCTACTTCTGTCGTGATGACGCTATGCTAGTCATTTCACCGTATCTTTTGGACATTACAAGCGTATCGTTTGAACAATGGGGACGTGTTCTGCATCAGCAGCGGTCTTACTATCGTTCGGCTTGGTGAGTCAATGCATGTTTTTTCTTGTATTAAAGTCTCATTGATGTTTCATTCTTATATTAATGTTTCTTTGTTTCAAAATGAAATGCGTCTGTCACCCAAGGGGTATAAATGGGTACCCGGTGGGGTAAAGGTTGATATTGTGTATATGAAAAAGCATTCGGAGCGATGCTGTTGCCCAGGTTGTATACTCTCCAGGGAGCTGAGAAAGATTAAGTGGATGTTATTGCCTAATGACCTGCAGTCAATTTCATCAAACTCTTCCTAACTTAGGACTAGTCCTATAGGCAGTGCTAAGAGATAGGACTATTCTTAAGTTAAGACGAGTTACTCATCCCAACTTAAACACAGTGGACAAAAATGGTAACTGTCAAGAGCCAGTCTTCTCGTATCTCAACATATGCATAAAATAACAAACCTGGTCACATGAAGTTGTGTGTTTTCAAATGCTTGATTTTGTGACCTCAAATTCTGTATCTATGAGGTCTCGAAATCAAATTCGTTGAAAATTACTTCTTTCTCGAAAACTATACGTCACTTCAGAGGGAGCCGTTTCTCACAATGTTTTATACTATCAATCTCTCCCCAGTACCCGTTACCAAGTAAGATTTTATGTTAATAATTATTTTGAGTAAATACCAATGGTGTGCACTGCCTTTACGACTAGTCATATCTCTTAGCACTGGCTCGGACTAGTCCTAAGTTAGGAAGAGTTTTGTGAAATCGGCAGCAGGGGACCAATTCAAGCACACTACAACGGTTATTGTGAAATACACTATAATATAAGAACTCGTTATCATTATGAATTGTGTTGCGAAGTACATATTCTCTGCTTTTAGGTTAAAGGAAACCCATCAAACATAATTAAGTATTTTGTTCTTGCGTTTACCTCTTTTTCTTTGTTGCATTATGCGTTTAAATGTTTTTGGTGTTGCAACTCGTCCCAGGGGTATGGGGGCTTGTTCCGTCTTAATTAAAATTAAATGTCTATACAATACAATACAATTATTATAATGTTCTTACTACCATTCGAATGGATTTCGTAAAACTGCTTTTGCATATAATTTGAGCATCTATTTATCGGTAAAGAGTGGTCTTTTGCAGTGTTTGTTTGGCAAACGAAACATACGCTTCCTAAGTCATCATTCATTTTATAACATAAACTTTAAAGGCAGTGAACGCTATTGGTAATTACTCAAAATTATTATTAGCATAAAACCTCACTTGGTAACGAGTAACGGGGAGCTGTGGATAGTATAAAACATTGAGAAACGGCTCCCTCTAAAATGACGTAGTTTTCGAGAAAGAAGTATTTTTTCACGAATTTTATTTCGAAACCTCAGAATTAAATCAAGCACATGAAACCGCACAACTTCGTGTGACATTGGTGTTATTTTCTTTCATTATTATCTCGCCACTTTGATCTTCAATTGAGCTCAAATATTTACAGACTTGTTTTTTATGCATATGTTGAGATACACCAAGTGAGAAGACTGGTCTTTGACAATAGTCAATAGTGTCCAGTGTCCTTAAATGTGAGAAACACTACATACTTGCATCCTTTCTTAAATCTTTTTTTTTCCAAAGGGCATCTTCTCTTAAGGACAAATAGGTTATAATTAACAGCTGCATTGCTTCTCACAAAGTAAGTTTTTATGGTCGTCAATCTTCGGTGTCAGTGATCAATATTTGACCAGAACGTGAACGTCTTTAATTGAACGCTGACCCAAAACCAACAAACCTAACGTTCCAATGCACTTAGAAAACCATTAAAAATCAATATTTTCTTCTTAAAAAGCTCTAATAAATCGGACCATAATTTTGAACAAGACTCGACGAGAGCTCTCATAAAATAATCCATCAAAACTACTTAAAATCATTAGCAAACAAAAAAAGCAAGCAGACAAACAATAAAAAAAGTGCTCTTGAAACTTTAAATTACTCAAAATAATTTTCAGGATAAAGGCTTATTTGGGAACGAGTAATTGAGAGCTGGTTCACACCATTATAAGAAACGGCTCCCTCTGAAAGTAACGATAGTTTTTGAGAAAGAGGTAAATTCTCACTCCAATAGTAAAAGACTTCAGCTGAAGCTTTGTATAAGGCAGATACAAAATAATAGCATATATATTTCTGTACGAGCGTGTCTTTTTCTTTTGCAACTTCGATGACCAATCGAGCCCAAATTATCACAGAGTTGTTATTTTATGAATATATATGATACACCCACGTGAGAATACTGGTCTTTGAGAATTACCAAATATATCCAGTGCCTTTAAGGACAGTGGACACTATTGGTAATTGTCAAAGACCAGGCTTCTCACTTGGTGTATCTCAACGTTTACATAACAATAAAAAAAAAAAAACGGTGAAAACTTGAGCTCAACTGGTCGTCGAACTTGCGAGATAATAATGAAGAAAAAACACCCTTGTCACACCAAGTTGTTTGCTTTCAGATGCTTGATTTCAAGACCTCAAATTCTAAATCTGAGGTCTCGAAATCAAATTCGTGAAATTTTCCAGTTCTCGAAATTTCTCGAAAACTACGTTACTTCAGAGGCAGCCGTTTCTCACAATGTTTAATACTATCAACCTCTCCCCATTACTCGTTTCCAATTAAGGTTTGATGCTAATAATTATTACCAGTAATTACCAATAGTGTCCATTGCCTTTTGTAAAGGCCCACCAGGTTTGGCTTGAAAAATATGATATGCCAATTACTGCAAGCAGCCGAATGTGTCATTAGCAACAGTACACACTTGTATAACAAATTACTAGCTTTATGGTGATGAGCATTTGCAAAGGCAATTTCATCTGTCACTTTTGACAATATTTTGTGGTTCAACATGTGGACAGTCAATCCGCAGCAACTTACAGAAATCCGTTCCTTTCTGTCTGCAAGCAATAAATGGTGTTAGCGTGCGTGACGTCGGTGTGAATAATTTAGTCAAAAAGGCCTTTGGAATTCAATATTAAGGCCTTTTCTGAAAAGTCTCATCAAAAATAATTCAGAAACCAGTGAAACAAAGAGCATATCTGTCGTTTTGTATGAAAAAACAAAATCGGGGCAACTCCTATTTTAAAAAGAGAAATTTGTACGTCTAAAAAAATCAATAAAGAAAGAAATAAAATTCGTGGAAAATCACTTCTTTGTCTAAAACTACGTTCCTTCAGAGGGAGCCGTTTCTCACAATGTTTTATACTATCAACCTCGCCCCACTACTCGTTACCAAGAAAGATTTTGTGCTTATAATTATTTTGAGTAATTACCAAAAGTGTCCAGTGCCTAAAAACACAATTAGCTGGATCCAATGATATAATGGGAGATTTTATACTTCTTAGTTCATGTTTAATTTATTTCCATTCAATCGTTTAAAAAGATATAATAATAACATTACGTGAGATTTTCGTTAATAGATTAGGTGGAGAAGGTCTCCTTAAAGCAAGATTGTTGGATAGAGACTCCAATAATTTGTGTACATACATACATATCTACAATATCTATTAGAAATCACAGTGTAAAGAATAGACTTAAATAATTAAAGCCACACAAACTAGTTACAAATAACAATACTAATCATGAAATTTCTTCCAAGATAAAAACCGGATTAGCAGCAAAATTTCCAATTGTTGCATAGTGCTTGTTACTGGTATTCAGCTGTTGTTTGCTTATCCTGAAAATCACATGGAAATTTGGTTGGTAAACCTGATTTTATCAGGGAAGAAATTTCATGCTAAGCAAATTTGTGTCCTTAGCAGCTCTATAAAGTTGGGCCCAGATGTCCTGTGTTGGATATAAAGCACCTCTTGCTTAGACCATCCATTGACTTCAATCTGGTAAATTGATAACTACATTAGGTGCCAATTCACAAGTTCAACCAAAGAAATAACATAACTTACAAATAAATGGAAGCTTTTAATTGTTTTTATCCTGCATTTTATTGTACTTTTGTTTTTTACCGTACGGTGCTTTAAATTAATAGTGTCATAGCTCTTTATAAATGCAATAGGAGACTTTCCAACGCTAGGTGGCAGCAGACATACCGGGTAAATTTCCATTGTTTACGTAGTTCTGAACATGCGCATAATTCTGAGAACAATGGATTTACCCGGTAAGTCTGCTGCCCTCTATCGTCCCAGAAAGTCTCCCATTGAGTTAAGTTAAAGGAACATTACAGAATTGTTTTTGCTAACAAAATAGTTGCTGGCAGTCTGAGCACTTTATGTAATCCACCATATACATAAACTGACAAACCTGTATAAGTTTGAGATCGATCGGCCATCCGGGTCACGAGAGAATAGTGAAAAACCGATTACAAATTTTGTAATGCATCGATGCCAAAATCAAAACAAATAAAACGCTCACTGAACGATTAACTCCAACCGCGAAGTTAGATCATCTATATATGACATTTCATAAAGAAATATTTCAAGGGCTGTTTTCAAATATCATCATCGTTAGACCATGTAAGTTTTATAAAAATCTGTGATCTTCACGATTTTTTTTTCTTACCAATTATGTAACCTTCTTTTAGGATAATGTTCATAATGTGAGGATATAGAGTGCAACTGGTCTCAGTTTAAAAAACACACACTACGATTCACCTTAACCATTTAGCCGCTGGACCGCCCAGCCGCCTATCGATTTACTGTATGTGGTAGGAGGAAACCTTGCTAGCTTGTGTTTGTAGAAAAAAAGGAACGTCAAAAGAATCCTCGATAGTTATTATTAAGCTAATGAAGCTAATGATGATGAAATAATTTAGCTCTTACCCCAACAAAACGCTCATTAGTAAACACACAGGAAATTGTATTTATTCATCATTCATGATAATATTGTCGAAAACTCACGCCTTCGCATTTAATCAGCATAATAATTGAGTCAGATAAAAGCCTTGAAAGGCTATTGTGTCCATTTTATCCTTACAAACAAATATTATTCGCCATAAAAATTACCGTAGCCGTTTAACGAGAGACATTCATTGTTCTCATGCGAACTTGTACTTTTATACAAATATCAAGGTTCAAATTGTGCATAAAAGTTAAGCTGTGGCTATCTTTTAAAATTTAGACTACGACCAGTATTAGTATTGCAATTAATTAAATTAATTGCAAGAATCTTGATATATTAGTTTTCAGCAAACTCGGGCGGTGCAGGGACTACAGGGTTAAGATGAGTTGTCAATATTACCAATATTTGTGTTGTGTCATCACACTTTGCTAAAGCAATTGCTAGAAGAATATGGTCAATCTTAGCTCTTTGTGAAACTAAGCTCTAGTCTTAATTTCAAAGAGCTGCTGAGCACAACAATTTGCTAAGCATGAAATTTTTTCCTTGATAAAACAGTATTACGACAACACTACAACAAAATTTCAATTTGTTGTCTATTGCTTGTTACTGGTATTCATCTGTTGTTAGCTTATCTTGAAAATTACGTGGAAATTTGGCTGGTAATCCTGAAATTTCATGCTCAGTAAATTGTTGTGCTTAGCAGCTCTAATTGGGCCTTGGGCCATGGTGTCGTGTTGCTTTGCAACAAAGCCCAACTGTACATCTCGCTCAAGTTATACATTCATTCTGTCTATTTCGAGTACAAAAATACACACTCGAGTTATTACTACTGAAAGTTTTTGAACAACTCAAATTTATTAATTCTACCAAACTAAACTTGTTGCTTTAAAATACTTAGATACTTGTAAACAATAACATAATGTTGTAAAGGAATTTGTCAATTATTGTGTCAACATTTGTCGATGTTAAAATCACTAAACCTACACTTTTCTTGCCACGAATTGTCACATGTTTGAGACAACATTCAATGACTTTTAGTTTATAGGGACACGTTGCCTTGGATCGGTCAAGTTGGCCCATAAAAAGCGTTTGAAAGCGTTTGTTGTAAAATGTGCATACAGTTAGAAAGATGTTTTTAAAGTAGAATATAATTATCCACACGAACATGCCGCAAAATTGGGTGTTTTTTTCTTTACTTTGCGAACTGACAAGGTCGACCATTTTTTGGCGTGCCGTGTTAGTTAACGACGTAAAACAAACTCGTGTTATAGTATTCTACCTTTAAACATTCTTTCTAACCATATGCATTTTATAGTAAATTGTTTCAAATGCTTTTCATATACCAAATCGCCAGATCAAAGGCAACGTGTTCATTTAATTTTGTTTTAAATCTTTCCCTGTAAACAAACTTGTGTTATTGTTGACATTTTTACTCATTTAGAGTCAAAAAGTTACGGCAAGCAAAAAAGGTGAATATTTAGCGTACATTACACTACTAGCATTTAGGTAAGTACTGGAGAAATGAAACAATCTTATAGAGACTATAAAGATTGTTTCCTTTATCTTTTATAGATATGTTGTATTATTAGTTACAAATCTAACTACTTGGAATCCTTTAAAATCCAACAGGTCACTGGAAGTGCAGTTTAATTATTTACTGACCGTTATTTTTTTTTATCAACAATACTTGGCATGAGGCAAGGCAAGCCAGTCACAGAAGTACATTGTACACAATTTGATTATTTTTTCTAATTTAGTTTTTGATGTATTAAAACTATTGAGTAAACATAATATCTTGCGAATGCGAATGCGAATGCGATTTTCTTTACGTCACAGGGCCGCTTTTGCAGTGAATGTTTCGCATGAGTTGAGCACAAGTCAACTGATAATGCGAAATATTTTTTTCGCAAAATTGTGACATCAAAATTCGTGTTGCATTTATTCTGCACGAAGTATAAACCGGGATTAAAGAAACTTGACACTATTGGTAATTGTCAAAAACCAGTCTTCTCCCTTGATATATCCCAACAGTATGCATATAGTAACAAACCTGTGAGAATTTGAACTCAATTGGTCGTCGAAGTTGCGAGATAATAATGGAATACAAACACCCTTGTCTTCAGCAGTGGGCGTCATCATGGTCCAGTGTAGCAACACAGTCATCTGATATGGCTAGACTTGACAGAGTCTCTCTTCAGGAGGTGACAGTCCGAAAGTGTTTGTTAGAAAATTGTAGCATCAACTACCACACTTGACCAGTCTGATCTGGCTAGACTTGAAAGAGTCTCTCATTAGCTGGTGACAGTCCAAGTGTGCCAGTTAGAACATGTAGCATCAACTACCTAACTTGGACAGTCTGATCTGGCTAGACTTGACAGAGTCTCTCTTCAGCAGGTGACAGTCCAAGTGTGCCAGTAAGAACATGTAGCATCAACTACCTAACTTGGACAGTCTGATCTGGCTAGACTTGGCACAGTCTCTCTTCAGCAGGTGACAGTCCAAATGTGCCAGTTAGAAAATGTAGCATAAACTACCTCACTTGGACAGTCTGATCTGGCTATAGACTTGAAAGAGTCTCTCTTCAGCTGGTGACAGTCCAAATGTGCCAGTTAGAAAATGTAGCATCAACTCCCTCACTTGGACAGTCTGATCTGGCTAGACTTGACAGAGTCTCTCTTCAGCGGGTGACAGTCCAAATGTGCTAGTGAGAAAATGTAGCATCAACTACCTAACTTGGACAGTCTGATCTGGCTAGACTTGACAGAGTCTCTCTTCAGCTGGTGACAGTCCAAATGTGTTTGTTAGAAAATGTAGCATCAACATTACTACCTCACTGGAACAGCTGATCTGTATCAACTATATGGCTACAATTGACACAGTCTTCCTTTAGCTGGTAAGACCAAAATTGTTAGTAGGGTAGACTTGATACATTCCCTCTTCAGATGGCGGCAAGAAACATCGAGTAGGTAGTCTTGCGATTGGAATTATGCCAACTCATTGTAGGTCATCTCTTGCCTCTCAAATCTGTGGTAAAAAAAAAAGGGTTTTGAAGATCAATTTTGAAACTAATAGTCTTAGAACAGTTGCTCACAGGAATTGTAAAGTTCAAATGATATCACGAGCAGGGAATTATCATTCAGGCCCAATCAGTACTTCAACTCATTGCGCATGATAGAACATTGTATAATGTTGTTGTTTCCTTGTTGCTTTTTCCATAATCTTTTTTTCCTGGGAAACTTAACCTCCTGTTTTGATAAAGTTTTCCACCAGTTGGTTTTTATGGTGTGATTATCACAAATAGAATGGAATAATCTGAATGTATCCAGTCAAAGTGTTCAGTTTGACCTTCAATAAATCTGCTAATTCTAAAACATTAACTGCTATTTCACCAAACATGAACTCCTTCGCCAAAACTTACCTCTAGCTGTCAGTTGTTGACTCTTTGCGCCCGTGTCCTCCAACAATGCTTATCCAACAAATTTAAAGAGGTTGTAGTCACCACCCCCTGTATCTTTCAACAATGCTCATCCAAACAGGCCCAGCTGTAGTTACCACTCCCTATACCCTCCAACAATGTTCATTCAAACAGGTCAAGTTGTAGTCACCACTCCCTGTACCCTCCAACAATGTTCATTCAAACAGGTCAAGTTGTAGTCACCACTCCCTGTACCCTCCAACAATGTTCATTCAAACAGGTCTAGTTGTAGTCACCACTCCCTGTACCCTCCAACAATGCTCATCCAAACAGGTCCAGTTGTAGTCACCACTCCCTGTACCCTCCAACAATGCTCATCCAAACAGGTCAAGTTGTAGTCACCACTCTCTGTATCCTCCAACGATGCTCATCCAAACAGGTCCAGATGTAGTCACCACTTCCAGTATCTTCCACATCTGTTAATCAAAACAATTCAGTTGGTGTTAACATAATTGTATGAAAAGTTGCATGAAGAGGCCATGCCGTTGTTTTAGGAAGGATTCTAATATGTTTTGAATGTACACAAACTAACTTTTTTATCAAGTAATGATTCTCCACTTGTTTTACCATTGGCTGTTTGTCCACACGCTTGTTGTTGCAAAACCTCAAAAATATTTTAAACTGTTGCTTACAACTGTCTTCAAATGTTTGTATAATTTTTTTTAAACTGGTTTTGTTAACCAACTGATGTTTAGACTTTTTCCTCTGAATTTTCCATTTTCCTCTGAATTTCTTGAACAATCTGTTGTCACATTAAGAAAGGCAATTTCTTCACCAGTTACAAGTGATTATAAACTGATACATTACCACAGCTTCTGCATGACCCCTGTCCCTGCTGCTAGACATCAACTCAGCTCAGTGAAGATATCAGCTCCCAAGATACTTCATCTTCTTCAAGTTGAAAATATAATCTGTTTCGAAAGAAAGAAGGAATGGTCAGCATTATGGATCGGAACAATTAGCCATAGTCAGTATCACCATCCGAAATAACCCCAATTCTCCAATTGGGATTACCACGGTGGTAGGGGTTAGAGTCGTCCACCATGCTTGTTGTTGTCAAATCTCAAATCATATTATTTTAACTTTTGTTTACAACTGTCTTTGTTTGAGAGATTCAAGAACTGGTTTAATATTAAATCAACTGATGTTTAGATTTGTTCATACTCCTTCAGGTTTCTTGATTGAGTTAGAAGGTACTTCTTAGTAAATGATTATAGACTGATACATCACCGTAGCTTCTGAATGGTCCTTGTCCTGATTGGTAGACAGCAATTCAGCTCAGTGAAGATACCAGGGGTCGATTTCACAAAGAGTTAGGACTCGTCTTATCTCGAGTCAAGACGAGTAACTCGTCCTAACTTAGGGTTAATATTAAGGTCTGCATGCTAAAGTGCACGGTTGGGACTCGTCCTATGTCCTAAGATTAGTCTTAAGTTAAGAAGGGTTTTGTGAAATCGACACAGCACCAAACTACTGCATCATCTTCGAGAAGAAAACATAATAACCTGTTTTTGAAAGAAAGAAACAAAAAACAAAGAAATGGTCAGCATTTTGGAGTCAGAACAATTAGCCAAAGTCAGTTTCACCATCCGAAACAACCCCAATACTTTACCAAGCAGATTTCATCTACGGTGTCCTAGAGCTGGCATTTCATCTGTAGCTTAACGCAACATCCATTTTAGCAATCCCACTGTAGGAAAATAAAAGCAAGGTCAAAATTAGAACCTGCCAAGGGAAATATAATACTGTGTACAAATTTACCCTTATACTTTACCTATACTCTGCACATTATACTTATCCTTTTCTGCAACACTTCACAAATTGACCCAGCTGACTTCATGGCTTAATTTCATAGAGCTGATAATCAAAATAATTTTTGTCTTGATAAAAACAGCATTACCAACCAAGTTTCAACGTGATTTTCAGGATGAGCAAACAACAGCTGAATACTATACAAGCAATAGGTCTATGCAACAAATGGAAATTTGGTTGGTAATCCTGTTTGTATCTAGAAATAAATATTCATGCTAAGCAAATTTGATGTGTGCTTAGAAACTCTATGAAATTGGGCCCAGGTCATGCACCAGATCAATGAACATCGTCAAGTAACTTTCTGCATTTCAACGCACAATTAACTGCCAACGTCCACATCTGTGGGAAGAAAAAGGTTACAGCGTTAGAAATTATAAACAAGTAGTGTGTCTTGTGGAGGAAAACTTTAAAAGGCTGTGGAGGATCGAAGCGGTTGTTAGAATCCCTGTGGAGGAAGCGTTTGTTAGAATCCCTGTGGAGGAAGCGGTGGTAAGAATCCCTGTGGAGGAATTGGTTGTTAGAATCCCTGTGGAGGAAGCGTTTGTTAGAATCCCTGTGGAGGAATTGGTTGTTAGAATCCCTGTGGAGGAAGCGTTTGTTAGAATCCCTGTGGAGGAAGCGGTTGTTAGAATCCCTGTGGAGGAAGCGTTTGTTAGAATCCCTGTGGAGGAATTGGTTGTTAGAATCCCTGTGGAGGAAGCGGTTGTTAGAATCCCTGTGGAGGAAGCGGTTGTTAGAACCCCTGTGGAGGAAGCGGTTGTTAGAATCCCTGTGGAGGAAGCGGTGGTAAGAATCCCTGTGGAGGAAGCGGTTGTTAGAACCCCTGTGGAGGAAGCGGTTGTTAGAACCCCTGTGGATGAAGCGGTTGTTAGAATCCCTGTGGAGGAAGCGGTGGTAAGAATCCCTGTGGAGGAAGCGGTTGTTAGAATCCCTGTGGAGGAAGCGGTTGTTAGAACCCCTGTGGAGGAAGCGGTTGTTAGAATCCCTGTGGAGGAAGCGGTTGTTAGAATCCCTGTGGAGGAAGCGGTTGTTAGAATCCCTGTGGAGGAAGCGGTTGTTAGAATCCCTGTGGAGGAAGCGTTTGTTATGTGGAGAAAGCGGTTTTTAGAACCCCTGTGGAGGAAGCGGTTGTTAGAATCCCTGTGGAGGAAGCGGTTGTTAGAATCCCTGTGGAGGAAGCGGTGGTAAGAATCCCTGTGGAGGAATTGGTTGTTAGAATCCCTGTGGAGGAAGCGGTTGTTAGAACCCCTGTGGAGGAAGCGGTTGTTAGAATCCCTGTGGAGGAAGCGGTTGTTAGAATCCCTGTGAAGGAAGCGGTTGTTAGAATCCCTGTGGAGGAATTGGTTGTTAGAATCCCTGTGGAGGAAGCGGTTGTTAGAATCCCTGTGGAGGAAGCGGTTGTTAGAATCCCTGTGGAGGAAGCGGTTGTTAGAATCCCTGCGGAGGAAGCGTTTGTTATGTGGAGAAAGCGGTTTTTAGAACCCCTGTGGAGGAAGCGGTTGTTAGAATCCCTGTGGAGGAAGCGGTTGTTAGAATCCCTGTGGAGGAAGCGGTGGTAAGAATCCCTGTGGAGGAATTGGTTGTTAGAATCCCTGTGGAGGAAGCGGTTGTTAGAACCCCTGTGGAGGAAGCGGTTGTTAGAATCCCTGTGGAGGAAGCGGTTGTTAGAATCCCTGTGGAGGAAGCGGTTGTTAGAATCCCTCTGGAGGAAGCGGTTGGTAGAATCCCTGTTGAGGAAGCGTTTGTTATGTGGAGAAAGCGGTTTTTAGAACCCCTGTGGAGGAAGCGGTTGTTAGAATCCCTGTGGAGGAAGCGGTTGTTAGAATCCCTGTGGAGGAAGCGTTTGTTATGTGGAGAAAGCGGTTTTTAGAATCCCTGTGGAGGAATTGGTTGTTAGAATCCCTGTGGAGGAAGCGGTTGTTAGAACCCCTGTGGAGGAAGCGGTTGTTAGAATCCCTGTGGAGGAAGCGGTTGTTAGAACCCCTGTGGAGGAAACGGTTGTTAAAATCCCTGTGGAGGAAGCGGTTGTTAGAATCCCTGTGGAGGAAACGGTTGTTAGAATCCCTGTGGATGAAGCGGTTGTTAGAATCCCTGTGGATGAAGCGGTTGTTAGAATCCCTGTGGAGGAAGCGGTTGTTAGAATCCCTGTGGAGGAAGCGGTTGTTAGAATCCCTGTGGAGGAAGCGGTTGTTAGAATCCCTGTGGAGGAAGCGGTTGTTAGAATTCCTGTGGAGGAAGCGGTTGTTAGAATCCCTGTGGAGGAAGCGGTGGTTATAATCCCTGTGGAGGAAGCGGTTGTTAGAATCTCTGTAGAGGAAGCGGTTGTTATGTGAAGGAAGCGGTTGTTATGTGAAGAAAGCGGTTGTTAGAATCTCTGTGAAGGAAGCGGTTGTTAGAATCCTTGTGGAGGAAGCGGTTGTTAGAATCCCTGTGGATCCCTCCATGGATTATCTGCTCTTTTTCACCCTATGTTCGTTCTCCTCTCTCATCTTCTCCGGTATATATTGTAATTTTACTATTTTTTTACCCCGCAGCGCTGACGAAAATATGAGCTTAGGGCATTTTTTTTCAATGAGCCCTAAAGTGTTTTTGTAATCTTTTAATTTTTGAAATTCTTTGTTGTTTAAAACAAGTTTGCAAAAAAAAAATCCTGCTGGATGATGGTGTTATTAATTTGTTGCCTTTTTAATGTTAAATTTCACGCATTAATATTCAGTTGAAAATGTCCCACATTCAGAATTGATGTAATGCTGAAAATATTAGGACTTTGTAAAAATTCATTTAGCTGGTTTAAATAATATATTATACTCCTGAATCAAACATTAGTCATCAAATGAATGATGATTATGATTGGAATAATATTTGTACTATTATGATATATTTAAAAACACATAAGGGGGAGGGTTATGTGCCTATGATACGAAACAAAGCAGTAGAGGCAAATATCTAAATTTTTATTTCTCAGCTCTATTTAATTTCCAGAAGGAATATTACTCGTCTATCTGGAAAAAAATTATCACGCTAATTTAAATATTTGACAATTAAAACTAAACATGACAACTGACGACTTTGAAGTATCAACCCTGACGAAAATTTCCAGTAAGACTAGTTTCCTACCCAAAAGGCATCATTGGCTTCGACCAATATGCAACTCAAGAAATGCCAGGAAAGTGTGACGTCACCTTGAAAGCTGCACAAGTAAGGACAACATCTACAAGATCGCAGAACGTATTTGGGGAAGGGGCGGTACGAGGGGTGGGACTCTGCAAGAGAACGGGTTAGATCTTCTCTTACACTTCGGAGTCTTCGTCTTGTCTTGATCTTGATTTAGGATAACTTGCGTTATCCGACCTCCACTTATTGCGTTCTTTCAATAACCCCATTTTGTTATTTATTGTATTTTAATTTTTTTTTTAAATATAACTTATTTTGTTGTAACTAGTCCTATAAACCTACCGCAAGTTCTCTCACAACTTATAAGAGAGAGTTTTCAGATCAACTCATTTTTTTTTTATGCCACAAATTAAAACGTACATATTGTGTGTAAAAATGGTCTAAAAGAATTGTGTTTTTTTCAAATTAAACCTATTAAACCTAGAAAACCGCAGGTTCTTTTCACAACTTTCAGAGAGAGTTTTCAATTTAGCTCAAACCCCCGGTTTGACTTTAGTATCAAAGGCCCTTTTTTCAGCCAGCTAAACAGTGGAGATCGGATGGTGCCAAGTTTTCCTTACCTGAATCCGGCGATGACTCCGGCGATGACTCCGGCGATGACTCCAATGTTCATCCACAAACCACATATCCATAGATCACAATATTCGTCCACAAACAACATATCCATAGATCACAATATTCGTCCACAAACAACATATCCATAGATAAAAGACTCTCATCTGATTGTCCCATCCAGCCTCTTTCGAATCGTCAGCATCTCACAAAAAAGTCATATCAATGTTCATTGAAGTCTGGCTGGATGGGAGCTGACTGGATGGGAGCTGGCTGGATAAGACTGGCTGCTGGCTGCTGGGTCTGTCCGAGTCACCTCTAACAGCTGCACATGGGACGAGAAAAAAAAAACATGTTAATGCTACACATTTCAAATCCGAATGGCTGGTGATTTAGAAAACTTCACAATGCTCTGAATGTTGTTAACATTGTCATGACAAGACTCTTCGTTTTGTTAAAATTGGCGGCCTATATTCTGTTCATAAATGGCGGCCTATTTAATTTAAAATGTACAGCATTTGCAAAGCCAAGCAAGGCCAAGCCAGTCCAAGCCTGTCCAAGTCGGACCAAGCAAGTCAGACCAAGACAGGCCAAGCAAAACCAGGCCAAGACAGGTCAAAGCCAGGCCAGGCCAGGCCAAGCCAGGCCAAGCCAGTCCAAGCCAGGCCAGGCCGAGCCAGATCACTCAAGCCAAGCCAGACCAGGCCAAGCCAAGCAAAGCCAAGCAAAACCAGGCAAGGCCAGGCCAAGCCAGGCCAAGCCAAACAAAACCAGGCCAAGCCAGACCAAGCCAATATTTATCATATTTAGTGTATATAGTTACATCATCAAAGTTGCACCACATTGGGATAACTTTCCGTATGGCGCCACCACTTATTCACAGATTTTTTACAAAAAGGGATATCTCATTGAGGTAAATTAGATACTATATTATTTCATATCGAATGAAAAAGTGGTGGCGCCATACGGAAACTTTTCCAAAACAAATAAGGTCGGTGCACAGTCATTCAAGCATACAGTGTACCTAGCTAGTCATATTATTTACTTTATTTGATCGACTTGTTAGGTGTTCGGGCCAACAGCCCGGAACACCTCTTATTTATGAATGTACCTTTTATGTGTACATGTGGAAATAAAGTAATTGGTTGACTATTTGGTTGATTCAATTAATGATTTATGGGTTATGTTTCCTAAGCCTTACCTCACCGAGACGTGTTCTCCGTTGGTCGTGAAGTTTCACCATTGCAGTTCACGGCCATTCACTCAGTGGGCTGTCTCCACCCACTCTGTAACTTAAACTTTTCGGCAAAACCTCAGATAAATAATGTCACAATTAGCTCAAAAGTGACAAATTTTTTCCAAAATGTTTACGAACGCACATGTTTACGAATGAACGCAGACTGTTTGATAAATTTACAAGTAAAAGTTCATCAGGAAATGCGAGGTCCAGATCCCACGAAGAGCCGAGAGATACGGCTGTGCTCCAGCGC
Organism: Asterias rubens; assembly: GCF_902459465.1. Taxonomy (NCBI): domain Eukaryota; kingdom Metazoa; phylum Echinodermata; class Asteroidea; order Forcipulatida; family Asteriidae; genus Asterias; species Asterias rubens. The sequence goes on from NC_047082.1 coordinate 10,933,685, forward strand.
GACATGGTCCAAGCGAAGGTATTCCCTATACTGGCAATTCAATTGCACCATCGAGCAAGCTTGCACGTGTAGAGCCTCGACTTCATTCTTCATATGTATTGTACTTGTCTGTTTCGATGAATGGATATGTCATTACCGGTATTTTACCGTTACAATACAGAGTTATATAATGCCTATATTCAATGCTGTCCACCATTGGAGGATCTACACACGTGATTGGCAATGTAAAAGGAGGGATTTCGTCACTAAGTACTTCGAAAACGCAATCATCCTCATTTGCATAACAGTGACGATCATCAATGAGACTTCGCTCCACACTGACACCAAGGTCTTAGGAATGTTCAGCTGGTCACTTATTTAATCACGGTCTCAATCCCGGATTGCTGTATTCATATAATGCCAGGGCGAAATGAGAGGAATTAGACCTATAAACCTTTATCACGATGTGTCCATCTTGATTTTACTCCATTCCAACTCATTGCAACCAAACTGAGGCTGGACGAAACAATAGTCTGGTGCCATGTTTGCGCAATGGATGTCATCACTCATTACTGTTATTGGAAACAGGGAACATGACCAAGATGGTGACAGCGTGATAACGATAAAGGCTACTACAGAGCAAGAACTCCAAATAGTATAACCAAAGATGCTCTTTGGGAATGCGGATTGTGGATGGGGTAGTCAACTCCTGTTTGTTTGTCTGTCTGTCTGTTTCGTTGTTGATTTTTTACTTATTTTTTTTTTTTTTTTTTTTTTTTTTGGGGGGGGCTGTTTTATCTTAAACAATAAATCCACTAGTGCTCGAGTCCTGATCGGATATATTACATAAAGATCCAATCAAGTCGAATATGAGATCCTTTTTTTTAAGGCAGTACTGTTTCAACAGGATACAATTGCCCAACTTTTTTCACCAGAAATTGAAGACCAATTGTTGGCCTAAGACAAAACCGAAAATGTTCGAAGATCATTGAGGGCTAAAACCTTATAAAAATATTGATTTTGCAAGTTGTAAATAATATGATCTATAAAACAGTTTTTCAGACCCAAAGGTCACTCTAAAATGTTGGCTTAAAACAAAACAATATTAATGAGCTTTAACGGGCTATGTATTGAATTGAAAATGCAATTTCTTTTACTTTTGCCATTTTGTTAGCATGGCTCTTCCTCCCCAAAAGTCTAAAAAATGAAATAATTTACTAAATCGTGAAATATTTACCTGTACCGACTCCTATGAAGCACAAACGAAGCCTGTGTGTGCCTTGAATGACATAATTAATTTTGAATTTACGGAGATGTCGCCGTAAAGTAGATTGTGCCTCTTTCATTGTCAACACCGCCCAGACATGATTTTAATTTAGTGTCAAAACTTGCCGGGTGAAAACTGACAAAAAGTTTTCAATGCATGGTTATTACCACAGTATACATGGGAACACTTTGATAGGAGTGGCCTGAGCAGCCATTTATTTGTTTTATAATTAGGGTGAAGAAACATTTTTTTATGAATTAAATTTGCCTGATCAAAACTGATAGTTCTATTATGACCAAAAATCTTTGCTAGCCTTCAATCAGATTCCAAATTACTAGAAACCCCAAAATACACTGGACACTATTGGTAACTGTCGAAGACTATAGTCTCCACAGTTGGTGTATCAACACATGCTTGAAATAACAAACCAGTGAAAATTTGAGTTCAATCGGTCGTCGAAGTTGCGAGAAAAAACACCTTTGTCACACGAAGTTGTGCGCTTTATGCTTGATTTCGAGACCCCAAATTCTAAATCTGAGGTTTCGAAATCAAATTCTTGGAAAATTGCTTCTTTCTCGAAAACTGTATACTTCAGAGGGAGCCAATTCTCACAATGTTTTATACTATCAACCTCTGCCCATTACTCGTTAACAAGTAAGGTGTTATGCTAATAATTATTTGGAGTAATTACCAATAGTGTCCACTGCCTTTAAGACAAAAACACATTAACTGTAAGGGATAAATTGTGGAGAATGACGGTTGTGTTTCTCATTAGCCTCACAAAGGATCATGTCATAGAACTATATTTAATTTGTTGGGGGGGGGGGGGTTGAACAAAGAATTGACTAGAGTGGGATTCGAACCAACGACCTCCGGATTAACGTGCCGGCGCTCTACCAACTGAGCTATCTAGCCCTATATTGGCGGTGTCCCTATTTTGTCAATATCTTTGTTCGGGGGTGCCAGTCAGAAGCCATACAACCGTTAAGAACTAATTATATTTAACAACAAAATTGTGTGTACAGCAAATAATATTCGATATGCAAAGGTTTGCGGTACCACCATGTTATGATTATCTTTAAATGAGTAGCGATAGTTCTGAAAAGAACCGTTGGTTTCAACTCGACGTTTCTCCAGAAGACGATCAGAGCCTACTGATCGAAACGTCAAGTTGAAACCAACGTTTTTCTTTTTTTAGAACCACCCCAACTCACTTAGAGATCCTTGGTGTTACCGCTAACCTTTCCATACCGTATTTCCACCATGCAAAATTTTGTAATCCTACTAAATTAATATTCCATCAAAAATCTATGAGCCAGTATATTAGCCTCTCCTTGTAATCAATATTGTCTTTCAGATGAATTCCAGATGGTTTGACAGCTTTGATTTCGTTATATGGAGTGTACAGGCATTATCCAACGGTGTAGACCGTTTCGAGAAAAACAATCGGTATCGCCCGATTTTATTATGGAATATTGAGCTTGCTCACCGATCCGGAAAGCCGTAGCAAAGCCCACGTAGTTCGTGAGCTACTGATTGGTACCAAGGTCTTCCAGTAAGAAAAAAAAACCCACAACAACAACAACAACAACAACAACAACAACAACAACAACAACAACAACAACAACAACAACAACAACAACAACAACAACAACAACAACAAACTAAAAATGTCAGATGTACCTTTAACATTCGAGCACATTTCACGCGGAGACTCGCAGTCAAATCACACAATACAACACTAATTGAAGTACACGGCATTGTGCACACACTGCGTGCAGACGATGGTGAAATGTACAAGCTGACATTTAAATAACCTTGACCGATCCCACAACAGAAATTCTATTTCCAGGTGACTTGAAAATCAAATTTTTGGGTTTCGAAATCAAATTCGTTGAAAATTACTTCTTTCTCGAAAACTACATCACTTCAGAGGGAGCCGTTTCTCACAATGTTTTATATTATAACACCCCTTACCAATATTCTGCCTTTTCATTGGCTTAGAGCGCGTCACATGATATGTCTTAGTTTTGCTAGACGACGGCCGTGTGATAGCGCATCGGTTTGCCGTGCGCTAGTCCGAAAGACTAGCACACGGCGTGCAGTACCCAGACGTCCGTTGCGTGTACGAGGATGATAAATTAATAGTCTGTAACCATTTCGGATTACATGACACTGCATGCAGAGCACAGTAAAAGTTTTCGCAATCTGTATTCGCGTCGTCCGTGGAGTGTAGCATTCAGGTCTGTAAAGTCTGTACAGTATTTAGAAATGTTTGGGGTGTTATAAAACAAATATTGGCTGCTTTTACTCGTGCAATGGTTAAAAACTATGACTCCCTCTGTGATCCCCGAAACGTTCTATTCTATTCTAAAATAGAACGCTCCGGGGATCACCTCGGGAGTCATAGTTTTAACCATAGCACTCGAAGCAGTCAATATTTGTATACTATCAACCTTTCCCCATTACTCGTTACCAAGTAAGGTTTTATGCTTATAATTGTTTTGAATCATTACCAATAGTGTCCACTGCCTTTCACACTTTATTTGTTTCCCCCCTTTTTTTTTTACAGTACGTGTTCCTTCAAATGAGGTCTACAACAGGAGTTTGTTTACCTGGTATGTAAGCACTATCCAAATATTAGTGGTAATTGGTTACACATAATTTCCTGCCACTACGGGTTACTTTTAGTGGCCGTTTTAGACAGGAACATATCATTGGCATTTTGTCACAGAAGGGAACAATGTATTGGCTAAAGCATTACGGGAAAGCATTATGCGTCTACATGGTCGGGAAGGGGGTTGCGTTTTAACAATTCAATGATTGAGACGAATTACTACAATCGCCATTCCATTTGAAACTTTTGTTATAATGGTGAACTGCGTCCAGGTATAACCTCAGCACGGATCGTCATTTAAATATGTTCGGAACACAATTTGCCAAGAGATATCCATGGTAGGCGGAAATACTGCTTGCACTGACCTGACAGGAAAACAAAATAGAAAGAAACTATAAATAAATAGTAAAATTGCGGGTACAACCACCATGCGTAAGTCTCTTTTGAGTGAGTGTTCGCTCAAAAAAAGAAAAACGGTTTGGTCTCGACGTTTCGAACATGTATAACCCGCTTGTCTGTAGGAGAATGATGCTCTTTTCAGAGCCAACACTCTCTCGAAAGAGAATGGTTGTACCCGCAAAGTTTACTGAGGGAATCAATGTGTGGTGAAAAGGTTTTCAACTAGTGGTTTAAATTATAAAGAACCAGGCCTCGGCGGTTTTAAACCACTAGTTGAAAACCGATTCAACACACTTTGATTCCCATTCATAAATACCTTTTCGGTCAAAAACATCACCACTTTTTGGTCAAAAAGTAAAATAAATGCAAAAATTATAAATGTTAAGATTTCTTTCAACACAACACCCCTCCACCTATAATATGGTAAAGCCCTCCGCCGCCCTCGGGTAAACAACTCCTTATAAGGGAATGCTGTGCGCGTCGCGCGTATCGCGTGATGTGGCACAACTGTTTCAGCCGTTGCTCTCGACCAATAGGAATGAAGAAACTGTCTTATAAGAACAGGTGCAAGCAGGCGTGTCACACCCACGTTTCAACACTTTTTACTGGTCATAAACAAAGATTTATATACACCCACGTGTGACGCGCTCTTCACCAATAGGAATAGCGAAACTGTCTGAGGTATTTATGAATATTGATTTATAGTTTCTTCTTATTTCTCCACACCATGCAAATACTTGAAAACAAAATACTTCAGGTTTCTGAACTGCTTCACAGATTTTCTTTCACTGTTTTTCAGAGACGATACCTCCCATTGTTGCCCCTACCACATGGACGGGTTGGTTCAGCGTGAATGATCCTGTCAACGGTACGGACAATGAGACGCTAGCAGCGGTCAGATCGGTTAGTTGCTGATTTTTATTTTTAGTATTTTAAAGGGACTTGTTTTTCTAACAAACAGTTGCTGACAGTGAAGCCCTTTATGTAATCCACCATTATATTTCATACATAAACTGACAAACCTTTAGAAGTTTGAAATCGATCGGCCATCTGGTTCCCGAGAAAATAGTGAAAACTTATTACATCTTCTACATTACATCGATACAAAAAAAATGATTGAAAATCTCACTGAGCGAAAAACTCCAAACGGGAAATAAATTTTTTTCTCATCGAATTTTAAGGGATGTTTTTTTGTTTTGTTTCACTATCATCACCATTAAACCGTGTAAGTTATATGTAAATCTGTGATCTTAGACGAGTTTTTTTTTATCAATTCTGTCAAGTTAATTGGAGAATCAGTACGAAATCGTTTAATTTTTCTAAATCTGTTCAAGATAGACCTTTACTTGTTAAAAATACACACATAATGGTAAAATAGAGCTTTTTTTGAGAGTTTTGTTCTTCATTTATCTTAACCTTTGAAGCACTCCCCTCCCCCAATTTAGGTTCATGCAAGGTTTAAAGGGACATTTAAAGGGACACAATACCTTCGTATTGTGACAACAAAGTCACGTTACCAAGAAATTGTTTGCGTATTTTTCCTGCGCTCGAATTCAGAATTTTCTCACGAAATCATTTCGTGCACTCGAAATAAATTATTTAAACCTCTCACAATTGATTTCTAGTACTGAAAATGATTTTAAGTGCTCGAAATAGAGAACAACTTTACGCACTAAGTTTGTTCTCATCCTATTTGTCGTACATTGTCGATACAACCTTTGATTTCGTTTCCTGTTACGATCACTTTTGTTTTCTACCTTCCTAACAGGTTTACCCATCGGTGTGCGTCAGCCCAACCCAGGCCGAGTGCCGAGTGAAATTTGCCCACACTGATCACGTCACTGCCGGGCAGTCTCTTAACTTAAGTTGCACTCCTGCCGCCGGACTCCTGTGTCAAAACTCGGATCAACCTCCCACAGAGACATGCCTGGACTACGAGATCAGATTCGAATGTCCAACGTCAGCCGGTATATGGACCGTTATCATGCTGATTCCGTCTTAGTCGTGTTTCTCATATCGAATTACAATAATAAATCCTAATAATCAATTTGCAAATTGGAACCAGACTATTTTGTTCTTATTTTTTAATCTGTTTTTCTTCTTTTTGTTGCAGTTTCAATTGGGGACAATTATTTTAGCCCCTGGACACAGAAACACTTTGGTCTTCTCATAGAGGGAACACGCATGCCTTTAAAATGATATATTCAGAAAATAATCACTAATTATACTTTGTAAAATTAATATGAACAGCATATAATGTTGTACTAATGAAAAAATGCATCTTCGAAAATCTTCATCTTTCAAAGTTTACTACTAGATAAGCGTACGGAACACATCTACATGACCCAATGTCTTATTACTGAATGAAATAATATAACTTTCAAAATGGATAATACTTCAAATGTTGTTTCTGTTTTTAGACACCCTACCGAACCCCGCTTTCTACTGGGAACTGAGTGGCAAAGCACATGGGAGTGACGATGACCCTGTATCATGCGGTGGGACAATATACTCTATCTACCCCACAATAGGCGGCTTGTCCGGAAATGTGCATGTGACGTCTGGGCCGTTACCGATATCTGCAGACAGTTTCGGCTCATCTAATCATCTCTGCGCACACAGAACAAACATTACTAGCGACATCGATTTCGGGTTACGGCCCGACAGGTGCATTACGGATACATCTTGCTGTACATCGGGATGGACACTGACATTCTGGATGAGCTACTTTAGCACCCCAAGCTCTCTAAGACGACACGTAGTTTCCACGGGAGGGCATGACGAAAAAGCAAAAGGTTTCGCTATTTACATGACACAGAAATTTGTTTTGCAGGTCCGTGGCGATCTCAATAACAAGACTTGGGAGATGAAAATGGACAATCCTGATGTATTCCCAACTGATGTCTGGACCCATCATTGTTTCACTTACAATGCCGATGATGGTACCAGGTATTACAAGAATGGGGTGTTAAGCTACTCGCTTGAAACGGAGACGGGAATTCAAGCCATCAATACAAACCCTAATAACAATGTTCGATTGTTCTCATCTAACGGTGTGACTGTAGGACGTCCAGAAGGCGATTTCAGCGATTTCAAAATGTTTTACAGAACATTTAACGACACCGAAGTTCAAACTGCATACCTCAGCGAAACTTCAGGTGAGTTCAAAACTTCGCTATCGTTAAAATGAATAAGAACATCAGTATCATCGTTAAAGCAAATGATGATCACATGAAAAAGAATTACTCCAATGTGAAAGACAAATACTACCACCTTCAAAATGAGCACTTTTACGTGAAAGAGTTACACTTCTACGTGAAAAGAGACACTGTCACAGTGAAATAGAAAAACTTACGCGCGCAAAAGGAAGTACTTACACAGTGAAATGTAAAATTCTCTCGAAAAAAGAAAATGCATGTAACACTTTGCTCAAAACACCTGCTATATAAAAATCCTGATTTGGGCTGATTTCAATCATCCAAAAGAGGAGTCCGACCTTTTGGGCCCTTGTAAAGCTGACGATGGATGGCTGTGAAAAAGGCCTTCTTTATAACAATTAATATGTTATATTGCATCCCTTTGAAACTCCTTGACCGGTGCATGTTTTCCTCCATCCTACAATCTAGACTGTTTTCAGAGGAATATCAATTCATACCTTGAGCTCCCTTGATTTCTTTTCACTTTCAAAATGTTTTTTTTGATCGTGTAGCCCCATACAAATGGTGGCTTTTAGCCTCGTTTCTTGTTTTGCGGGCGAACTTGCATAACAAAAATATTTTGTTTTATTATTGTATAATCATGTTTAATCCAGAGTCGCAGTTAGTGATTCACTACTTGGTTGAGACCAACACTGACGACGCTTTTGATGTGGAGTTAGTGTGCTTAGCGAAGTCTGGAAGTAACCCCAACATCACCTGGTATCGCTCTGATGACGGGGCCAACTTCTACCCGGTATCTCCGTCATCAAATATTGATATCATCGAAAGCATGCCCAATATCTATAGGACGCGATCTGAGTTGAAGGTTCGCTCTTTGACCTCGGCTACCAACGCTACTTTCGCGTGCGAGGCTATGGATGTTGTTGGTTCCAGAGGAAGTCTATCAAAGACTATCATCGTTTCCAAAGGTAACGAGTGTGTTATGCATTTTGCTAAAACGTTAAGTAACTCTGTTGGTTCCCGCAGGCTTGGCAATATAAACAATCGACTTTTTTTAAAGCGCCTTTTCACAGCTCGAGGGGCGTACCAACGCGCTTCTGACAAATCCCCCCCCCCCCGGTCAATGGGCCATATTTCATTCATTAAACCTCCTCACCTCCCTGGAGAGTATACAGCCGGTGCTGTCATTCACATAAACCATCTCTACCCTCACAGGTATACATTTTACCACTGGGTGGAGAGAAGCAATTATGGTTAAGTGTCTTGCTCAACAACCAAAGTGTCACGACCGGGATTCGAACCGACATCCAAATGAATCAACCACAATAACTTGAGTCCGATGGTCTTGTCCGTTCGGCCACGACACCACACAACTAAGTTAACCTCTATATACTATGCAGTTTACTAGAAAACAAAATATGATTTGAATCAATTAATGTTCATTAAACCATTCACTCTTATCAACAACCACAGCAACCACAACAAGTAAGCCCACTACCACCCAAACAACTCCTCAGCCCACCACAATTCAAACAACCAAGAAAGCAACGACAACCGTAGCTACAACAGAGCAACCTACCACTAGTCAACCAACTACTGTTCAGACAACCCAACAGCCAACGTCAATTCAAACAGCCACGTTAGCCACGACCAAAGCCACAACCGTTCAACCTACCCTTGCACAGACTACTTTGCAGCAGACCACAATTCGAACAACCCTGGCAGATACGACCAGAGCTACAACAGCTCAGCCTACAACTACCGACCAACAAACAACTTCCCAGACTTCTCAGCAGCCATCAACCACAGTTGAAACAACCGAGCAAGATACGACCGTAGCTACAACAGCTCAGCCTACAACTACCGACCAACAAACAACTTCCCACACTTCTCAGCAGCCATCAACCACAGTTGAAACAACCGAGCAAGATACGACCATAGCTACAACTGATCCACCAACTACTGCCCAAACTACTCAACCACAGACAACCACACTTCCAGTCCCCAAAGCTACAACCCAACCCGAGACTACAACCGCTGACACCACTACAGCGTTATTAACTACATTGGACAGCTGCTCGGAAGGACAAGTAGATTCTTTACAGGTAAAGTAAATGTCATTAATAAGTTAGATTTTGGGTTGAACAAATACATTTTAGATTCTAAACATCATTTAACCCAGGGTAAAAAACCGGTAAAAAACAGATAACCTCAAATATATTTTTTTTACAATTATGACCCCAGCATAATTTCACATTTGGAAAGGTCAGCAAATTTGATCCAGATCAAAATTCAGCGTGAGAAAAAAGTTACGCCCGGCAAAAGGTAATGACAGAACATGTATGTTGCGGCCCCAACTTTCCAATGGACGGTTATCTGGCGAATACGGTTTTTAGAACAGTGCATTCTGACGAGGTTGATGAAGTTGTCTTAGTGTTTGATATACTCTTCATTGATAAGACTCGATGGATTATGCTCTCTATATGCACTGCATGCACATCATGGTGCGACCAATCACGTATTTGGATTTCAGAAATGTATCCAGCCTAATATTCTTATTGGACTCGTCCTAAGTCTCAAGGAAGATTTTGTTGAAACCGACGGCTGGTGTCTAGAACACAAACTGTGCTGACAAACTGTGCTGGCAAGAAAATGGCCACCAGTGAAAATACCACATTGTTAGTACACTGTGTTTTGAAAAATGTCCGCTTAATTTCCCGCAAATTGTTTTTCTTCTTACAAGGTTCAATACAGCACATTCAACTTTGGTCCAGATAGAGCACATAATAGACAGGTTTAGCTGCACGTTCCGAGTGAACGCGAGCGTGAACGTCAAACAAAAATTGTGCCGATAAAATTTCACGTTTTATGTATACATGAAGTTACCATTTTTTATATCATGTGCCCACATGCAGTACATCATACATGAACATGCAATAAGCCAATAGTGGCGACGTCACCCAGGAACTCCACATTTTTTTTGACGTTCACGTTCACGTTTTGCTCGCGTTGTTAACGTGCAGATAAACATCGCTACTTGATCACATCTTGATCTTTTGTCTGCCACGTTTTTAGACGGCGATACGATGCAGCAATTTAAGTGCTATCATTGGGCAAGATGGCGAACTGCAAGACGGTGAGAAGGAGACTCTGCAACAGTTCCTGAAGGTCATCCCGACCCTTCGTTTACAGCAGCTTCCGGCTTCCGAAACCAAAGACGCATCGGAGGTAAGATGTACACAAACCAGCAGCTTAGCATGATTTGAATATGATGGCAAAATTTAAAAATTAGATTCTATGACAAAAAGTATTTGTCAATTATTACAACAAAAGAAGGGTGGAAACAAACAACGACAGCGACAACAATCGTGACAACGACAACAACACAAATCATGACAGCGACAATGGCAATGACAGTGACAGCGACAACGACAACAAAAAGGACAGCACAGCGACAGTTGCAACAACAGCGCAGTGGCAGTGGCAGCGGCAGCAACAGCGAAAAATTACAACAACAGCGACAGTGTAAGTGGCATCGCCAGTAACAATGACGGCGACATCGACCGCGACAGAGACCGTAGCAGAAACAACGAAAGCATTACCAACAGCAACGTAAAATATCAACAACACCAGAAGCATCAGCAGCTACAACAGGAACAATAATATTATGTTTTCGATTTTGTTTTTTTTGCAGCTTTTTCTACAGGTGTACTCCAAGTTAACAGATCCCAAGGAACATGTGGTTTGTACAAACAAATCATCCAATTGTTACCTAAAAGGCACTCTATTCTTGACCTGAATAAATGAGCAGTCTCTAATCCCAGACATTTATAGAAGCCTCGGTAACAAAAACAGTTACGAAATTCGATTTACAGTTCTCCAAAAACAAACAAACATAATAATCAAAATATTACGGAGTGTAGTGCGTAACACGTAGTTCAGCTGTAAAATAATAGCGGATCTTTTTAATGTTTTGATCAACAGTCTGTCGAAGACCATATGTCAGTCTCAACTGATGTTGAAGATGCGATGGAGTATTTGGCGGGAACTTTGGGCCAAGGAAACTGTACACGAGCCACCTACGACACGGCAAGTAAGTAATCGACACTCCTTTGTCGAGTAACTTTTAAGTTAGTGAGAATGGACGAGAACGTGTAGATTCCTGGAAAGAATGTACGATCCGAAGGCGACGACATTGTAGTAACGAATCTACACTTGAGTTTATTATATAAACTGTTTCCCCTATCTTTGCACAGCTATAGCTAATCGCCAATGGGAGACTTTGGAACGCTAGGTGGCAGCAGACTTACCAGGTAAATTTCCATTGTTTACGCACATACCGAGAACAATGGGTTTTACCTGGTAAATCTGCTGCCACCAAGTGTCCCAAAAGTCTCCCATTGGTTGCAATATTACTGAGTAATGTCTCTACACTCAACTGTAGATTCGTAACGAATCTACAGTTGAATTAAGATTGATGAAGTTTGAATAAATGGAGTCGTTTAACTCAACATAAAAACAATTAAATTATCTGGAACTTATTTTTATGTTATCGTTTGTGCAGGTGTAACTTTGTGTCACTCTCCAGATGTCAGCTCTTTAGATGGATTTCAGTATAGTCACAACGTGGAATCCGAGCCCGGGGAACTGGACAGATTCGAAGAGGAGCTTACGGTCGACTTGCCCGAGATAGACCTCGACACCGGTAGGAACAAAATAATAAGGGGGCAAGCCCCATGATATTTCCAAGCTAAAACTAGTAGAATTCTTACTGTTTAAAAGTTGGCCATCATTAATACCCCCGTCACACTTATTCGGAATCAGCAGGAATCAAGCAGAACCAGCCGGAATAAAGAACTTTCAAAATTCGTGTCACACTTGGGAGGGACTTTCAAATTGACCAAGCTTTGTTAATATTCCGTTTGAATACAACGATTGCGCTTCGAACCCGCTTGAATGATTCTTGCACATTTCGGGTATAGATTGTTAGCTCTCGAATGTAGCTCGACTGAAGTTGGAACACAATAGGAATATTTCGAATACTGTAAGAATACAGTCAGAACATATAATAGGATGGACTTGAACACAGTGTGTTTCTGGTTATTTTATTAAGTTTTTTTGAGACAACGCATTCAAGTAATTTTGTCTTGCAGATACTGTGACGTATGTGGTTTTGAGGAAAAAAACACCCGTGCAAGAAGTAAACGGCACCTCCGCAATACAGTTCTCCGAAGAGACCCCCTCCAGGTATTAACTTTTGTCAAGTATACGAACTGTTACACGGATGGACTTCAATGTCTATAAATAGACTTAGAGTTTGGCAACCGGTTTAGACCTTTAAATCCAACTGATGACGTCAACAACCCAATTTTAGTTTGAACAAATTGTTCTCCACTTTGTTTGCTCCTTAAGTTTTGTTTAACCTTCAAATTGTTGCTTGCCACCTTTTTTCACAGAAAAATCGAATCCGAGAAAGGCTTGAGGCATCATACATCTGAAAGCACAGAATTCTAAGCAACACAAGGTTCCCCCTCAATTTTCTTGCAATCTCAATTACCAAATAAGCCATAGTTTTCACAGGTTGGTATTTTATGCACATGCTGGGATACACCGAGTGAGATTACTGTTCCTTGACAACTACAACAAGGATACCCAGCCTTAAAGGCAGTGGACACTATTGGTAATTAGTACTCAAAATAATTATTGGCATAAAACCTTACTTGGTGACGAGTAATGCGGAGAGGTTGATGGTATAAAACATTGTGAGAAACGGCTCCCTCTGAAGTGCCATAGTTTTCGAGAGAGAAGTAACTTTTCACGAAGTTGATTTCGAGACCTCAGATTTAGAACTTGAGGTCTCGAAATCAACTATCTAAACGCACACAACTTCCTGTGACAAGGGTATTTTTTCTTTCATTATCATCTCGCAAGTTCGATGACCCGATTGAGCTCAAATTTTCTCAGATTTGTTATTTCATGCATTTGTTGAGATACACCAACTGTGTGAAGGCTAGTCTTTGAAAATTACCAATAGTGTCCACTGCCTTTAACACTAAAATGATATGGAAAATCTTGAAAGGCTGACATGTAATACCCCCCCCCCCCCGTTTTGTTTTTGTTTTTAGCAACAAGTCAGCACCCAACATAACCTCAGTGCACCTGAACAGCGCCATCTTGACATTTTCTATCTTTGTAAACCGCAAAAGAAAGTCAGTTCCGGTCAATTTTAGTTTGCACCATTTGCTGGTAAGAAACATTGTTTCCGTTTTGATGTCTATAAATTTTTGCGTTTTTGTTTAGCATCACTTTCCAGAAGCTTTTGTGGTGAAAATGTAATTTGAATAAGGTCTAAAATTCAGCTTAATTATGTCAAAGCTGTATTACCTTCAATGCCACAATACACGCGCAAAATTTAATGGAGGTCCATCACGTCAGCCCACAATACACGCACACACAATGCGGCAACATTCCATATCATGATTGTCATTGATTTGGTGGTAAAATTTACCGCAAAGAAAAACATGCCTCTTTAATCACCCTGGTGTTGATACCATTCAACATATTCCATAAAACTGAGGATTTAATCCTAATAAACTCCTATTCCAACCTACGTTTAATGCTTGAACATGACATACCAAAATGACAAGTTGCAGACAAAGCTTCTCTCCAAAGATGGATATGGATGTTTGGACTCAATCTAGCATTATGGAAACAAATTACGTCTTAAAATAACTTCTCTGTTGTAAAGTTTACTGTTTAATGTAATACTTTTTGAGTGGTGCACAACTTACGCAACCAATAATACCCAAATGGACCTACGCTGTTGCATGCAGTTTTTGTTGTCATTGGCGGCTGAAGTCTACAACGTTTGCTTTATTTTATACAGGATGCAGAGGATGAATTCACCGAGGAAGGTGCCTTGAATGCAACAAGGACAACGGCCTGTGTGTTCTGGGTGGAGGGAGCTGGAGACAAGTATAGCTTGTTCATTATTATAAATTTACTGAGCTGTATATTATTATTTTTATTTTGTTATTCAAAACAATTTTCTGTAAGTCCCATTTTTAACCTAAAAACAGTCAGTACTCCTCCAAAATTATTTGCCGAGATCTAGGTATATCCAAGTGATTGTGGTGGTGCTGGTGGTGGGGAGGGGCGGACGGGGGTGGGGGGGGGGTTCTTCAACTATTCCTACTCCTCGAGTGTGCAATAACACCTAAGTCGCAGCTTTTGTCCTTTCTGTGTGCAGAGTGCATTACAGTCTCATTGAAACTCTTTGGGGAAATATAAGTAGCCTTTGGCTCTCGGTAGAGCTTACGTCACTGACATCATGCCACAAAACAACACGTATTAAATGTCGAAAAAGCAAGTTTTTAATTCAGACTAGGAGTGTCAGATGCTGAGGCTTGATTGCCCATGCTGACTGGGGAGACAGGCAATATTGACAACCCAGTGCCGTTGAGGCATTTTTAGCCGAACGATATATTGGTATCCGCTTAATAACTAGCAGCCAGCCAGCGAAGTTCTTTTAAATAAAATAACTATTAATGGTTACATAAGGGGAAAACGTTTTAAAGAATAGTATACGTAATAAAATACAGTAATCGATGTTTGTTGAATTCACTTCTCTTTTGTTTTGATAGGGGAGGTCAATGGTCGACAACGGGATGTGGTGTTACAACTTTGATATCATCAAGCTTTTGTTACTGCGACCATTCGTCGAACTTTGCTGTCCTAATGCAAGTCACAGAATATGAGGTAGGCTTACAATTTGCACATCACACCTTTTCGTGACGAGAATTGTTAAAGGGCAATTAAGTAATATTGGCGTATCTTTGTTTGGTTGTTTGTTTGGTTTGTTTGTTAGCGAACAAATAAAGAAATACAAACAAAACAAAACAAAGAAACTGCGCCTGAAGTCACCATACTCTTTAAATCAATAAAATTAAGTTCATTAATTCAACATAACAAGTATTTCGTTTGTAGGATTTGAGGAATTGCATGGTGAGGTTTTAATGTATAATGTGTGTATCTACTTGCCAGGTAGAATTTGTTCTTAGAGAACTGTCTTGCATTATTCTTCTACCGCGGAGTAGATGTTCGGGGGTTCGGGTGACTTCTCAGTTCTGAAAAGAACTGTCCTGCTTTCTAACTAATATCCGGGCGGATGATATATAAAATAGACTGGACTACTACTTTAGTTTATAGGATCGTGATTAACTGTACTACCGCGGAGTCATTTTTAATTTTTTTTTCAAAGTTTTGAGTAGCTTGCTCATCGTCAGGAGACTGAAGAGGTAAGAGAAGAGTGGACGTATTTCGTTCTTGAACAGATAACAACAAATGTGTATACAATGAAGATTACGCACGAAGCTCCAAAATATCCTCTGAACAATAAGTCGGACTGGTTTGTCTTACTATTATTTTGTCTTTATCCTCGAAACCTTAATAATTGTTTAAAATATTTAAAAATAAGAAAAATGAAATTAGAATTGCATTGTTCTCATATTGTTCTTGCAGATTTCAGAAGCTGACTCTTTGGCACTTATGTGGATAACATACATTGGGTGCTGTTTATCCATAATGCTATTGCTATTAACGTTGGCGATCTATGGATGTCTTTGGTAAGAATGGATTGTAAAGATGGATATCGAGAGTCAGACAAATACAAAGTTCGTATAATAAACGCGGTTTCATGTTTTGATTCATACTTTCATATTAACAAATTGTTTCAAACTCAAATCTCTGCAATGAATAGATTTCCGAAAAGTTTTGAATGTAATATAAACCGACAATACATAAAGAACAGCGCCAGTTATATGATATCACTTTTTTGTACACAGGAGGAAGCTTCGATCAGATAGAATATTCATTCACTCCAGCTTGGCACTTGCAATTTTGATTGCACAGTTGCTCTTTATTGGAGGTCTTGAGAGAACTGAAGACAAAGTAAGTCGATTTACAAATAAAGGGCGCCACCAAGAGATGTTACAGTGTGTCGAGTGGCAAAATATGATTGTTCTTCCTGACAGAATTTACAGTGAAAGCAAACGTGTCGGTGTTAACCATTAGGGAACAACAATATAAACAACCATCTCTTACGCATGATTCGTTGTACAAAGCGGAGAGGCATATATCACAACTCGGAAGCTCTACGGTGGACTACCGAGAGTAGGTACCAAGATTAGGGCAAGAAGCCTGAGATAGGCAGGCAGCTGTACGGGCCCCTACTCATCAAGGACACTGTTCCCGCCCGTGGCAGACTACAAACCACCTATGAGGACTCCTTGTGCCGGTGTCGCATGCAATGATGTCCTCTATGCAATACTACCCGGAGGACATTATTGCATATGCAATAATGTCCGCCGGACGCTTTTGCATATGCAATCGTGTCTGCCTGGACGCTGCTGCATAATGCAATTCTGTCCGCCCGGACACGATTGCACATGCAGTCGTGTCCGCCCCCGTGTAAAACCATCGTTGCAGTAAATTAAACGCCCTTGGTCGACTAGAGACGTTCGCCATTTTTTTTACAAGCTAAGTGCATGTCATGAATGACATAGGAAATGTTCGGCCGTTGGGTATATTCGCTGCAACCATATTACACAAGAATATTCATGCTGCATATACGTAGGTTCAGTGCTTGCACGTTCGCTTTCGAGCGCACATACATGTACATGTCCACCGGACGGTTTTTGCATAGCCCCGGTCACGATTGCATATGCAAAAGTGTCCGGAGCGGACAGTATTGCATGGCGGACACAATTGCATCTGACACCGGGACTCTGGCCCGCAACGGGAGGAGCTGCGTACAGCATTGGAAGACCCCATGTACTGTTATGGAGTGCCGTCATCCGATGCTACGCATCGTCGACCGACTGACTGACTAAATGCGTTACACTATTCATTGGTGCAATGGACTTTCCATTAATAATGATATTTGTTAAAATTTTCCAGGTAGTGTGTAAGGTTATTGCAATACTCCTCCATTTCTTCTACCTGTCCGTCTTTGGTTGGATGCTTGTAGAAGGAATACACCTTTACAGGAAGGTGATTAAAGTCTACGGAAGTGAGAACATCAAGATGTATCCGTACCTACTCGTCGGCTGGGGCATTCCTGCCGTCATTACCTTGGTATCCCTTGGTATTCGTATTGAAGGCTACGGGACGAACAAAGTGTATGTATAGCTGACCTATTTTCTTTTCAGTTTTCAAGATAATTCATACCTTTTAAAACAGTTGCAGGGATCAAGCTGAATTTACCAGCTTTTCACAAGATATTACAAGAGTTGTAAGTTCAGGGTCTCACGTAAAGCAAGTACAACGACACGTCTCGTGGTGAGTTCCGTTGAGCCGGTACGACAATGGGGAGCTAAATGAATAGGCTGCTTCTACTGAACTGGGCCCAATTTATAGAGCTGCTAAGCACAACAATTTGCTTAGCATGATATTTCTTCCTTGATAAAAACAGGATAACCAACCAAATTTCCATTTGTTGCATATTACTTGTTAGTTGTTGTTTGCTTATATCCTGAAAATCACGCGGAAATTTGGTCGGTAAGTCATGCTAAGTAAAATTTCTGTGCTTAGCAGCTCTATGAAATTGGGCCCTGGTTGGACATCGGACCGCCTGCATGGCCAGGCCGCAGGGTGCTGCCCAGCCACTTACACTGAGATTTGGTTAACTTGAACTAATAGTCTAACTTCATTATCGCTATTATAGCAATTGTCACATAATATAATACAATTGCAGGCTTGGCTGGACTCATCTTGAAAGCAATGGTTCGTTGTTGTACTACTTTCTCACTTTGGTAGGCATAAAATCCTCTTGACAATTAATTATTGATTGATTTTGTTTGATATTTCAGTTGCTGGCTTGACATCTCATCTGGTTTGATATGGGCTTTCGTTGTTCCAGCTCTTAGTGTGATTGGGGTAAGATACTGGATTCGTGTATCCTTCAGTTGAAAAAATAATACAAACCCAACGAAAGTCATGATCCTGCGGTTTTACAACAAAACATAATTTTACAACATATTTTACAACATTTCTCTCCGTGTATTTAAAGCCGTGGACCCAGGTAGAGCCGGAGAAGCCATGCATGTGATTGGGTTTAAAAAAAATTAATAGGGGTTTCCTTCCCACGTCTGAAACTGAAGTATCTTTAGTGTCTTCTCTACAAAAAGTTGATGTTATGTTTCCATTTGGATGTTTTGCCGACTATAAAATTCAGATATCGTTTACAATAGACTGATATCAATTTGCAGCTGAAATAAAACTAACTATAATGACATAATGATTATTTCTTTTTAAGAAATTGATTGGTGTAAGCAGAGAAACCAACGACCGCGTGCAAACATATTCTTTGGCAAAGTTCAGTTGCAAGTTAGAAGTTGTCTATATAAATGTTACTATAGTAATTCGAAGGGGGTTTTGCTGTGCATTTTTTGATCTTTTAGGTGAACATCATCGTGTTTATCTTGGTGTTGCGAGTTATTGTGAAATCAGCCGAGTTAAATGATAAAGAACATGCAAACATCAAGTAAGTGGAATTGAACACTAAATAAACGAGGCTTAATTTAACCGTGTTTTACAATACTGTAACGATAATTAACCCTGCCAGATAATTCAGCACAATGTAAAACAGAACAATTCTTTCTTGATTTTTCTTGGTTCAATTTTGCGCGACTTCCCCTAACAACTGTCAGAACTTCACCACTGGAACGTGTGTCCCAACGTTTCATCAGCAGGTACGTACTCGCCACAACACAGCCCCACAACGGTACATGTACTGTGTTTAGCGCCCTCTCGCTTGCGGGTTTGGACAACTACCCCTTCCTAAGACACTACGGGCCGTAACTACGAAAGGCGTTTATCTTTATACTAGTGTAGTATATAGACGTGGATAAATCCAAGTTACACGCGTCTTCCTAAACACCTGAATTAAACAAGTCTTACGAAATATCTTAAATAGTTGCTTAGTTATCCTTGTGTAACTAGCTAGTTACACGAGGATAGGACATTCTAAACTTATTGACCGAGGTCCCCTATTGTTAAATACATTGTAATGTAGATAGAGGATTGCATGAACATATGATAGGCATCAGTATAGAGAAATCTTCAGCAGGTCGTTACTTCGATACTCTACAGCCTTGGCTGATTAAAAGCAACGCAGTGACAATTTCACTGCTGACGAAAGGATGGCTCTCGTTGAGACCATGAGGGACTTCATTTCCATTATTGGTGACAAACGATGTGACACCAAACCAGAAACAAGGTGACGCCTGGAAAGCTATCACTTCAGAAATGTCCATCTCGTTTCCTGAGCGTAAAAACCGATTTGCAAAGGACTAAAAATAGTCAGTGTGAAAAAAAATAGATTTGTGTTCGAAATTGTGGATTGGTGGATCAAGGAAATAACTGCAAATCGAAAATCATTTGTTACCAAAAGGAAAAAAATAAAATAAAAATTTACACAAAATTAAATAATGAAAAATACCCAGCTGGCCAAGATCGTCAATCTAATTCCTGATTAAACTACAAAGTTGTTTGTTTGTTTGTTTGTTGTTTGTTTATTTGTTTGTTTGTTTGTTTAAACCATCAGAAAAGGCCATTAACAAGGTGCCCTTCTTCATACTCTTCTAAGGGATTCACCTTGTCCCTAAAAACTCTTGGTGGACGCTGGTGTTGGCGACCATGACGACTTTCTTGTTCGTCATCCTCCTCTTGTGCAATTAAGAAGATTTGGAGCCCATCCATTCTGTGCACCTTTATACCTTTCTGTGTACATATCTGGCTTCTAAATGGCTCAGAAAACTCACTAAACAACCCCCGTACCATGTTTAAGAATTGTTTTTGTTTGTTATAAACACATGTTTAACTCTAACGGGCATTTAAACACGGCTAACTAAAAGCAAGCTTTGTAGTACCTGTTTAAAGTTAGACACGAGGTGTATACAGTGACTACTCATTTATACGCATCTAATGGGTTAAACGGCTTTCGTAGTTACGGCTTTCGTAGTTACGGCCTTACGTGTCTATTTACTGACACAGCTTAACCAAAGATCTTTAACAAAATAATAGAACCAAACAGAGATTGAAATTTCTAAGATATTCCCTTTATACTTATTGGTCTTTTTATTTATTTTCTACTTCAAAAGAGCTGGATTAAAGGGCGCCGTGGTACTGCTCCCAATCCTCGGTCTGACTTGGATCTTTGGGCTATTGGCCGTCAATAGCGCCACCATTATGTTTCAGTACCTGTTTACCATCTTCAACTCTTTCCAGGGTCTCTTCATATTCCTGAACCAATGCGCTCTTAACTCAGAGGTAAGCTTCGTACACGGGACCAAGTCGACCTGTGATTTCAGTTCACATAGGCAGTACATTTTCATTTTCCTACTTCGTGGTCGTAGCTCTGTAAACAATACCGGAGGTGTCAGCAGCCCCACTAAATCCATGCCCCACTAAATCCGTGTTATTTAATATTACAATTTGAGTATTAGTTTTGGCATTTCCCCTTCCTGTTAAAATGTTGGATTGTTGAACAGGTTTTGAACATAACTCACCATAAAACCAGTACGAAACAAAATGACAAAACGGAGCAAAGTTTGACATTGGAGACCTGAAGTCTACCAATCTGATCGGAAAAACTAGCATTGTTGTGACGTTTCTAAATACAATGATCATGTCCGATTGTTTCACTTCAACTTTCACAAATTGTCAATTATCTTCTCTTGTTGTTATGTTTACACACAGGTCAAGGCAGCGTTTTTGCGTATAAGAGAAAAGCGAAAATTGTTGTCGGGTACTTCAATTAGCACAGTTAAGTACATTCAGTTTTGAAAATTGTATTCATGTACAGTTTAGCTCCATCTTGATTTTTTGAAATTATTATTAGCGGTGTTTATGTCAGCTACGTTTTGGTATTAATAAACAAACAAAATGGGGGGTGGGGTGAATGTACGTGTTATAAGATAAAGTTGATGCATATTGTGATGAATGAAATTCACCCAACATAGTTTATACAATTTTATATTTATTATGTTTGTTAAAATAGTAAACTGAGATTAAAATGAAAATCACAATCACTTGTACTCGCTACAGGATCAGCCAGCACACGTCAATTCAACGTCGGTTACACAGAATACTGAAGTGAATACCGTTCCCGACAAAGACACCAATATGCATCCCGCCCTTGATGATGATGGTCTGACGGTGGAACCGGTGGTAAACGCCGAGGAATGTATTCAAGATCTGGAAAAGGCTCCTGGTGAGTTACAACCGTGTAGTGGTCAAGTGGTTAGACCGCACGATTTGCAATAACACGATAGTAGTTTCTTATCCTACAACCTATAATCGTTGTTTTCAAATTTCGTTTTGATGTGTGAAATTCGAGGCAGAGGTCGCCCTTAGCAGCGCTGGGTAGACAATGTGACAAAATTGAGTGGTAGAAGTGTAGGAGAGCTAAGAAGAGCAGCAATGGCAAGAGAACGGATGATTGCGGCGACTCCAGCAGTGCGCCCCCATTAAAATTTGAGGACGAGGCGGCCACCACGGACGCAAGTCTTTGCCGAATGATGATCATGACGATGATCATGTCGATGGTATAGACGTTGAACCAATGTTTGAATGACAAAGATTGGCTGTTGCCTGCTCTGTGTTTACATCCTGTTGATGGGGTTTGCCAGCCGTAGTCAAGTGGTTAGACTGTACGACTTGTAATCACAGGATTGTAGTTCATATCTTGAAGCATATCAATCGAAACGTCGAGTTGAAACAAAAAGCTCTTTTCAGAACCACCTCAATTCATTTAGAGATTATCATTACATGGTGTTACTGCAAATCTTACAGTATCGTATTTCCAGCAAACAAAGTATCAAGTCGTTTTCGACTAGAATAAGTATAGACCTTTATCACGGTGCAGCCATCTTGAATTTCTCCTATTGATATCAATGTTACTAAACCGAGGCTGGAAGAACAAAATAGTATGGTTCCTAATTGCAAGATGATTATCGGCATGCGTTATTGTTATTTGATACGAGGAACACGAACAAAATGGACGCAGCATGATATTGTCGTCTAGTTTTGATTTGTGTAATTCATAGACGTTGAACCGATGTTTGTCAGTGTTGTACTCAAGACCGTTACAGCCGGGACCAAGACCAAGACCAAGCAAAGGAATTACAGAAAACAAAAGTATATTTATATAGTTTGCTTTGCTTTTTCGAAGAACCAGTATCAAATGAGCAACAGCGAAGTGAACCCTTTGAGTTTTACAAGCTACCGCCCTCTGCCAACTTAAACGCTCTGGTAAGTAGACCCAACTGAATGATCTTCATTTTGTATTAAAGGGTCTACAATGTCTACAGATTTACACTAAACTTACACAGTTTGCAGATAATGATAGTATAAAGCTTCCCTGAAAGTATTAGTTGCTGAGGTACTTGAGCTTTTGAGAAAGTAGTAAAACTATGTCATGACAAAAAATTTCGTCTCAGTGATCATGATACGAACATTATTTTAGCATGTAAAAAAACACTTTTTCAAAAACTACAGCACCTCAGCAAATAATATTTTCATGTACGCTGTCTATTGTCATTATCTTCAAACGGTTTAAGTTTAGTGTTAAATCTGTGGACATTGTATTTTGTGTTACCAAAAGTACCCAAATCCTGTCAGACTACCTTCGGGTCAATTTCAACAAGGACTATAAGATTCTTCTGCCTTAAACGCACGGCCACGACACTGCCGGTTTAAGAACTACTCATCGCTCTTTTCTTTCACCTTATTATATTTTTTCCCTTTGCAGAGGAAGCTTCACAGCAATAAAGTCTACCCCAAGTTCATGGACGAAGGTCCTACGGAGGAATTGTTTTCGTTATAACCTTGTCTTTAATTAACCTTTTCTCGTAAAATTAATCATCCGTTGTAGTTGTAACAAAGCTCAAGTACATTAAGTGATACGGGCTTCGTCGTATTTTGGAGTAGGAAGTAGTAACAGTAAAATGACGATCATGCACCATTAATGATACAAAGTGCACAACAAAATAAAGATAATTTGCAGTATACAAATAGCATAAATATTTAATAACAAAGCAAGCAGTAAGATATTAGCACATATTGATGTGATGGTTTTAACCATCACATCAATTTGTACTAATATCTTACTGCTTAAAAGTGTCGAAAGGTTGATGTTACCAGTTATCATTATGAAATAGTCAATACATAAGTTAAATAGAAATATAATATCGCCTTTTTACATGCAAAAACGTTTTTCTATAATGGCATGAATGCAAGTTCAATATAAACTGTCGGCTCTGTAAACATACCCCTTCTTGAAAATATACCTGAAGCATGGCGCAGCCATGTGCCAAATTTCCTACAGCTGGCGAGTACCATAGTCTGTTTTTGGGGGGTTTTTTTTGGTAAGGATTATCCGGTCCACACAATCTATTTTTCTGGTGTCGTGGTCAAACCACCCAATGGAAACTGTCAACGGTTTGCTATGTAATCATGTTAATAGAATGCGCTAACTATTTTGTTTGAGTTATTGTGTCATATTGCCTCTTCTTTCCGACTACTCTTCTTATTTCTTGCTCTTTTTTCCCAGTATGACCCTGAATCGGTGCTAAAATGACTCACAAAAAGAGTACACAAAACTAACGCCAGATCTGAGTCAAAATCCCACTATACTGATACTTTGATAATGACCAGTGTTTATAACACGCTGGCTGCCGCGTGTCGGGCGCGCAAGATTATCACGCGGAACGCAATTCATAGCTATAGTAACAACACGTAATCTAAGCGCGCGCGCGTAATCTAAGCGCGCGCGCGTACACACAATCCACGCGCATCGAACAGATTCTTCTTTCACGGCCGTTTATAACCTTGCAGGATCGAATTGCCTTCGGCTCGGTCCTTTATATCACACGGCAATTCGACCCTGCCTGTTTTAAACGGCCGTGAAAGAACTAGAAGCTACCTTTTTATTCCCTTAATTTGAATGAATGCACCCATTTATATTCAACGTACAGGCAAGCAAGCATGGACTTATCTAAACTAAAGGTACAAAAAAAGGAAAGATATAAAGCTCAAAATATTGGTAAATTACAATAAAAACACAAAAAGCGTAGCTTATCTTTGTAACATTCCACTGAAAACAATCTGAAAATTCCAGTCATTTACTCCAGCTTTAAACTTGCCAACTTGTGAATTATTTACATGAACAGCAGCTATTGACTAGAATGAATTGGTAGGCCTACTTTAATTGAATGATTACACATTCATTGATGTATTGTCATATTATCTAATTTTTCTGATTTTTAAGCCTCAAAGCGAATATTTACTTACGACAAAATCAAATATCTTACTTTCAAAGGCACATGACACCTTGGTAATAATTTGTCAAAGTCCATATAATTATTCTCACTTGGTCTATCTAAACATAATGCATACAATAACAAATCTTTCAAAATGTTCACTGATTTGGCCCTTGTTGCATTTTTTTCTGTTTTCAGTTGCCATAGGAAGGCTTTAGGCCTGTAGTCTTTTCCTGATTCAAATATTTGAGTGAGAAATTACCTCTTCCTCAAACTTCATTACTTTAGAAGGAGCCTTTTTCACAATGTTTCGTAATTATTATCTAAGGCTCCCCATTTCTCGATATCAAGAAAATGTTATGCTAAAAATTATTCTGAGAAACTACCATTGTGTCCAGTGCCTTAAATCATTTATTTTTATTGTTTTAATTTTATTGTTATTTATAATATATATATATACTTTGAACGACTCCTTTACACTTTCAGCTAATAAACATTTTTGTTGAGTGCAGTAGTCTAGAATTGACTTGTCTTAATCAAGTGTTGTTAATAAATATATTAAGAAATCGTAAGAACTGTACCAATGTACATGGTCAACTTTGATTTTAAATGTATATACCGAATAGAGAATTAAAGTTAACACTATAGGGTGTTGAAATAGCACAAATTAAATTTTGATTATTTTGTTGGCATCTATGTGACAGCACCCTTGGTGTCAATTTAACACCTATGTTTGCTTGCAGTACTGTCCGGAACTCAAGACTCCTGCGAAACCCCTACGGTCTCGGGACTGTGTTTGACGAGGCAAAGTTCTATCTGATGTAAGATGTATCTTGACATAGATGCACTATTTTGAAAAGGGAACACTCCAACTATGTATTATGTAAAAAATATCATAAATTAATCATAGTGTTGGGAAACATGAACCGCAGCCGATTTCACGAAACGCTAGGATTAATCCTATCTCGAGTCAGGACCAGTATAACTCCTCTTAACTTAGGATGGGTTCAATGCGTCTATGGATACGGAACTTAACTCGCCCTAAGTCCTAAGATTAATTCTAAGTTAGGAACAGAAACCGGGCTCAACTTAAGTACGGTATTGCTTACAGTTGACATTTTCGCCCACAGCGCATAATAATCAAATACTTTGCATGACGTCGTTTGAGCAGAAGAATATGGAAAGCATGGGTCAGGAAATAGGGACTAGCTCTTCTTATGGTTTGGCTCTTATTTTCATCTCCGAGGTTTTGAGTGAGTAGAGGTATCCCTTCCAGGCATTCCAAATGATTCCATTACCGAATTCTGTGTTGGCCCCGTGAAAGTACAACCCGTTAAGATTTGATTGGTGGCAGTTATTGTACCACCAACTGCCACGGAAATGTTGGGCACAGTTGTCCGACGAATAGTTATCGTTGTCTAAGTCCTTGGTAGAGAACTGACAGTTATTGTGATAGCTCAATGAGTCACCTGAAAGATAAACAAATATTACAAAGTTATATTTAGTCTAAATACATTTATTATTTCAATTTAAAAGATGCACGGGTAAAACGATTGATTGAGGCACTAACAATATTTTGGTAATTTTCAAAGACCAATATTTTCATTGGTGTATCCCAAATCTGTGAACATTTTTACTCAAATGGTCATCTAAGTTGCAGAAGGAAATGAAAGAAAACGCTCCTTGATGCACATGTTTTTTTCTTCAATTGGCCATTATGTCATTCGAGTGTATTCTTCACATTATTTTGTTTTAATGCAAGTCGCCAGACACACAAGGCCTGAAGGCTATATGTCAAAGGGCTCAACAAAAATAGTTTTCCAGTTGTCACCTACTCAGTGGCTGAAACAGGGTGTTTACCACCTTTACAGTCAATACAGATATATAGTTGGGTATAGTCCATGCGCTAAGTGACACAAGAAAACTGCCATTTATTGGTCAACCAACTTTTTGTGATTTTTTGCAAAAGTTTTCTGAACTTTCTCCGTGACCTAACCGCCTCGATTCGCAACAGATAACTAGAGGAATATGGACTGGGCCCATGTCTTTATCCGCAAGGAAAAAAGACAGGTGACTGCTACTCAGATCCAGTGATTCCATTGAACACACAATGATATCATTGAATAAACGCGCAGTGACATGAGCTTTCCATGTAAATGCCCAAACAGTACACTCCTATCACGCCCGCCATTTAATTTGACTGCGTATCTCTATGTGAAAAGAATGTAGGTCAAAGGTGCATGTACACGCCGGCTGGAGGCGAATTTTTTTTTCAAGGATGGTAAAGGCCAATAGATTTGCATACACGCTCCCATTGGCTGCCACGCACTTGACGCTGAATTATTCATCAGTGGGAATTCAGCTACACAACCACGAAGTGTGTGTGTACCATGTATGCACTGTATATTGCTCTATGGTGGTAACGTATTAATTATGGCTGCAATACATAATAACATGGCTATATGCTGCAATAGCCTAATAGTAATACACAATGTGTAGCCTGCACTATGCATAGCCTACACTATACGTACGCGAATGAACGCCACTCTTAGTCATAGCAATTATCTGAACTTTGCAAAAAGACACGAGATTTCAAACTTTAATAATTCACAGTTGACTGCGGCTGTTTTTAGTGCATCAACCTTGGCTCTATCATCAGTGTGATATATGCCTGCAAACAGCTCTTATTTCGGGAAGTCCCCAGATGGGGTTTTCGCTCAAATGGCTCTGCTACCTCCATGCCTTGCCGTAAGCAAAAAATCAACGCTTGCCCATAATTTCAGCTGCTTACCGCAAGGGCAAAGAATCGAAGCTTACGCAAGGAATTCTTTGTTTCTGTCATGCGTTTTACAGGTTAGCAAGGGATTTTGGTACTCAACTTAAGTATTCTAAGCTTACACAGCTAGCGCAGAAATTTTGCGCTTGTCGTGCAATTATAGGGCCTAATTTTATTGGCTCTGCTTACCGTAAACAAAGAATTTACGCTTGCGAAAAAGAAAATTCTTCGCTTACGTCAAGTGTATTTCTCGGTTTAACAGGGGATTTTGGCTTGTGCGCATGCCTACTCCATGTTACGAGGAATTCTATGCTTACAACGCTAGTGA
The DNA here is from genome assembly GCF_902459465.1 of Asterias rubens. Taxonomy (NCBI): domain Eukaryota; kingdom Metazoa; phylum Echinodermata; class Asteroidea; order Forcipulatida; family Asteriidae; genus Asterias; species Asterias rubens. Next base: position 10,961,530 of record NC_047082.1, read on the forward strand.
AGAAATTTCTTGTTTTAATGCACATGTAATGCAGACACACAATTATTGCAGTTCACGAGTTAAACTTGTTGAGCAATAAAACAATTATCGTTAAGGCAAATCTATTATTCTACACTTTGGTGATTCCTCTCATATTGGTGACGTATTTCCATCTCACATATCGATGATACTTCACAATCCTAAGCGCAGAATTTGGCGGTAAGCAGAGCTATGAAATTTGGCACAGAACAATGTCGAGATACAATTTCTCTTTGATGACTCTGCTTACCGCCAAATTCTGCGCTTAGGATCCTTATTCTCCGCTAATATGCAAGCAAGCGCCAAATTTCTGCGCTAGCTGTGTAAGCGTCGAATTCCCTGCTTCCAAGCGTCGATTTCTACCCTTGCGGTAAAGCAGTTGAAATTATGGGATGCCAGTGCTGACGTGGAGCAGGCACTTGCGCAAAAGCCAAAATCCCCCCACAACTTGTGAAATACTCTTGAGGTAAGCACAGAATTCCCTGCTTCCGCAAGCGCTGGTTTTTTGCTTACGGCAGCATGGAGGCCTAGCAGAGCCATTTGAGCGAAATCCCCATCATGGGACTTCCCGAAATAAGAGCTGTTTGCCGGCATATCACACTGATGATGGAGCCAAGGTTGATGCACTGCCAAAACAGCCGCAGTCAACTGTGAATTATTAAAGTTTGAAATTCAAATCTAGTGTTTTTTTTGCAAAGTTCAGAGAATTGCTATGACGTGAGTGGCGTTCGTTCGCGTACGTAGTGTAGGCCACACATTGTGTATTTTACTTTAAGGTTATTGCAGCATAGAGCTATGAATTGCAGCCATAATACGTGTACAATCATCTTCCTCCATGGTATGTACCACCATAGAGCAATATACAGTGCATACATGCTCTATGGTACACACACAATTCGTGGTTGTGTATTAAGCCAATAGCTGAATTCCCACTGATGAATAATTCAGCGCCAAGTGCGTGGCAGCCAATGGGAGTGTGTATGCAAATCTATTGGCCTTTACCATCCTTAAAAAAAAAAATTCGCCGGCTGGAGGCCGGTCTCTGACATCAGATGTTCAGGCTAAGAGAAATACATATTGCTCCTGGATGGCGGAAGGTTTGTCCGGCTGCACTAGCTTACTAAACAATGCAGAGTTCGACAGAGAGTCCGACTATTATGTCAGTTATTGGCCACCCACTTATTACAAGGGGCCAGTTTCATAGCGCTGCTAAGCACAACAAATTTGCTTAGCATGAAATTTTAGCCTCGATGAAAACAGAATTACCAACCAAATTTCCACGTGGTTTGAGGATACACAAACAACAGCTGAATACAAGTAACAAGCAATATGCAACAAATTGAAATATGGTTAGTAATCCTTATTTTATCAAGGAAGAAATTTCATGCTAAGCAACAAAATTAATATTTGTGCTTAGCAGCGCTAAAAAATTTGGCCAAGGTAAAATGGGTTGTGGCTGCCAGTGGCTGCCTGGCTGCACATGACATACACAAGTTATCTCAGTTACTGCATGCACATAATGCTCTCCCGACGGAATGCGCTCTAACCGATGGGCGGCAGTTCATAATTAGATGGAAAGCCACATACCTACTTAAATCATGACAACACCTTTGAAAATCGTGTGCGTTCTTCATACAAGCATGAGACTAAAATTTCGCTAGTGGAAACAAGCATCATCCCTCTTCGGGTCAATTGGCGGGGTAAAACCGATTTGTTACCTGTTGACAACGTTGCCTGTTGATTTAGTATTGAAGTCAGTGCCAAGTGCACGCCCGGGCCCAATTTAATCGTGCAATCGCCGAATATCTGCGCTGTGTTAGCGTAGAATGCCTAGTAACGTGGAGTACGAACGCGCACAAGTCCGAAATTATCCGCCAACCCGTTAATACGCTTGCCGGATAAGCACGGAATTCCCGGCGTGCGTAAGCGCCGATTCTTTGCTAAAGGTAAGCAGGCGACAATTGGGCCCAGTTACATTGTCACTCCCAACGACACAGGCATCTTTCCTCTTCTATCTGCGAGGAATTATACCGATTTCTTACCTGCGGTCGATAATGAATTGAAACTTCCCAAGTTAAGCCTATACTTGTCACTCTCGTCGGCGATGCTGAACGAGTCATAGTAGGCATAACTGGATTCGTTCTCGAAATCTGAGAGATCAACGCGGAGTTCGTACTCGCCCTGATCAGTCAGACGGTGCAAGTTGTCGTTACCGAGCCAAAACTCTCCCTCTAGATTCCCAAAGCCCCGGCTGTACTTGACAAACAGCCGGTAGAATTTAACACTGCCGTCCTGACGCCGCTGGAAAACCTAAAAGAAACACAAATCACTTTGAATACCATAAAATCGTCACGAGGTTAGATTATGAAATAAAAAAAAAATTTAAAAAAATGTAAATATCTTACCGTCCATCCTCCTCCGTCTGTCTCCATATCACAATACACCATGAACGGCTCACCGGAATCTAGTGGTTTGATCGTGTACACACCACTCTCAGTCACACCCTCGGCGAGAATTTCAGCACAATCTTTCGGTTTCTTCAAACTTTCTGTATTACGTAAACAATTTTTTTTAATAAGGTCACGGAAGTTGATCAAACTTGAAATCAACTCAGAGCAGCCGAGGGGCGGGGCGGAGGGGCAAGCTTCATTATCCAAAAAAAATGTGTGTATCGATTCCGCTAATATCTGTTTTAACTATACTTAAACATCACAATCCATGTTCATATTGAAGTGTCTTCTTTCTAAACTCAGAGGTTGAAAAATTTGGGATAGCAGATTAGTCTATATGGACCAATAATATCGAAGTCTTATATAACGCTTGTATCTACCAAACAAGGTACTCAAGGCGCTGATTATATACAAACTTTCAGAAAGATAGGTTATTGCAGTGATGAATTATGAGAGCCGGTTATGTAGCACCTCAAATAAGGGTTTACAAGGTGCTACGGAGCAAACAGCAGCCATAGCCAGGGAACACTGGGTTTACATACGTTACACAACACACGGGACCAACTGCTTTACGTCCCATCCGAAGGACAAAGCAGTTGTTAAGTGTCTTCTGTTGATCAGACACACCAAAGTTTGAACTCTTAACCGCTCGGCCACTTCACTTCCACCAATTATAATGTTAACCAAAGATATCCTACTATGTACATACAGCCAAAATTGGATGTCGATTCAAATGCAACCAACTGCATGCACTAAATACCTTTAACACGCTTTCACTATCTTACTTATGATCCCCGTTTCCAATAACAGCAATGAATTCTAACATTCATTGCGCATGGCACAATATTATTGTTTCGTTTAGCCTCCGTTTGGTTCAGTGAGTTGGAATCAAAGATTATATAGCGCCGCAAGGCACAAGATGCGGAACTCGAGCTGGAATGTGAAATCCCATTGGACGCCATTTCGGCAAGTAACTATTTTGATACAACAATAGACATGTGCAGATCAGTGTAGACAATGACCATTCCTATCAATGGGAAACAAAACATTCACTTGCTGAAATGGCGCCCATGCGTATTTCACGTTCCAACAATAGATAAAGCTTCAGTTCCGCATCTTGCGCTCTATAATCTTTGGTTGGAATGGAGTAAAATCAAGATGACCACATAAACGTGATAAAGGTCTATTCAAAATAAACTCACCAGTGCAATTCAGCCAATGTTTGATCTCTTTGTGGTCGTTACTTTGCAGATAGTTGTCGTAGTAAGTCACGTTGAATACTCTTTGAGGTGTATGCGTTGAAAATCCCCCGAGCATCACCTCTGTGCACTTGCATGGGTCTTCTACCGGAATCACCCAACTGTACCCGTGGTTAGAGTTTGGGTTCGGTTCTTGGCCAATGGTGCACACAATCGCTGCAACTGTGAAAGAAACGCAATGAACCGTAAATTTAAGTAGCCCCAACATCATAGAAATTATGCTCTCCATAGGTCAATGCTGGTTAGGGCTAATAAAAGGGAAGGTACGCTATTGGTAATTGTCAAAGACCAGTGTTTTCACCTGGTGTATCTCAACATATTATGCATAAAATAACAAACTAGTGATTTTTGCACCCAATTTGCACCCAATGCCCTACTTGTTGGACGAATTTGTGTGCTTTCAGATAGGAATAAAATAGAATTATTTTATTATTTTACTGAGAAACTACCTCTATTTCAAAATCTATGCTACTTCACACTGTTTATACTATCAACAGCTCTCAAATGCTCGTTACCAAGTCAGTTTTTAAGTTGATATTTGTTTTGAGTAATTAACCTTCCCTTTAAAGCTTGCATGTAAAATTAGTTCGTTCACTAGAAATCGAATTGAGCGTCCAACGTCATTTGATGCCCTATGTTAACGATAACCTGTTCTTTTCCCATCTAAAACTTTTTAGCTTTAGCTGGGAAAAGAAGAACTTAGACTATTGCCTGTTAATAAGTTGTGTACTTCGAGTATCGTCGTCAAAGCTCAGAGTGGGCATAGTAATTGATTGTTCGTGACTGTTTCAACCACTTTAGGCTGGGTGAACGTATGACAGCAGGACCGGTGTCGCATGCAATTATTATGTCCACTGTGCAACACTATCCGGAGAACATTATTGCAAATGCATAAAATAACAAACCTGGGAAAATTTGAGCTCAATCGGTCATCGAAGTTGCGAGATAATAATGAAAGAAAAAATAACCATTGTCACACGAAATTGTGTGCGTTTAGATGGTTGATTTCGAGACCTCAAGTTCTAAATCTGATGTCTCGAAATCAAATTCGTGGAAAAGTACTTCTATCTCGAAAACTATGGCACGTCAGAGGGAGCCGTTTCTCACAATGTTTTATACCATCAACCTCTCCCCATTACTCGTCACCAAGAAAGGTTTAAAACCAATAATTATTTTGAGTAATTACCAATAGTGTCCACTACCTTTAAGTGATACGTGTACAGTCATGTACGTGTCTTCCGGACGGTTTTTGCATAGCCCGGACACAATTGCATATGCAAAAGTATCCGTAGCGGACAGTGTATTGCATGACGGACACAATTGCATCTGACACCGGACTTAAAATGCTCATTCTGGTGTCGTGCAAGGAGTAATCGAGGCCCTTAAATATTTTTTTCAGAGGCAACACAATTGAATTTGTTCAACTGAAGATAGTAAAAGTACAAAAAAAACAAAAATCGATCAAGTGAACTATTATTTTTGAGGCATCGAATATCACATCGAGAGAACGAGTTAAAACACGATACAATATTTTGAGTGCACAACATTTTTGGTGTTTTCGAATCATTGAAATAATAATAAATTTATATGGTTTGCGGTAACACCATGTGTGTATCTACTTGCCAGGCACAGTTTACTTATTATCTATACTACTTATATTCTTTTTGTAGAGGCCAGACCCTGTACAAGCCTAGGCTTTCTGTCTGCGACCTCCCCATACTGTTATTAAGTTCTTTAATTAGTTTTTTCCCTTACATTGTACCCTTGCTTTATGATTGTACATGTACACATGGTATGGAAAATAAACCTGAATCCTGAAGCCTGTTTGTTCTTTACTCGCTAATACTCTACTGTACCGCGGAGTGGATGTTTTGGATTGTTCGGGAGACCTCTAAGTTCTGGAAGGAACTGTCCCGATGAAAGAACAACAAACAACATTTGAATGCCTTACCTTCAGAAATTTCTGATGACAGGAAAACAGCAACAAGTACGACCAGCGGCATTATGAACTGCGCCATTTCCATAAAGTGGTCTGCACTGCAGCAGCTTTACACTAAAAGTAAAAGGAATGCGCAATGCCTTTATAAACAATGCATGCTCAACCAATTAGTTGACCCTGAGATAAATTCCGTTAAACCACGATGATAAAAAAAAAAATAATAATAATTTTTTTTTGTCAGTTAGAGTTTTATTCCCCCAGCACCATACAAACTCTTGAAAACATAAAGTCTTCGCTATAAGTACATTAATTGTAGCATAAATGGTTTTGTTAAATTTCGAATTTCTTACGTTCTCTTTTTCATTAGTACTCAATAGATATTGAACAAAATATCTCATGCAAACGTTTATTTTTTATTTTATTTTTTTTTTTTTACTATTTCTCGTGTGTCAGATGACCGATCGATCTCAAACTTGTATAGGTTTGACAGTATGGTGGATTACATAAGTTTTTACATTGCAAGCAACAGTTTTGCTAGCAAAACAGAAAACATAAATTGTGAAATGTTCCTTTCACCATTATCAAAGCATGTGTCACGCTTAAACATAAATTATCATAATCTACCTAAATAATAAAAACCACTTAGTAAAAAGCGGGGCGTACCATTAACGACACTATAAATTGCGCCATTTGTCATGTCGATCTTAAAGGAACACGGCGTTGCCTTGGATCGGTCAAGTCTTTGAAAAGCGTTTGAAACAGTTAGTTATGAAATGCATACGGTTAGAAAGATAATCTTAAAGTAGAATAAAATAATCCACACAAACATGCCTCGCATTGGCACGGTTTTCCTTTTACTTCGCGAATAAACACGATCGGCCATTTTATGGAGTCAAAATTTTGACCCCAGAAACTGGCTGACCGTGTTAGTTCAATACGTAAAAGAAATACTTGTTTGGATCATTATATTTTACTTTAAAAATTTACATTTTACTTTAAAAACATTTTTTTAACTATATGCATTTAAAGTAATGGGTATTTCACCATGTTCACGTGACTCAGATGAGTTTTGTCAATTCAATGTAATTTTGCCAATGGCAACAACTTTTAATGTTTTTAATAAACCATGAAAAAAAATAACAATAATGACCGATCGATCTCAAACTTATACATGTTTGCAGTTTATGCACATGGTGGATTGCATGAAGTGCTTATACTGCCAGCAACTGTTTTGTTAGCAAAAAAAAAAAAAAAAAATGGAATGTTCCTTTATGTAGTATCTAAGCATGCCACAAGCTTAACATAAGTAATCATAAACTACCTAAATAATAAAAAGCACTTTGTAAAAGCGACGCACACCATTAACGGCACTATGAACTGCGCCATTTTTACATGTTGGTCTTAACTATACACACAGCGCTTGACATAATGAAAAAGACGATAAACTTTTGTTTTAAATGGTTTGAAAACAATTCTGCGCCGAACTGTTCAATAACTCTGGAACTAAGCGTGCTATAGAGACGCATTCTGTACCGGACTCTTCCTGGCATATCCCTGCAAGTGGCAGGCAACACGACAAACACAATAAAGATCGGAAGCATCAAGATACAGTTTAAATTGTGCTTTGTTTTTTTATGATCTACCAGAGAAAAAAACACACACTACAATTTGTTTCAATAATATATGTACGAGCGAACCAATGATGTAAGTCGCAAGCAAAACTACAATTCTACAAAATGGTATTTTATTGCAATGATGGATTAATCACGTGATCCAAATTCCATTTCTGCCCCTGTGAGGCCTGATTATCGGAATCGATAACCGGAATGACCCTAGAAAGAGTCAAACTGACGCAGAATCTGAATCAAATACCCATTTGGCCACGACCATGAAATGGACCAAGCCCCCATTGTATCGGAAACCAGGTCAGTTCTGACCAACGGTAAAATCTGATGAGAGCCATTGATATCAAAAGGCAGTGGACACTATTGTATTTACTCAAAATAAATATTAACATAAAACCTTAATTGGTAACGAGAAATGATGAGCTGTTGATTGTATAAAACATTGTGAGAAACTGCTCCCTCTGAAGTGACGTAGTTTTCGAGAAAGAAGCAATTCCTCACAACAAGCTGGAAGTTTTACGGCACTTTATGCATTTCACAAGTGGAATTTAATGTGACCGTTTTCCTAAATTGAATGAAAATTATTAAGTTCCAAAAAAACCTGACAACAATGAAAACGAGTGACTTAATTCGAAGAAAAAATATTACACAACTAGATTGATAGTATTTTGAAAATAATTTCCTTTTTATTAGTCTGACAACAACTCTGTTGAAGTAAAAAACACTAAGATAGGTGCAAAAAGCACATTGTGTAAAAATATTAGGTTAATAAATAGTAACTTCTAACGTTAAAATGTGTTTATTCCAATTGTGATTTTTAGATTAAACAATCTGGGCAATCAGGCACATCTTAACATTTATCGATATTAAACAAAAATTGTGAATGCTTTTCAGGTTTTGTTTTCACCAACTCCGTAATTTAGACTTCTTTCGATCAAAAATACGGGCACTAACTGTGGCCCTTTTCGAAACCACGGCTTCGGCTTTGAAGCCCCGAGCGCGTACGCAAACCACAGTCAGGCAATGTTGTAAAAACAACCGCGGGCCAATCTAGCCTGCGCCAAATCCAAAGCCGAATCAGCGGTTTCATAAAAGGCCTATATCGAGCCTTTGACCTTTTTAAAGCAATCGCACAACATCAGTAAACAGCATTGTTCAATAGCCTACACTTCGTGTATCACAACTTGTATATAAAATAACAAACCTGTGGAAATTTAGGCTCAATCGGTCATCAGAGTCGGGAGAAAATAACGGGAAAACCCACCCTTGTTTCCGCACGTTTCGCCGTGTCATGACATGTGTTTAAAATAAATCCGTAATTCCCGATGTCGAGAATTGATAATTGTTTTAATGTTTTCCCAAAAAGTAAAGCATTTCATGGAATAATATTTCAAGAGAAGTCTTTCACCATTACCTTCTGTAAACCCTGTAAGTTATTTGTAAATATGTGAACTTTTAATTTTGTTCCGTTCAGAAAGTGTTCAATGGCTTTAAGTATGACTCCTCGTGATGATCAGATGGAAAAAAGGCGAATCTCTGTCCAACCTTTTGGGTAATTATTGATTACCATCAAAGTGGCATCTCATACCTTGACCTGACTCTTACAATTACCCCCTTTCATTTTCGATATGTTCTTACCACTGGGAACTATTTGTTAATATTCTCACCAAGGAATGTCTGTTAAGCTTCTGAAATTACCATAAAACTTCATTATAATCATTATTTACATGATTTAATTGTTAGTAAGTTGTAAGTACTTTAGTTGTTCAGTTTTACCTATCATTGGCAGCAAGAATACTGAAGTGGTTTTTCCATTTGTTTTATTAACATCGTAATATTGTCAAGAGTAAAAAATGTATATTACTGTACTTAAGTATGAAGAGTTAAGAAAAATATATACAACTCACAATGGACAAAAATAGTGATTTCTAACCGTAATTTATCATTTAAAGTATTAATTGTTCAATATCTTAAAACTTAAGGGGAACTTGAAATAGACAGTAAAAAGTAAAAAGACTATATACCCCCCCCCCCCTATATATGCGCACATGTAGTGCATACGACTGTAATCGTGTCATCACATCAACACAGTTTTCGACTAAACACATGTTATGACTTGCTCCAGTCTGCACTGTGCTACGAAAACTGCTGTTGGTAACCAGCGATGCGACCATGCCGGTGTGGCGGGAGATTCTGTTCCCCCGGAGATTCGGTCACCCTATATGGCAAACTGTGTATACACTTAATTGGTGTTTGAAGCTTTGCATGGTGTGGCGAATAAGAGTAACTATAAATATAAATATCAATAGTGAACTTGCGGGTACAGTGGTGGCTGTGAAAAGAGCCGGTTTGGTCTCGACGTTTCGAACAGTATAATATGCTCGTCTTCAGGAGCCAGTGGGGTGAAAACAAACTCCTTCTGTGTACAAACTGCTTCTGATAGCGCCCTCTTTTGAATCAACCTCCTAAGTTCATTTTAACCTCCCATTGGGGGACCGAATCTCCGGTAGTCTTGGCCCAAGACAATGGTGTTTGATATTGGATAGTGTACTACGTGCGGTTGATCGCCAAAGCGCGCCCGCCACGGTATGATTTAGTTAATTGGACGGCTTGAAATCTAGACTACACTTTGCGCGTAGTACACTATCCAGAATCAAGCACCATAGTCTTGGGCCAAGACTAAATCTCCGGAGGAACGAATTCCATGGGACACCGGATACGTTGGTTCCAAATAGTCGTCTATAGTCCAACTGTACGCATAGTTTGGGCAATGGTAGTCAGACTATGGTTATAGTCCTTACGCGAACTTGGCCAAGAATGAAAGAGGTGCAAACTCTCCAAAAGAATTTGCCATCTCAGTGCCTCATCATCTCCATGTCTATGTCGCCCCAGACACCAACTATAAAAGATTCGATGCCGCATTCGTTCTGACCCCGAATGATCCTGAACAGACCGTTTTCACCCCACTGGGTCCCCCAAGAGTTGGCGCAGATCTGCGGTAGAAACAAATGAAGAACGTTGCAAATTAATGACAATTCTATTGTTGTTGTTCACAAAGGCAAACGAAAACTAACATTAAACATGGTTTTAGCTGTTGATCAATTAAGCACTGAAACACTCATAAACATGTGTGCTTTGATTTCAGAGTCAATCGTTTGAAGAAAATGATTAGAAACTGTGGAAGTATATTTAAATTGTTTTATTAATACTAATAACAATATCGAAGTCGTACATAGCGCACGTATCTATCCAACAAGGTACTCAATACACAAACTTTTCAACAAAGATTGTTTTTTTAGGTGATGAATTTTGTCACTCAAATAATTAGCACCTTACATGGAAGGTGAAATGGTGCATACAGCAGCCACAGCCAGGAACACCGAGGCGAACCCCGTCTCTTTTCGATAAGTGCACTGGGTTATGTTACAAGCGTTACATAACACATGGGACCAACGGCTGTACGTCCCATCCAAAGGACGAAGCAATGGCGAAGTGTCTTGCTTAAGGACACAAGTGTGAAGGCTGGGGATTCGAACCCACACTCTGCTGATCAGAAACACCAGAGTTTAAATTCGGTGTCCTTAAGCCGCTCGGCCACGACACTTTCACCAAAGGTTGTTAAATACGTGTTTTGAAGTTGGTATGGATTAGGAGACCGACTCATAGTTCGTCACAACATCGCAAGGTAACATATTTTAGCAATACGACTTATTAAGAAATAATTCTATGACATGTGTTCCAAGTGTTGTTTGAAAATGAAAGATGTCCATGAATTTCATGGCTGAATGAGCTCAAACGGAAGACGAAAAATGCCCTTCTGCCAATATTATGACGAACTGTGGAGGGGGGGGGGGGGATCACTTGTTTTTGTTGATGTGTTTAGTTGTTTAATTATTAGTTGAATGTTGTTATTAGTTAGCCCAGATGTCCCGATATGTCTTACTCACCCAGTACGGCAGCGAGCTGCTAGGATTAGTACGGTCCACACCCCATCCGATGATCCGAACGGAATGGTATCCAGATCTTAGCTTGCCCTTACTGGCACCTTTCACCGCCTCTCGCGTATATTTGTACACACCTCCAGCATACGAGTAAAAATCGTCTTTGACTAAAAATGTCGCTGCAAGAGAGAGGAAGGGGAGAGGGCTGTGTGAGTTTATGTATAAGGATCTCCCCGTGTTAGGGGAATGACAAATTCCTACTATTTAGGCCAGGTTGCGCAAAAGACGGAAAGAAAGTTTTCAATCCCAGTGTTACTTTTGAGCTAGTTATTGTTTAGGTAAGACATAAGACATAAGAAAACTTTATTGATTTTTAACTCCAAGTGAAGAAATTATATTCACACCAAAACAATATTAAAAGGCACCACAAAAGAGGGAAGATACTAAAATAGCACAAGATACAACGCACAAGGTATTTTAGTTAATATTTAATACCCTTGCAAAGCGTTGGGGTTGGTTAATTTGTTGTTTCATTTTAATCGTACAGACTGCAATTTTAAGCCCCCCCCCCCAAAAAAAAAAAAAAAAAAAAAAAAAAAAAAAAAAACACGTCCAATTATGAAACTTTTGCTTCGCAGGTTGTGAACATTCTGAAATTTGTGTTTGTTTAGTGCGTTTGTATGGTAATAAGTTTTCGTCTGAAAATAGCGTAAATGAAGATATTTCTTTAAAAACACGGATACTCCACAATGCACGCCTAAAAACATAGACATTGCATGACCGACAAAGACATACTGACCTTGTACCGGACCGTTCTTGAAGATTTCCGCTTTTATATCAGATTCCTGGTAAGAAATAACAAATATAATTATAATAAAAATCACATTCCGAAACTACCCCATGAAGACGAGTGTACTAAACGTGGACCTTAGTTTCCTCCCCCAGTTTTCGATAATTGGCAATCAGAATACCATTAGGTAAGGGAGTTATGCAAGATTGTTAAGACTCTAGAACTACATAAACCTTGAACAAAATAAGACATGAATATTCAAGTTCGGTTACAACATACGTCTGCTGGGACCGAAATTGCAAAAACTCTTCCTGACTTAGGAATCATCTTAGGACTTGGGACGGGTTCAATTCCGCTTCAGAGTACGTAGGATGAATGGGAGACTTTGGGACGCTAGGGGGCAGCAGACTTACCAGGTAAATTCCATTTTTTACGTAGTTCTCAGCGTGCGCACATGACCGAGAACAATGGATTTTACCTGTTAAGTCTGCTGCCACCAAGCGTCCCAAAAGTCTCCCATTAAACCCATCCTCGTCCTAACTCGAGTTCGTGAAATCGGCCGCAGGTCTCTCGAGGCCTGACCCGTTGGTGGGTCAGTGTGGCACGGGGTCTATGTCAAAATTTCTCCAAATATGATGTGATCAACAACGAAATCGTTAACAACATTGACAATGCCTATATAAGAACTAAGTTCCATACAATGTATTGTGTACCTTTTCTGATATCCTATAGGGAGGACTTGAGTGATATTTCCCGGATGTTGTGTCATTGTGGGGGCACGGTGTTGACTGGTGACGTGGTAGCATGCAAGGATACCTCTCCATCTTACTGGACTCGTCCATTCCACTCTTATAGGGGTAGCATTTATCAGTGACAACCCTATTATGCAAAATACACCCCATATGGTGGTTTTAATAACGATAGTAAACACACTGAAATCTGAAATAGCACACGAATTCAAAACTATAAGGTGCTTATCACAAGGCGCTTGGGGGAAAAACACCTTTTCGGGTCTAATTATAGTGAACAAAGGTTGATAGAAATACAAACACCTTTTAAGGGCTGAATTTCAGTGAAAACAACATTACATTATAGGCAAACATTGAGCACACGACGATCAATCATCTGCATCGCGTCGGACCCATAATTACTCAATGGAAAGCTTACGTCACAACACATTAAACCAATGAAACTTTGTGCCTGTGAGACCAGTGCGTGCGTTTATGCGATAAAGACAAAGGACCAGGGCAAAATGTCACAGAGCTGCTAAGCACACAAATTTGATTGGTATGAAACTTGTTGCCTATTGCTTGTTACTGGTATTCAGCTGTTGTTTGCTTATCCTGAAAATCACGTGGAAATTTTGTTGGTAATCCTGTTTTTATCAATGAAGAAATCTCATGCTAAGCAAATATGTGTGCTTAATAACAGCTCCTTGAAATTGGGCTCAGTCAGAGAGAACTGTTCCTTACCCATATTTACGCACATAGTACCAGGCCCGGTCCAAGTGTCCACCATCACACCCCCTCTGTCGTCTGGTGTTGCATGACAGAAGATTCTGAGCAGACAAGGGTAGTTTCATATTACCCATAGATTGGATGGCCAAGCGATCAGATGCCACAGCTTTCAAAAAAAATATCAGTAAAACATGGTAAACAATTTTACGAAATTAAACTTTTCATGATCTTCACGAACAAACCACACAACGATTTGCCACCTAAAATTTAATATCTTTTGAGAAACCGGTAATTCAGGGAATTCTGTCCTCATACGGGACATTTACTCGGGCTTGAGGAGGAGGATTCAAAAGACGGCGCTATCAAAAAAAGTTTGTAAACAGGGCCCAATTTCATAGAGCTGCTTAAGCACAAAATTGTGCATAAGCAAACAAATCATTGCTTAGTAAAATCAGATAACCGGCCAAGACTCCACTCAATTGTTATGCTAAGTAAACAACAGCTAAATACAAGTCACAAGCAATGTATATTGCATGAAATTCTGGCCATTAACATGTGTAAAATAAGCGAGCTATTTTCGTGCTTAAGCAGTTTTTTTGCTTAGGCAGCTCTATGAAATTGGCCCCTGTTCGCAACATTGGGGGACCGAAATCACGGGGGGGGGGGTGACCGAATCCACGGGGGGGGGGGGGGCAAAAATATCCTGCCACACCGGAAGTGTCGTTTGTTTTTTCTGTTTCTTTTTTACTTTTAGTTGTAATTTCTGTTTAATGTACTTTTCTCAAAAAAAAAAAAAAGGCTTTTTAGATATGTGGAGTGGTTCATTCTATGAAATTAAGGAATGTGACTCCCCTAGCGCATAAAATTTTGGGTGGGTCATATAGTCATTGAATGATTTGTTAATGGAAAGGTACACGTTTGGTAATTACTCAAAACAAATGTTAACTTAAAAACTTACTTTGTACTAAACGAGCGTTGAAGAGCTGTTGATAACACAAAACACTGTGAGAAACGGCTCCCTCTGAAGTAGCATAGATTTTGAGAAAGAGGTAATTTCTTACTAAAATAATATTAAAGACTTCAAGCCAGAAGTCTTTATGTGCGCGCGTAAGCGAGCGTACTTGCACTGAACCTAAAGCAGCATAAATGTTCACGTATTATGATTGCAGCGAATACACCAACGGCCGAACATTTCTCATGTCATTCATGACATGCACTTAGCTTGTAAAACAATTGGTGAACGTGTTCCTTTTGACCAAGGGCGTTTAAATAATTTACTGCAAGGACGGTTTTGCACGGGGCGGACACAACTGCATATGCAAATGTGTCCGGGCGGACACAATTGCGTTATGCAGCAGCGTCCGGGCGGACACGATTGCATATGCAAAACCGTCCGGCGAACATTATTGCATTTGCAATAATGTCCTCCGGATAGTATTGCATAGAGGGCATAATTGCATGCGACACAAGGGTCACTTCCGAAACTTACATGTAGTGGAGACAGCCCACGAACTCCCACAGTTCCCCTGGTCCATTACGTCCTCAATCCACCCTGGCCACTTTTGGCGGGAGTCAAAACTCTCCGGCAGATCTTCCATTTGTTCTATCGCGATCTCTTTCATTCCGGCGACAAAGGGGGCGGGCTTTAGAGTACCGAGACGTCTCCGTACCCCTTCTTCAAGAGTTAAACCCCACAGGAAAGTGTAATTTCGGGCCAACCACCTGTCAACGCGGAAACAGAGGGATTTCATCACAAATTGGATGGTTATGTTTCAACAAAAAATTGTTCAAGTTAATAGTGATAATAATAATAAGACTGGGGTGTTCAAGGCGCAGTTAACTCATCACTCATTCAATTTTGTTTGGAAATTTTGTTTAAAAATGAATGCTCAGTGGCATCAACATTCAACAGGCTTTTTCAAAATAATTGATTCCCAAAGATCGTTCAATATCTGTGTATAGCGCCCTCCTTTGGCGGTAGAAATTGTAGTAGGGTCTAATAATATTGTGAAAATTTTGTTTTGAAAACTCTGAACACTTTGTTTAAAGGTATTGTCTTCACAACTATGGTTGTACCATAATGTTTACCCATTTCCCCTTTACCTATATGCCTCTTTGGGCAGTAGAACCATGTGGACTCAAAGTATCCAGTTTTATTGTGTTCAAACATTGTTGCGGTTTGGCGGTGTTGCGGTTTTTGGCAAACTGTTACTTGTTTTCATTTTTGTTTGCTAAAATGATCTCTATTTAACCTGTAATAGAGATCATTTTGAAAATGGTATGAAATCAGCAAATGAAGTAAACGTTTTCACAGCCTCATGCGCGCTTTAAAACCCAATGTCATGCCGCGCCACGCATCTGGAACACTCCACCACTTAGTCTTCGATCTTGTCTCTGTACCTCAAAATTCAAATCTCTTCTCAAAACTTATCTTATGTCACAGCTTTTCAAGGACTAATTTTGTTGTGTCCGTTTTTCTTTGTTTTTGGTTTTTGGTTTTACTTCGCCTTGAACACACAGCATGGTGAATATGTGCGCATTACAAGTCTTTTTATTATTATTATTATTATTAAAATGAGACAAGCAAAACACACATCTCTCTCAGAAGCGAAACAAAGAAGGCGGTGATTTCAGTCACAGTAACATCTTATGTGATTATAATTCAAGCATCCTTTGCTTAACTTTCAAGGACTTCTAAAAAGCCGTCCACATCATCATCATACGCTTCCCCCTTAACTCCGCCCCTCCCTGAATAATATTACTACTCCTTATGTAATCAGCAAAGCCCCCCCCCCCCTTTTCAGTCCCGAAACTAGTCCATTGAAAACGAGCCAACTTCAGAAAGTGTTTTTGTGGAACAAGGCCACAGCTCCTTTTATTTGTTCCCGGCTTACAGAGACCAAGTGGTCAGTGAAA